>NC_088113.1:7272727-7575757 GCF_036370855.1 Dromaius novaehollandiae | reverse complement strand
CTTGCTTTACATATGGCACACCATGCTCTAATAAAGCTGACAAGCAAACTTCATTTTTCCCATCTCTCCGCCAAATAAACACAAGTAAACTGCTGCACGAGGGTCTGCCAGAAATAGCCTTGAACTTGAAGCTATCAAAACGTTTCCTTCATTTCCTGAGCCACTGCCGCAGGAAAGCAGCGCTCCCCAAGCCAGGAGCTAAGAAGTCATGTGCAATATAATTTAATTGTGCAAATGACTTTTTTTATGGTGAAAGGATGCTAGCTCCGGTTCATAGGATCTTCTGGACTTTTTCTTTGAATTCAGCGTGTCCAAAGGGTATAAAAAGTAAAGAGGTGTTTTACCGAGCATCTCGCTTCAGTTCAGACTTTGCTGACCTCAGAAAGACCAGAAGATTTGCAAGGTTTCTCCTCAGTTCAGACTGCATCTGCTTTACTTTCACATGGTTAATTCTGAGCTCCTGAAACGCTTCTTTTTGAACCTAAGTGGCTATGCAACGTTCATAAGGCACCTAATATGAAAAGCGGCTTCAGATTTCATGGCAAACAACCACAAGAAATAGCCATTCCCCACAGCACAGCTTTCCCTCTCTGCCTTCAAGCTGGACCTGACAACAAGAGGCTTATAGAGATGCTCCTAAAATTGGACGTATCACTCGCACAGACCGGCCCTTTGCCACTGAGCACCATGCGGCTTTTCCCCACTCGCAGCGCAGCAGGTCAGACCACGAAGGTGTAACTGTGCCCCCTTCCTCAGCGGCACCCCCAGGACTGGGGCTGAAGCACAGTAAGGAAAATAAGGACTTGCCACTGCTTGTACCATAAGTAAAGCAGAATTCAAACCTTACGATCCAACACCTTAACCCAGCCTGCAACGTATTTAAGAACAAAAATCAGCTCTTTGCTTCTGCACAGCCTCCTGCTCGGGGTCACTCTCAGAGCCACGCTCCATGGGAAAGCAGCCGGCACAGGCCGCTGCCAAACACCTTAAGAAGCTAATGCAACACAGGGAGTGAAAAAAAGCAGATTTAGGGATGCAAAGCAGCATCTACATCAGCTGTAACCCAACAACAACAATTACAAAAGAATGAGCCAGAGACCAAACTTTAGTGTTTCTGATCTTTCTATAAATTCTTTGTCTTCAGTTATTAATTCGATATTTAATCTTGGCAAAGCAGCGGCTTCAGCAGACAGTTAAAGATCTCTTCCACCTTCCAAAACATACATGCGCATGTGTGCACACTACAGATCAAAGTGAAACATAATTTATATTGTTATTTTGTACAGTTGTAAGTAGCCACAGGGATTCTGCTTCGGCTTCCCAGTCCCATTAAGACCGACACACTGGTGCTTATAAGGCTCCGTCTGACAACACTTGCCACTTACATTTCCCAGGCTGATACCAAGCAGAGTGCAGATCATGAACAAGCAGGGCCCTGGATGTGGGCTACACGTTTGATTTAAAGTTCAAAACTGAGAGTGTCACAGGTGGGGGACTCAGCTCTGCATTTTTTCCAGAGCGCACAAGTATTTTCGCTAGCTCACCTCCCTCCTCCCGCAGCAGCGCGAGCCTGCCCCACTTCGGTGGGGAGGGCAAGGCAAGAAGAACCAAGGAGGGTTCATACGCTATTAGAGGTGAATCGTGCAGGAACCTACAGACCTTACAGGGAGATAAATCTTTCTGGAAGCAGACTGGGGAAAGCAGCAGCATTTCCCCAGTCACGGTTTTTAGGCTGCATCCTGGCCGCCCTTGCTGCACGCTGCGGCGGAAACCGAGGCACACAAGCCCTGTGTGGCCCGGGGATGGTGGGCAACACACTTGTCTCACAGCTTAGGCACAGTAATGACTGGTAAAACCTCAATCCAGTCCATAAAAAAACCCTAAAACAAGTGCTTTTCCTCCCCTCCATCACCTTACTAAAATCAGCTATCATACAGGGGCAAGGAAACCCAAACAGATGTCGTCACCTAATTCCAGTGCTGTATAAATGTAAGTATGTATAAATATATATATAAAAAATGTATAAATATATAACACAGAATTAAAAGAAGCCTAGTTTGGGCAGATTATGGCCTAAACCCTAATCCGTGGCGTGTGAAACATTTTGGAAAGGTCTTCATATTCATAATGAACACAAATGGTAACCAGGCCAGTTACACTTCTGAATACACACCAGCAGTGGCACACCGACCGCCGGGAAGAGTACTTTGTATGACGCCCCAACTCAAAGCAGCTAAGCGAGGTTTCGAGCCCAGCAACCACTCAAACACATTTAGCTTCTTTTCCTGTCCCGGGAATGTAAGTGCATCTCTACATGCTTATCTCAAAAGCAGAGGATGAGCAAATAGGGCCCAAAGCTGCGTCCCCAGGGAAAAAAGATCAGCCTGCAAAAACTCACACAAAAATGTCAAAATTGATCCTAAAAGGAGGACTCACAGCACAAAGAATCACAACTCACTTCAAAAGCAGCTCTGGCACAGTCCAGGACCGAACCTTTGGGCTGTGTGGCCTCCATCATACGGGCATCTGTAATTCAAGCTTCATTTTCACATGTTCATTTTTTTGGTCCTTCCCTTGCTGCCTGGACCTTTCCATTTCCAGACTTACCGCAGAACTGGAAGCACCAGCATCTCAACCACCAAACACCCAAGACTAAAATGCAGAAGAGCTGTTGTGCTTGGCTAATCATCCAACAACCTGCTTGCTGTACCTCTCTGTGCTCTTCGTACACCATTACTTTTGAAGCTGAGTTTGCCACGACATGACAGGACGGCAGAACACGTAAAAATGGAAGGTTTGATCATTTTTTGGCATCGCCTATTACAAGCAATGACTCTGATTGCAGTTTATATAGCTGTCTCTCAAGTTATGACATCGAGCCGTCCCAGCTATAGATTTTCCTCACCAGAAAGATGAAAAGCAGCTGTACAGTGAAGGATGGAAATAGGCTGTGCAATTTCCAAACCCATTTTTCTATTTTTTTAAATTAATACCTGCACACTTCCTGTCTAGCATAATTCCCTAAAATACAGGCTGGCCAGTTGCAAAGATTTTGAAAACTGCAAGTCAATTTGGTAAATTCAGCCTTAAGAAATAGAGCGGAAGACAACCCACCTCCCCCATAAATGCACACCTGTCATAAATAAGAAGTTAAGAACCTCTTTCTGAAGCCAGTTAAAAAATCCCTGTTTTAATGTTCTAAGTGATAGCAAATAAATCCAACTGAACTGCTTCAGCCAGCAAAAAAGCCAAATCGCTTCTGCAATACTTTAGCAGAAAACCGGTCAGCTTTGCCAGCTAGATAATATGGAGTGAAGCAAAATAAATTTTTATATGCAAAATATTTGCTGGGGGGTTAGTGGTGAAGATGCTGTCCTGCACATTAGTATTTATAGCAAGACGGAACAATTCTCCTGAGCAGCTATGCAAAGGTAGAACAGGTTGAAGTTATGAATATTACTTAGCTGTTTGTGTCACTTCAATTTGAATAAGAATACAGCTGCCAGCCCAATCTTGCAATGACAGTACCCTAAAACGTAAGAACCTGGTTCCATCTTTCAGGCGCGGATTTGGGGAAAGGAAGGTGGGGAAGGCAGCAGCTGGTGGCACCGGTACTGGAACGCATACATGGCTTTACACTTTGATTTTGCTTTCCATGCTAATCAAAACATTTCAGCAGATAAAACCAACTTTGTGCCTGAAATATCCAGGCCTTTCGAGCGCCCTGGCAGTGTTTAGAGGGCTTTCACCCGGGGTGCACACTGCTCAGGACTCTCAGTGAATAAAATCACTGCTGCCGGTTTCCTTTTGAATATATTCTAGGCCTCATTTTCCAATGTCCTGGGGAGAGTCCAAAGTCTGAAGAGAGCTAGAAATGCTCCAGCACCTCAGAAAAACAACCCCTTCCATTTCATCAGGCATAACTGCTTTAGAGCAAACACCTGGGATACATTTTGCAGCTACATTAGGTATCGCATGAGTAAAATCCTACCACTACTGCAGAAGAGGTCTTCTCTAACCAGGTTAGCTGCAGTAAGTTTTCTGGGTTATTCACCTGAACAGCATTTTCATACAAGCCATAGGCTGTCAAATACCTGGCATACAAAGCAAGTTAAAACTTTCCACTAGAAAATCAATGTTTCAATGTTTCTAAGCAACTTTCCACACAAAGGTGTCTCTGAGATATCCACTAGCTGAAAAACATCTCCTAACTACTAAATATTCTTTGCGGAGAGAAAAACCTCATGGTAACCTTATAAGCAAAGAAAACGTGTTCAAAGGTGTTACACTGACTGAAGCAACAATTTTTCCTTTGACACTCACGTCTGAATACAGTGATTTCATACTACAAATCAAAGAAGGGCCCTCCTTGCCTGCTGGTATTCGTTACAAATGCCCAAGCTCTCTCCTGTACAGATGTTTTGTTTTGCCTCCTGGCCCTTAGGCTCCTGGTTAGCCTCTTCTGTTATACGCTCTGAAGAACAGACTACCATGAAGATGGTTAACAAGGTACTACTTTGCTACAGAACAGGTTTCAAACAATTTTTGGAAAGCACATTTGGTTCTACCATAAAACCAACTAGCACAGGATTTCCACAGAGTTTTAAGCACAATTTTAGACAAGAGAGCTATATAAAATTCAAGGGAATCTGGTGCCACTTGAGCAATCTGCACAACTAGGAACTCAGCTGCAAAACTGAAGGACAAGAGGATGGTCTGCTTCAACTTCTTAGCCTACGCTGGACTGGAGGAAGCAGGTGAACATGTTCAGAAATTATGGTCACTTGAGGAATAAGACAAGAAACTAATATAATGAAAATCTGTCATTAACCAGGAGGGGACTGGAAATGGCAAATTTCCAGGTCAAGGCTTCAATAAGATGGGAAGAGAGGGCGATTCAATAAATACTCCTACCTAATGCTGACTCCTAACAGAGCTGCAGTACTGACGAGGTAATCTCACTCACCCTGCGGCCATCACACTGGAAAGAGCTGGTCAGACAGGCTTGTTCACAGCATATGGGTCCTAAAAAGCAAGTGCCCACTAGCATTTGACCTCACTAAAAGAGTATGAAAAAGGTCGTGCCATGATGGACCTCTCCCTGCGAAGCTTCCTTTCTGGCTGCTTTCTCTAGGCAGAAGCTTCTCAGTTCCCTCTGACTCTTCATCCCACCAAATAGTCAAAAGCAAAACCATTGTACAAGGCCTGCAAAATTCTCTTTCCCATCCCAGCTACCGTCCTGGCTCTTCTGCATGCTGTTATCTTGCTCATCTACTCTGAATTATGAAATCTAGCATGTTGCAGCCACTGTTTGCAGCTGAACAAGGTACGTGGCTCCACTGAGAAACCTGAGCAGAGGGAATGCAAAAGCAGTTTTTCCTCACACCCTGAAATCCCACTTTCTCCAAATATAACTGCCTGGTCAAAATGCAGGGATAGATATCTGAACGGGCAAGCCTGAGCAGTGCACTTCTTAAGGCCTTTGCGCGGACACTCCCCACGGCGGCTGATTCACTTTGTCTGCGCAAGGACAAACTTCAAAGCTCTAAAGCCAGTGTTAGGCTGGCCTTTCTCCTCATTACATTCATCTTTTTGATTCAATTTGGGAAAATACAGGAGTTCATTCAACTAGACTAGAACTTGACTAAAACAGAAATGACTATGTTGCGTATATTACTGTATATTTTACGTTGTAAGTTTTTTTGCACCTGTATTATTCTGTTTTTCTAGCACACTGTGGGCACTACATGAATAAAACGTGAACTGTGCAGATCTCTAGGTACCTCTCAACTCCAATTTTGTTTTTGTGGTCCTGTAATCAACTTTCAATCCACATGACAATACTTTGCACTTTTAAAATCTTTTAAATATTTTGCAAAATTCTTGCTCTAACACAATTGCTGTACTCCAAACTCTTGTATTCCAGACAAAAGAAGAGAAGTTTAAAATAGTCCAATTTATTCTTCTAATTCCCCTTTGGGATAATCTAGCTCTGCTTCTCCTTTCCCTTTTGCCAGTGAGCTGGAAAATCATTCACAAAGCTGCCAGATGAACCTGGCTAGCTCCCTCCCAGCTTTATGAATAAGAAGCAAAACCTTTACAAATATTCTTCCTTGACTCCTCAGCCCACCGTGTTCGAATCTTCCGCCCCACCAAGCATCTTCCCTGGCCTCTAATAGCACCAGCGGGAAGATCCATGAAGGCTCTCCTAATTCAAAGCCGTTATCTCCTCCTGTCTCCTACCCTCAACTCTTGATCCGTGTCGGGGGGCAGAAATAGAAGAAAACAGATTGGTTTCTCAGCAACACTCTCACACCGCTCTGGCAAAAGCCATGTTGCCAATGGCACTGCTGTGTTGGCATCTGGACATGGGGCGAGAGCGGATGGCACGAGGCAGAGGCACCGTGACAAGCGACCAGAGGAAGCCAACTGGCTTTAACTTCTCACGGTGAGGAGGTAAAGAGGTTTAATTGCTGCGGATGTAGACCTAAGCTTCACATGCTGGGAATCACAGAATCCAACTAAACTTGAAAGGTTCAGGCAATTTTTAAAAAGTACTCCATTAGGTTTCCATTGCAAAGCAAGACTGGAGGATGAGAAATCGAGAAACATTGTGGATACTTTCTTCACTGAGGCAGCAAATATTTTCTCCCACTTCAAGCCATTTCTTTTAGTACTCTCTACCCCACCGACCTGTATTTCCAAAAACCATGACGCTAATGCTTAAGCCATCCCTCTTACAATGCAAGATGGCTACAGCAGGGCGAAGGGAAGACAAGGCAGGACGAACCCTTGAGGCTTTAAATCCAGTCTTTTGCTAGCACAGGCAAGGACGCAGAGGATATTCAACGCCACATCCTCACAGGACAGAGCTCCACCGCCAACCCCTGGCCTCATCCAAAACACGCTTCCCAAATCCCAACAACAGCTTTTTGTATCTCTGCACGCTTGACTCTCTGTAGGTTATTCGAGCCAGTCACGGTAGTTCAACGTGCTGTGGGCCTCCATGGGAATTTGGGGGAGGAAGGCGGCAGGCCGGAGGTTTCCACAAAACCAAAAAGGGCTGAAAGACACTGCCGTAGAGTACATACATATTCCTGTGGGACTCTCAAAAAAGGCTTCAAGACGCTAAACAACAGCAGTAGTAAAGCTACGTCTATTCATGGTTGAAGCTGAGCTGCTGTATCTTCAATGCAAACCCTTCGCCCCTGGCTACTGCAGGCTTAAATTTTCTGATAGCCTCAAGTGATTCATGGTTTCCACCTCAAAGCCTGTATTGGTTCAGCCCCAAATGAAGTAGAAAGAATCACTTCTTATTGGACATATCAAAGCTAAGATATTTTATGCTGGTTTTATTTAGCCTGATTTCGAGATTTCACAGAACCCTTCTGAACTTTCCAAATCTAGTGTACCAGCTGAAAAACAGCAGTAGGTCTAAACAGAAAACTCAGTAACAGCTCCCCAGTTTTCCCTAAGAACATTTTGTTTAGCCATACCTAAAAGGTACTAAAATACCATCAGGTGGGTGCTGCCTAAATTACCCTGAAAAAAGATCATCATGGGCATTTTAGAGAAGGAAAAGGCTCCTACATTGACACCTTGAGCTTGTTACAAGATATAATTTAAATAGCCTTAGCAGCTGCACCATGACTTAACGCAACACTATTGCCTTTTACCAACAGGCATTAGGACGCTGAATAGTAGTAATAAAAATGTGAGCTTGAAAGTTGCTCAGCTTAGGCATTAAGTACAACCCATGAGTAGGTTAGCATTAAAATGTGGCAAATTAGAGTGCAAACACCTGGTCCTGAAAAGTCATGCAGAAAACTTAGTTTATACTGCCTCTCCTTGTTTCTTATTAAAATAATTTGGAGGCTTGAAAGTGAAACATTTATGAATTCACTGGGGAACTGGAGAGAGTCATCACACAGTAATGGAAAGGCAGACTTCTTATTGATTCAAATTAAGGGTAATTTATTGAAAAAAACCCCATGATTTGCATGAAAGACACTGCCTAAAGACACAGCAGTCTAAGTGTGTTTTGATATATTTTACGCATATATACATACACACGTAGACTGCTTGGTATAACTCAGTCTGCTAAGTGAATCCACTAGCGTGACTGCTCTGCCGTAATTTCTTTATTTTATAATTGACCAGCAAGATAAAACAAATCAGTCACAAGACTGTTCTCAGGTAAATCAAGTCTTATGCATCTCAAGAGAAGCCTCTCCTGTCTTACAATTTCTTAGGAGCAGCCTGGTTATTCTTATCGTCTCTTGTGTCCCTCCTGAGCAACGAAACCTAACTGTCTTAGGGTGAACCACGATTCCTCTCGTCAGCTGTCCTTGGTCTTAAAGAAAAATTGGGGCACCTTTCTTGGACAGCTCTTAGCCCTGGGAAATGGAGAGTAAATCGGAACTATTCTCAGTGAGTTCAGGTTACCACAGAGGACACTGGAGTGAAGATCTCTGTCCCAGAAGCACTGCTATTTTCCACAGAAAAACCACTTGCCAGAAGAAACCTATCTTCATGTGGAAGCTCAAATCTTCCAGACTTGCATCTAGATCTTCAACAACAAACTCAGACAAATTGCAACACTAGAGAGCTTACAGCAGTCTTGGAGAATCTGTGGGGCACTCCTGGGCCCCTCAACGCATTAGCCTGCCAACATTTTCTAACTTAAAAGCTCTGTCTTCTTTTCAGTTCCAAGTTGCCCACAGCTAGAGCTGCAGGAACACCACTGTAGGCTATAAACCCCGGGGTGCCACTGGTGTGCCAGTAGCACCAGGCAGGCATCGCACTGGAGATCAAGAACTGCGTTTCTCTCCTCTTCCTCCTCCCAGCTGTGGTGAGGAGCAGGATTCCCAGCTGCTCCTCCCATCACCATCCTCCTCTCCGGTGAACACACTACACTGGAGCACCTCCCCTGGTGCTTGAATCGACAGCGCGTTTCTTCTGGAGCGCTTCACTGCCGAGCATTTATATTTTCCAGAAAATCTGGTATGAACGCAACAGGTTGAAAAACCAAAAGAAAGGCACGCCACACTTACCTACCTTCACCACCACTTGCTGGACCACAAACAAGTTCATCTGAAGTTTCGTGCTTGTGAACAGACCATTTGTGCAGCGTGCTGGGCAGGCACGCAAGTCATTGCTCTCAATAACCTAAATTTTCACAAGGAGCTTACGGCAGTTTCCATTTCGGTCTACATGCTCTGAACATCCAAGGATTTGATAGAAGCAATTACTCTCAGGGAGCCAGAAAGGGGCTCATTTGAACAGACTTAAAAGTTTGAATTTGTCATTTGCATATGCAAAACTAATGCCAGAGAAGCACATAAACAGAAATGTAAGGAAGCGTTAAGAAAATCTGATTTTTTTTTGGGGGGGGGGGTCGTCTGAGGAAAACACTAGTAAAAAGCAGTAACTAACGTGAATCTTACAGTGAAGGAAAAAAACTGCATGAAGTGCTGGGGAGCCACTTGCAAAGGCAAATTATCACAGGGACGGCAGAAATGGCACAGGGATAATTTACATTCCCAGTTGGTAAAAAGCAATGATTAATACAGCTAGAGAAAATGTAAAAGTTAATGAATAACTGAAATGTTTAAACAAATTGCCAGTTTAATAAAGCTGGATGACAGGGCGAAAGTGTTGGGAATAAAAACCCAAGGTTCTCTTAGCAGATGGAGAATCCACAGATCAAATGAGGAGAAGAAAAGGGCATCAAAGGAAATAATTACTCTCCAAGTAAGAAAGAAATGGAATAAACATTTATATTGTCTCTTCTCCTCCTCTGAAAGTCTCCAACATTCAAATTTATTTAAATTTACATACTTAGCTAATTAAAGCCCTAAAAATAATATAATTTTTTATGGGCCATTTCTGGAGAAAACTAGCATAACTTGAAACAGACTTAAGTACTTTGATTATTGCATCAAGTTACTATTAGTTTTCACGATGCAATAAATTCGAAAAAAATGCTTTCTGCTGATCCAATTACAATTCTATTTTTAAGCAATTTAAAAAAATTAAAAATGCATTGCAGACTTCCAGACTTAATGGCTTGAATTTAATAAAAAAAAAAAAAATTCTGGCTGACAAAATACCGAACCAAATTCTCGGCTGATATGAACAGGAGCACCTTATAGAAGCTGCAGAGTCAGTGGAGTTAGGCCATTGGCATCAGCTGGTCTTTTTACAGAAGCCCCATCCTGCCAGTGCCAGTCTGGGTCCATTCCTTCTCCTGTCTCATTAATAGCTGCTCTGCAGGCCAAATCTGACCTGCAAGTTGTTGTTCAAACTCTATTGCTTTTAATTGACTGGTACATAACAACGAGCCACAGCAGCGCAGTAAGGACACTGATGTAGAGCACTTGTTCTGCAAGGCTAACAACATTAAGTTTTTACTCCCTGCCACAACAGCAGGTAGCCAAAATGCCCAGGAAGAAGACAGACCACCTCCCTGCAGAAGTGTCATTTACAGTCATTTCTCACGACCGCCTCTACATTCCCAGACGATGTCCATCCTGTAATCAGGGTATAGCTAAGCATTCCTATTACAGATATGTTTACTGTGTTAGAAGTATGGTACAATGAGTACTCTGCAAGTGGAAATAGAAGTAATGCAAGTACAAGAGCACAAACTACACGCTGACATTAAATCATTATTTTCTGGTCTCAGATGTCTGCATGACCTGCTGCTCACAAAATTCATCTGTAGAGAGAGCACTCCTTCCACTCGTACAGCAATGAGGAGCTGCTCAGCTCCAGATCCTGTGAGGTGTGGGAGCCTTCTGTTCCCCCTTTTCTCACTCTCAAACACAGTCACTTTTGTTTTGACTATAATACTGATGAAAATCAATGACCTGAGATCACAGCCGCTAGAAACACTTGAATGCCAAGATAAGGTACTCATCTGCAGTGTCTGCAATGCTCAAGAGATGCTAAAGAAGTGGTAACATTTCCAAGGAACGGTACTGGCCAGGGATCATAGCTGGAAACCAGGAAGTGAGAAAAGAACAACCAGTTTGCATTAAGAGAAGAGTCAAGCAAAACTTCAAGTTTACTGCTGTTAGATAAGTCTACAGCTCTATCATCATAATTCATCATCATCATACATCAAAGCAGTGTGATGTAGAAAAGCATTAATATCCTCATGTTAGAAATAAAAGAGTAACTGAGGTCACACGTAAACCTGCAGCAGAGCCCAGACCTGAAACCAAGCTCTCAGTAAACCCACGCTAACCATTACACTTCCTTTCTATACATTTACTGAAAATACTTCAACCTGCTTTTTTTGTACTTCTCTGCCTTGCCTGTTTCCCCTTTACTTACTCCTAACTTGGAAGCAGATGCACCAAAACCCAGTATAGCCAAGTCTGTTCTTACACTGTATCTGCTCTGAATGATGGTGACGACCTCAAAAATCCCTCTAGAAGTCTCATTCAAGTCTGATTTTCTTAGAGTTTCACATAGACATCTACAGAGAGATTCACGTTGTTGGGCTGCAAGCCTGGATCTATCCAACAACAAAGTTTCCAACCTTTTCAGCGCAAGGCAGAGAGCTGTCACCTCTTAGGTTGTTGTATCTTGTCCCTTCCTCAGATGCATGACATTGGTTCCTTAATGCAGTAGATTCTTGGCAGTGATGTTAAATTCCATTTAATAGCAGACGATCACAATACCTCACAACAGTCCCATCCACGGAAGCACAGTTCACTCCAGGGACTTTAATGTGAGAAGGAAATGCTGTTGAACAGAAGGCAACATATCTTCCACTACATTTAAATCCATGGATATGTCTGCTTGCAATGTCAAGTAGCAGAAAAAACAAGTGCCACCTCGGAGAAGAGCTGTCACCTCATCTGTTACCTTCTTTAACAAAACGATGGCTCTCTGAGGGGCAGCCGAGGCTGAATGGGTTGTACCAGATTGCAATGCATTTAGCTGCTGGCAATATTTATAATCAGAAAGGTTTATAAGCAGAAATATTTATAAGCAGTAAATTTAGAGGGTGACATGTTGTTAAAAGCTGTGCTAAACATATCACACAGTACACTGCTGAAATGCTGCATCCCTTAGGTGAGAAGAGGATACTGGGGAAAGCGATCTTCCCATACACTAATTATGTCCTTGCTTTAGTATCAAGTCCCAGCAATGTTATTGGCTAGACTTCCCAAATTTTCTGAAGGTAACTAAATAAAAAAACCACATCTCTACCTCCCGAATGTCTACCTTGCGTATGTGGAGGATGAAAATTAATTTAAACCTGTTAATTGTTTTTACAGTTATTTTATTTCGCTTTGCTTATTTGGGGAGGGGGGAAGAGACCTCCGTTGCACATGATGCAATCAACTCCAGTGCTCAGGGACAACATTGCAATGCTTTGCTGTAAAGGCATGTGGCCACCAGGTCTCCTAATGAGAGCAATATATGACACCAGTAACATTTTATTGGCTCAGAGTTTCTCTCGGTTTTCTCATCTGAACTGACATAGCATGCAAATCCAGACAAGATCTCCAAAAGATTTGTGAAAAGGCTGCAAATCTCTCGACCAGATCGCATTCCAGCCATCTTATCGGGGACTCAACTCACCAACAGCTCAAGTAACACACATCAGCAAACACAAAACACATTGTCTCTACTCACCTACACATAGACCTACACACAGTCTACTTGATAAGACTGTAAAAACACGGCTGTCCTGGTCTATGGCATAAATACAATTGTTGCTACAACCAAGGAAGCTTTCTCCAAAAAACAGGCACTGTCAGTCTTAAAGGATCTGTTGTGCATAGCAACAATTGGCACAATATTTTATTTCTATGCTTATCCAATTTGAGACAACACTGAAAATCCTATACAGAAGTGTGAACAAGTACAGATGTACGTTCAGCTTCAGCATGTTTCAAAACCTTCCACCAAACTAGAGGAATCACTGTTGGTCATATTTCATTAGGAACTGATTAATCACAGGCAAGGCTTCCCCAAGCAGCTTGTGCCCCTAGCAGATCGCTATGGAGCATGTTCGCAGATCCTCTGTTAGGACAGCACTGTGTTAAATCCCAGTAAATAATCTGGTCACTGTGACACGCATAGATCCCTTAAGGAGCAAAGATGCTAAAACAATAATGCAATGACATGAAAAAACAGTGGATAAACTGCATGCCTTCATTCTTCCCAGACACAAAAATTTCACTGGGGCTTCCTCTTTATCTCAGATTTTGTTTGAAAAAAGGGGCATTGGTACCAGACTTCCCCCACAAGAAATGTCAAACACTTCGACTTTTTTTTCCTTTTGCCACCAAGGACCTCAGAGTAACAAAGGAAAACCCCGAGATCTCCACTCAGCAGGCAGAACTGCAGCTCTTAATACCATTTCTTTATATGACAACTATCAGCAAACCACTGTAGCTGCAGGGATTTTTCTCATGGTCCAGCAAGGCTGTTGCAAAGATCCACAAAGTCCTCCTGTCTTTTTTTAAAACTCTCAGTAAAGCAGCTAGCAATGGCTGCACCTTCCTGGTGCTGTGGTCCTGTTGCTGCCGCTGAGATTACACAAGTTAAACTAGTAGCAGGTAACACGGCACTCCATCAAAACTCTTTCATAAGCAGCTTTCTTGGTGCTCAATTACCATGACAGAGGGAACTAAGAGTCTAAGAAACTCAGCCAACAGCACGGGCAGACCTTTGCCTCAGGCAAAGCAGAATGAATTCCCAGCGTCCCCAAGTCAATGCAATTTATAGCCCCGGGCTATGTCTCATTACTCCTGCCCAGCCAAGGTGGTTAGAACGCCAGTGTCAGTCGAGCAACAGACTTGTCTCTTGCTGGCGCTCCTCCTAAAGCAGTAACCGCAATTTTATTTAGCTGGAAAGCTGGTCTATTGTACACTGAAGTTTGGAAAGGAGAGAGAATGCATCTGCAAAGCAGAGTGGTGCAAGACACATTTTTAAAAGTAACAAGGAGAGAGGAAGATTACAGTATCCCGGAAAAGGACTGACTTATATCTACTAAGCAGCACTTTGCTCAACAACAGCGTGAAGAGGATCACAAGGTTCATCCTTAATAAGGATGCTCGCTAGGTAAGGATGTGAACTTTTGTCTGAATAACCTGTGTAACTCGGATAACTTCCAATTCTTAGCTGTATCCTAAATAATAAAATGACAATTTAATAATACTGTATACACATTATTGTGTTTTCCTTCAAATTTATCATGAGTTTTACACTGACACAAATTCAGAAAATTAAATAGCTTAGAAAAAGCTTTTGAGCTCATGGAGAAAGCAATATTCTCAAGCACTGAAGGAACAATGTCCTAGAAGGTAAAACCATGGAGTTCTGTGTTCATAAGTTGTGTTCGTGTTTCTTGTCTCCACTAAGTAAACCAACAATCATTTTAAAGTGACTACCCCCTTGTGGTCCTGCCAAACAAAACAAAACAAAACAACCCACTACATTACACTATTCTGCTGCCTGTATTCTAGCTAAAGGAAGAAGTAGTCTGGGTGACAAACACGTTTTGGGATACCCACAGCAGAAGACAATCCATTAATCCTGCTCTCGCTGATAGTTCAGGCTAGACCAACATTCAGGCTTTTGAGCACTTCTCTGCAGGAACTTATGGAGATGAGAAGGTCTGAGCTTGACCAGAGGTTCAGTGGATCACATTTCTGACTCTGGAAAAGTCAAAGCCAACCTTAGATAAAGATCTTTAATTCTAAAAGACAACATAAATCTGGACAGAAGCACCTTTCTCACTAATTTTCTATCTTTTCTAGTTCATGTTCTTCTACAGAGTTTTTCCATTAGAGATGCTGGCCTTGTAGAAGGATTTTAAGGATGACAGAAACAGGTTGCCTTTCTCAACTCCTTTTTTGAACTTTAGAGTTAAGCCCATGAATACTCAGGGACTAATGGACCTCTTCCAGAAGCAGCAGCATTTCAGACAGCATTGTGACCCAGAATGAGAATGCTTGAACAAAAAAATACAAAACGGTTGGAGATGTTAAATATTCCTGGGACAACAGTCAGGTTAACAAGGAAGTCCTAGAATTTTCTACGGGTGGGTTGTTTAATTTTGGATGTATTTTGAATGGCTTTTCATTTCAGTTGATCAGATCAAAATACTCCCCAAATGAAGGAGATGGAAACAGGACTAGACCAAACCTTTTTTGCAGGTATCTGAAGAGAAATCTCTAGCTTAGC
Source organism: Dromaius novaehollandiae (assembly GCF_036370855.1). Taxonomy (NCBI): domain Eukaryota; kingdom Metazoa; phylum Chordata; class Aves; order Casuariiformes; family Dromaiidae; genus Dromaius; species Dromaius novaehollandiae. The sequence goes on along the minus strand of NC_088113.1, from coordinate 7,560,544 downwards.
TAGCTAGGCCTCGCACGGGATCTGCTCTGAAGTGTGGGGAACATCAGGGGGACAATCAATTTCACAGCTCTATAAAGCTGATTGAAACATGATTACACAGCAAACCACGGGCTTTTTTCCTAAAACTTGCTGACTGCCTGTGCTTCTTTGGAACAATTACTTTTGCAGAAGAATTTGGACTGCAGCTGGGATGGACATTAGTTTCAATCTTATCAAGAAGTTTCAGACATTTTGGGGTACGAGACTAAAGTTAATTGCACCAAGGGATACACAAAAGGAGTAATTTGGAAGAAGTTATCTTCAAATGAACAGGAAAGAGGAGGTTAGAGAACAACCTTCCTCCAGCACTGGACTTCAGAACAGAAGGGTATTTTCTAACCAGGAGATCAGGGGCATTTGCTCTCTTAAAATTCTGCATAAACCTGACATTTGCTGCTACTGATGTCCCTCCCCAGCCCAATAAATTTCATCCAGGAAATGAGAGCAAGCAAGTACCTTTTCTTCTTGCATTCTTGTACTATTTCTTTGGGAGAAGGTTAAGGGAGAGTTAAATGGCATTTTTGCAAGTGGCACTTAAGGCTGGCAACAGGTGACAGACTAAGAGCCTCGAAGAATAAAGTCCTTTAATTTTAGCACAGCAAAAGCACAGCATGGTTAGCAACCATATAAAAAGCCACAGCAATGCCCTAGGAATGAATATGGAAGTTAACCCAGCGAGACCCTGCGAACGAGAGAGGCCCATTTGCTCCCTAACACATTTACTGTGAGTCACGTGATAAACACAGAGCCGATTAAACCTTAAACACAGCCAACACACCTAGAGACTGACTGTAACACGGCCCTGTACCCAGCTTTTCTCTTGACCAGGAATGGGGGAAATCAGGCCTGAGAAGTCTCATCTTTCTTGCTCAGAGTCCTCCTCCTGTTCGTGCCTCCCTGGGACTTTATTGTTTTTTTGTTTTCTATAAATAAAACTAAATTTAATGTCTGTGAGAAAGGGAGGAAGAATGGCATAGGTAACAAAGCAATTGGGAGCGCCTCTGTAATGTATTCAGGCCATTAAGGATTTCATTAGGTTTACTAAAAGGTCATTAATGATAAAATATCTTCTTTTATTTTACCTACTTTCTAAACATTATAGTCTATTCTGCCATTCAAGCTTGCACCCCACCGACATTAATTAGCATGCTACATATTAAGGAGAGCTTTTAATGAGCTGTTATTTCATATGATTTTATTGGAGAGCCTCATTGTTCAGTTTAATAGCACAATATGACAACTATTGAAATTGCTTTGATAGGACCGCAGCATTGGTGGGGTCATTCAATCTCTCTGCTCGTTCCTCAATTAGTTCTTGACGCTGAAAGCTCTGCTTAATAAATTCTCATAGCTGGTTCACCATGTTATTCTTGCTGTAGTGAAAGCCATGGGCAACAAACAGAAAGCCAAGGCAACGCAATGGAGCACTAACAATCTCCATTTACAGCTCTTCTGCTTGCCGTGTGCCATAAAGTAATGGAACAGAGACCCATGTATACCTGCGACATTTTTGTCGTGTTTATAGATCTACCGTCAGCCCTAACTATTATTGTAGTTAGCTGATAACTGTAAGACCGCATTTTTAGTCGCTTAAATCCTAAGCCATCCGTTTGGGGTTCTTTTCTACATCAAGCGTCTGCGCCTCATCCTAAGCCGCTTCTGAAAATTTCAGGCAAAAACAGTTCAACCAGAGACAAAAAGAAGCGGACAGCACTCCAAGGGTCACTCTCCCCTTGCTAAAATCCAGCAGCTGCCAGTGTCCTTCTGAAACACGTCCCACCCTTGCTGCCAGAGGTCCCACCTGGATGGCAGGGAGAGTAGAAATCAGGAATAAATAGTGATAAAAAGGGGAGGGAAATGGGGAGGGAAAAGACTCAAAGTGGCATGTAGATTGGGAATGTAAACTGGGGCACAGGAAACTAAACCCAAGACTGCACGCTGGATGGCATGATCATACTTAAAGACAGGATCTAAGATATATGCACAAGGGCAGCAATATGATCCAGTTTCCATAAGGAACCATAACACTGTCATCTCCTCGCCTTGGAGGAGAACATCAACTGCCTTTTCCTCCTTTACACAGTTCCTCGGTTACACTCACAGGATAAAGCCACCACTTCTGAGTTTTTCAACGCTATCCACTTGCTAAATTAAGCAATCCTCAAGATGAAAGGGAAATAAGTAGGAAGTACAGTAAAGGAAGTACAACCCTGTATCTGTAGCACACTTTCAAGTTAGTTAATTTATTTGGGAAACCAAGATATTGTAAGATCTGAACATGGAGTTGCTGAAGAGCTTTATCTATGTTACCATAACGGCACAGGTAGACTGGCACTTGAGAAGTTTAGAAAGAAGAAATGGGATTAAGGATCAACTGTTTTCCAGGATGAGTAATAAAGAGAAACAGCATGTTTGAAAAAAGAATGAGTATAGATCCAAACTGTAATTTTTCTAGAATAGAAAAGAAAGGAGGCAGAAAGAGAAAACGATGCGCACAAACCTACAAAAGTTTTTTTTTTAATTTGAACCTATTACATAAAAGAATAAGTGATTTTTTCAGTTCTCATAATTTAAGTTTGGTTTAGAACAGCCTAATGTACACATTAAAATAATTCAAGTCCTTCCTTTTTTTTAAAAAATAGGCTTCATTGTTGCCAAATATTTTCTATTATTTGCATTGGATTTATATTGCTGCAAGTCTATTGGCTTCAAAAAAACAATAAAAAGGTAATCAAAGAAACTGTTGTGCTCAGGGGACTGGATTATGTTTTTATTTCTGGAAAGCTTGATCAAGCAAATTTTTTTTAACCGTTGATTCATATCATTTATAACACGAGTTTGCTATTTACCTGGAAGTTGTCATACATTAAAAAAAAAAATGCTATCTGAGTAAGTTTCTCAAAATAGCCTCTCGTTTTCTGATCATGATGTTACTGGAAGCCACAGAATTTAAAAGAGCACCATTAACAAATGCTTCCAAGTTAAGGATGTCTTCAAGTAACAGCAAGCGAGTAGAGCGTGATTAAGAATTCTGTATAATTTGAGGAAGTTTGTTCAAAAGCTCTTTAAGGTGCCTATTCAGAAAAGCATTACTAATTAGGAAATCATTTAAACATTTGCTTAATTTTAAGGATGTGTTAATACCACTGCAGTTAATGGGACTTAGGCACACACCTAGCTCCCTTGAAGTCCATACTTACTCAGGACAGCACTTGAGAGGAAACAAGTACTTACAATTAAAGTTGTGCTTAAGAGCTTTTCTTAACAGAGGTCTAACGCAATAAAAACCAGAAGTAAATTATTCCGCCTTTAACAGAGTAGGTCCCAGTGGGTCGGCGCTCACTTTACAGGAACAGAAGAGCTATGTTTATAGCTATGCATCTGTGGTTCAGAGCTGCAAGTGCTGGTTTTAAACCAACCGGGACACAATGGAGAAGCTACCCAAAGTGCCCCGTGCCTGGCAAAGGGGCCACATAGGTAGGTACGAGAATCCTAGGACTGATAGGGAGCTTTTAAGCTATATTACTAGGTTAATGTGAAAAAAGAGGGCTTTCCATGGGATTCTGCTGAAGAATACTGAGCTGAAAGAACATGTATTTCTTGTGACCAAGTGCTCCTCTCCAACTGCACCCAGAAAGCTGTCTCATTAAGCTCTGCCTTGTCCCAGGGAGAGGACAACAGGGTCTACAGCTGACATGGCATCTAAAACTGCTACGAAAGACAGAAACGCATAGATTTATAGCCCTTGTCAACTACTAAGAAAAGATAATACATCAGTGCCATCAGCATCATTCCCTTTCCAAACCTGGCCTGCATCCTGATCAGGATGGGTCCACGGTAGTGGCAGTGGCCAACCAATCTGCTCCCCACGTGTTCAGTGAACACTACAGTCAGCAACCATCGAGTGAACAATTCATCTTCAGCCAGTCCAGCCCTTTTCCAATGCAATTTTGCACAAAAAAGCTGTTAACTACAAAACAAATTTAGCTGTCTGTATATGCACAGCTTTCCTTATGTGTAATGGAGAGGATGCAGCAGTCAACTAGAGCTGACAGAGCTTCAAACTTAAATAGATTATACATAGTTGCACAGTTTTGTTGCTAGCTAGTTGAGGTTATTAAAGGATTCTGATTCAACACTGTGCTTATGCGATATAACACTTATTCTTTGGGTAATTGACTTTCATGGACTCTGGACAAACAATATACTGCTGTACAAGACACCACATAAATCCAGTGTCAAAGGAAAAACACATTAGTGTTGTAGACGAACAGAGCAGTAGTGTCCAATTGTACGAAGGCTGCACTGTCCTATGTCCTTACAGCAGAATGACAGAGCTATGGCTACATATATACAATCTTAAATTGACCATTTCCTGGGTTTTGAGCACTTAACAGTGTCTCCTTAATGTTCTCTTAATGTTCGGTTAAATGCAGTAGCCAGCTGTGCGCAGCATGGACTTCCTTCAGTGCACACTCAATGAGCTTAGTGAGAAAGCTTCGTCCCAAGAGCATCACACATCCACCAAATGCAATTGAGAAGCTGCAACATGATTGATTTTCATGGGAACATTCAAAGCCACTTCTCACTGAAGGCAATTTCCGAGAATTGTCATCTTTCTACTATTTCGATTGTAGAGCTTTATATAAATTGGTTGCAAGATTTTGTGGTTGTTGCTTTCCTTCTTGTGGGAGGCATTTTTCACCGCTCTTAACCAACAAAAAGCCCTTAAATAAACAAACAGACGACTAAGCCAAGTTCAGCTCCCACCCCTCTCAGCTCTTCCAGGAAAATTTTATTTCCTGCACCTTTCAACAGGGAAGATTTTATCCTAAAAATTTCAGGCTTCATGAATAGCTTTAAAAAAGGGCTATGAATAGAAATGCATGGATAACCCTGCAGCAGATAGTTATCATACCAGACAATCATGCTTTGCGTTATAATAAGTATGCACTTTCAAAGGTCAAAGCTAGAAGAAATTTGTTACCACTCTATTGTAAATGCAGGCAGTGCATCCCACAAAGGTTGACCTTATGCATGACCCTCTAAGAGACCATTTCCATGTAACGACCTCTCCTGCAGAGAAAAACTGAGCGAAGTGATGGAGGAGAAATGGCGTATTGGCAACTGGAGAGATGATGAAGGGCAGACTGCAATTTTACATGGCAACTAAGAGGATCTGTAACCTCTGAAGCGCAATTTAAACTCAAATCCACTGGGATTAGGGGAACTAGGCTCCAAGCATCCCATTAAAGATTTGAAATTGTGTGCGAAAGTCTCTTATATTATTATTCCTGGCATCTAAACACAGATTTGCAGCATTTCAGAAGTGGAAACAGAGAAAACTAGCTAATTAAAAGCTGCAAATGAGTCCTTATTTTTCCCAAGACCCATGTACAACCCACATGGGACTTAATAATCATAAAGATGAGAACGTAAGTGATTACAAGAACACACCTTGCAATGTTTAAAAAGACAGTTTGCTGTTTAAACATTGCCTTTAGGCACGGCTCATTGAAAGGACTTCACCAACTGAGAGCCATTTTTCTAGCCAAGGAGATGAATATACCATAGTCACTCTTTAAATGCTTTCAGGATTGTAATGTGTCATAATGATGCCTTCCCCTCAAGTAACATGACAAATATTTTAGACAAGACTGCTGCATATTTTTTCTTTCTTTCCCTTTAAGGAAGAAACACTGTAAAAATTGACAATTCCGAGAAAGCGATGGCATACAAAAGAACTTATTTACAAGGGTGAAAACCAGCATCACTTACTGTACACCAGTAAGCTTCCAGCTGCCAAAAATGGACAGCAAAATGCAGATACACACAATTACTTTTATTTACATTTTCCAAATTAAATACAAGTTTGCACAAAATATCTGGGTCCATATGCGTATATGAAGCACTTCAATCTGAATTAGAGAACAAATGTCTGAGACAACCTCATCTGATCTAAAAGCAGGAGAACTTAATTGCAAAAGCTGATCTTGTGTGACCTTGAATTGGACTGCATGTTGCTTCAATCCAATAACAGAATAGGTCTTTCTACTGTGTGATGTTGGACTGACTTTATGCACACTCGGGGTGAAAAGAAATATTTGCCTATCTTGGTACACACAGGCTTTGCAGCTGAACTCCCACAGAGTATAAGCACACTAAGCATCATTTGATTATTAGGGATTTTAAAGCATAGCAGCTTTTACATGATGGAAAAAAGCATGTAAAAAAGTTGTGGTGCTTTTGGTCTGCCAGGAGAGAGAATGGGGGGCAGGATTTATTCTGGTATCATTAGCTTCTGCCACTCACAGCTGGCTATGAGAGACAGCTGTAATAAGGCCTCTTTCATGAACGTCACATGCAAAAATATCTATATAGGGCAGTCTAAACAAACCAATGTACTAGGGAAAAAATCCATCATCGCTATTTAGCTGTGGTTTTGAACTCAGCTTGATCTACCTGTCTCGTGTAAGTACTTACACACTTTGAACCTACCTGGTGACTTGCCTACAGCTAGAGCTCTTAAGCTTCATCTCCATTGCACCGCTTACTTGCAGCAGCAATCTATGTAGCTCCCTAAGGACTTACCCAACTGGACAGATAAACTGACACCTCCTAACTCGGCACATGCTCATTGTATTAACTGCTTTGCTGTGCTCCTCCAACATCCCTAGGATGCACTGTACCATCGCTCATTTTCTGCATGTCTCACATCCGAATCTTTCCAGCATGTTGATTAACAGACTCTTAATTTGCAGGGCTTTCCAAGTTCCCTTGAACAAGAGGTTTCTGCTCCCTAGAAACAGACAGCAATTACCTTCTGATCTGGTGATCTAGAAGATTTCTTTCTTTCAAAATCCAGCTGTGGCTGTATCCAGTGAGACAATTAATTCTTCAGCTGAATGCCGGGGGTGGGGGGGTAGCCAGCCTTAAATGCAAGGCTGTAGCTATGTCTTTTTTTACAAGACTACATGAGCAGTGTGAAGGATAAAGGTCCATCAGAGGAGATCTGCATAAGTCAAAAAGGTTCATTAAGGCCCTTTCATTTTGTTTAGGCTCTTTAGAAGTATTCAGTCATTATGAACATAGTGATGTTGGCTGCCAAATTACTTGCTGAAGATTGTGCTACTGAATTTCAGCCCAGTTGGCACGTAACTAGGGCACATGCAAATGGCAATGGCAATTTGTGCGATATGGAAGTCTGTCTGCCAGGGAGCTGCAAGAATAATTAGAGATCTGAGGGGAAAATCTGTCCCAAAGAAAAGCAAGTGGGATGTAAGTGGAATAGGCAGTATGTTTATTTGGAAGCATTTGAAAGCTTAGAGACAATCACTTTAACAGAATTAGAGAGAAAATACAGTACCTAGATACAATAAAGCTGGCTGGTGATGGTAAGGAAGTATTACTTAGCTGGGCTAAGGGGGAGGCTTTCTTAGGAGGGTTTGTGCCTAAGGGAGTTTGAGAGACAGTTACCTGCAGGATACCTCTATGGCAATCTAGCCGGTTACTTTCCAGAGTAATGCAAATCTTGACCTCACTAACCCACATTCATAAAATGATGTTTCTTGATCTGTGCTTTGGAAGGGATTTTTCCTTAAATTTTGGTAGGTGCTTGGGCTTTTTTTCTCCCTAAAGACAACAAAGCAGGTGTGAAGTTTCTAGATAGCTGCAAATTTGCTAGCACATCACCGAGTCTCCCAGCTCTTATTGGTGATAGATTGGCACTGCAGGTGTTGTTTTCAGAAGCAGTGTTCCCTATAGATACATCATTAAATAGTGCTACGCAGGTTCATAGTTTAGGGTTGTAGTTTTGACCTTTTTGTTGTTGTTGTTAAAGGCTTCTATTCCCACCCGTATCAGTACTGCAGACCACTGATACCCGAAAGAACCGAAAACTTATCACCAAATACTACTTTTTTCTTCCTCTTTAACCAATAGGCCAGCTGAACTCTGTTAAAGCAGTACAAGGTCATGGTGATGCTGAATAATGCCTGAACCCTGTCTCAAACAAAACTTTGGAGGTCATTACTGCTGAGGAATTACTTCAGTCCTATACACATAGCATGAATTCTTAAAATAATACCAGTACAAACTTGCAGGTACTAAGTATCTATCCATTACCTGGGCAACACAAGAAGTTTCTCAGTATTTTCAGGAAGATTACACTTCAATTGCAGGTAGCAGGTTAAGATGCTTCTGTGCAAAGACCTATGTTTTATTTACTGAGGAGTATCAAAAACAGGATCTCCTGCTATCGGGAATAGGCACTCATACTATCGCCTGTGATAGGGACTTGAACAGCCTAACAACTATCTTGAGAGTGCTCTGGCCATCTCTCCAAGCTGCACATAACTGGTCATCTGTACTTTTATCTCCAGCTGATGAACACTTGTCTCAGAGTGTGGGATTGTTCTTTGTGAATATCCTCATGCAAGAAGAGAGAGGAGAGGGAAGTGTTTCTGTTCATGTCAACCTTCAGGCACTTTAGTTCTCCTGATGTTTTTAACACTTGGATTTTCATCTTTCTGGAGATGAGGGGGAGGAGGAAAAGGAAGAAGAGCTGGAATTCACCTTGACTTCTCTTTGGCTTCAGCTGTCATACATGTGTAGAGTCACTATCAGGAATGGAATATTTTGTGTGCGCCTCCACTGAGACTCGAGCAATGATGTGACTTGAGGGGCAAAGGCACTGTCATGATGCATCACTACCCCGCAGGCGTTAAAGTATCTCTATGCAGCTGCTCAGCCAGAAAAGCTACTCAGATTGCTGAAGTCCTTTCAATGAGCTGAGCCCAAGGCAATATTTTAGCAGGAAACTGCTTCTTTAAAAATTAAAAGGAGTTATTTTTGCATCATTTGACTCGGAGTATTTCTAAACGTGTTCCATTACAGGTCACCGGTGTTGCCAGAAAAATAATGAATTCGCAACTGATTCTATTCAAACCAATTCCTCTAAAAAATACAGATAGCATTATTGTATAATTCCTTACACATATACACAGAATAGCCTGTGGTACACCTATAAAAACCATGGAATTGGAGGGTTAGCTCTAGTTCCAGCGTAGCAGACAGGTGATATGCAACTTGCACAGGTTTTAACAAGTGTCTCAGCAGTGACCAACAAAACATGACTGCTTACTTTAGACTTTTCATGGCTGAAATGACACAAAATTAGCACGAGGAATTTCTATTTATTTAGCTTTTTTACTGTATCAAATCCAATGTACCTTCTGCAAGCCAGCTGGATAGAGGACCTAAAAGTGCAGTTACATTTAAGCCCAGGAGAAAATTGCCAACTCTTGCTTGTGCTGTAGTATAAGAGTTGACTGATGTTAAACCTAGTTGATTTGTTCCACTGAACAGTCACTGTGTTAGACACACCCAGCACGACCCGGTGTGAGCAAGCAGACCTAGGAGTGACATATCATACAATGACTTGCCGTTCCAAAGCTGAGGAGAAGCTGACCGGGAGGAGGAAAGTCTGCCTAGATTCTTCTTGGCAGTGTCAGAGTTCACTTCTCATAACCATGCCTCTTCCAAAAAAGTTTGTGCATTCTTCCAGCGTAAAAGAGAAAGCAGGCAAGTGGTGCTTGCCCCTCCATATCACACCATTCCGCATGAGGCCACGGCAAGGATTTGTAAATCATCATAAAAGTAAGTTTTTGGGGTTTTTTTTTAAGCATACTGTGGTAGACACTATTAACTGAAGCATGCTCAGTCAGCACCAGTTCAGACTGTCTGAACCACCCTCCACTGTTTATTAAACGTGCCTTTATCTTCTTTTGCTGAACTCTCTCTCATTTCCCATGATCCCCTAAGCAGTCCTTTTTTAAATTCTTTTTTCTCACCTGCAGGCATATGTGACAGTCTCCCCAGAACCACATACAATGATACTAACACTCCCGTATCCAACTAGAAGCATCTTCTCTGACACACCCTAGAATCATGTTTGGTTTTTTTCATCCTGTATAGAATGGCCATAACCAGCTTTATGTTTTGTTTGCGGGGAGGGAGGGTGCTGATAGAAATATGTATTATTGAGGGATTCAGGAAGAACATATGTATTCAGAGCAACAAATATAAGATAACACCTAATGGCCATATTCTGTTGAGAGTGGCTGGAAAGTGTTATGACTACGAGGAAGCCAGAGAGCAGTTAGCTGCAGTATTCTAAGATGGTATAAAACCTAACAGAAGTATACCTCAAGAAACAGAAAGGAACGGAAAAGACCTTGCAAATGTCGCAGAAGGAAAAAAGGCAGCATATAAACACCTGAGATGTGGAGAAATGTATGGCCCTCGTTTTACCCCAAATATAGATAAAAAATTCTTTTTTTTTTTTTTTTTTAAACTGGGAAAACATTTTCAATGACAGCATCAGACTACCTTGAAGCATCTCATCTATTTTAATCTGACTTCTTTTAGAACCTGCTGAAATCTCTCAGAGCTCAGGATTGGCTTAATCACACATGAAAAGGGCCCTGTGGCACGTGTTCCTTGACAACAGTCTGGTCTCCTTACCTCATAGAGCGTAATGATGCCATTTGTCTCATTTGGAGGCTTCCACTGAACATAGATCTTCTCTTCGAAAGGTCCTCCTTGGATGGATTCCAAGGGAACGGGTCCAGGAACTACACAAATAAAAAACCTGTGTTAGAAGCTACCACCAGCTCCAGCTGCCACACACATCAGAAGACACCAAGAGTCCACCCAACTGCATGTCCAGAGCTGAGGGGAAAAAAAACCTCAAAATCCCCAAGGTACTACCACTGGCCTGTTCTCAACCTTTGGTTCCAATAAGAAAACCCTAATGCAGCCACTAGGCCATAAATAAAATCATAATCCAAGAAGAAATGACGTTATCACCAATATGCCCTTACTCCAGCACAGCGTAGCAGCAGTAGATCATTGAGTATCTAACATGGAATCAAAGACTACAGAAGGTGAATTTACAGGCGTTTATCTAGCCAATCACCAGAAAGTGCTTTCCTCACATAAACACAAAAATTTATGTTTCCTGATCCCATATAACATCACACAATAATTGCTTACTTTTATGCCAAGTTATGCACTGGTTTTATTACTTCCAGACATCAATATTCCATTGCTATATGCATTTTTTCTAATTTTCCCTTCTATTTAAATACAAAACTGCTAAAAATCTGCCTTTCAAATACAAACTTCAACAAATGAGCTCAATTTAACATAGCCTCAAATATAGCTATTTACACAAGTGCAAATAATACTAATTAACATTCTGCAGATAAAGATTCATGAACAGAAGGTGATTTAAGCAGTATTATTTGCACTTCTCAAAGAAAAATCCCAATGCCAGTCCTGCTTCCACAGGTTGTTACACTACTGCAAATCCTCAGGGTACGTCCAAACAGCAAAATGCAGGAAGATGCAGAGACAACTTAGCTACCTCTGGACAAACTGGATCTCCAGTAACATTCATTGACCCATTTGGCAAAGCTACACCTAGACTGCTCTGTACTGTTTTTCCAAAAGTCTGGTCAATCAGAGAACTGGGAACATAACTAGGATTGTCTCTGCAACGGAAAGCAGTGATGGCATCGCACACTATTTACTCCTAGCTTCAGTATGACCCTCTCATTGCTTAAACGCCTCATCATCTGTATTCTGTCCTGAGCTAGATTCCTTCACGTTCACTGTATCATATATGCACAGCCCAGGAACTTCCAATTACAGATCTGGCCACTCATTAGGGCAAGTTATGGCTCAGTCACCAAATAAACGTACCTGCGTTGACTCCTGAACTCTCTGAGTGTTTGGCTAAACTACTGGAGGCCAAGGCAGAGGCCTCTTAGGTAGCATGCGATAGCTAGGCCAAGCCATTCCATTAGCACCCTGAAATTACAGAAATGCCTACAGTAGCTACAGAATGACAGCTGAAGTTGGAGCAAATCTTGCTTTAATCCCTTCCCTCTCCTCAAAACTCTTCTGGAACAACCCAGAGGTATTTCCAACAGAGCTGCGCTCCTTCCAGGAAATAGCCGACAACTCTATGGCTTTAACAAACCTACCACTCTTCCTCAGCCACAAAACACCGCTCCCACACACTCAGTGGAAGAGTACACCCACAAGGAAGGGGGATGTGTCTTTTCAACAGAAAGCCACCTGTGGGGATCTATAAAAATCTAGACAGCATAGCCTCCTTCAGAAATTAGTTTCAACAAGTAATCCCAGCTCTTCTGCTACCTTTATTTGTCATTGTTTTCCATGACTACCGTCTTAGCTCATGCCCTCCACCTGGGAACTTTAGAGACGGGATGTACATGTAATACCTCAAGGTGTTACAAAAAGTGGCACCCAGGATGGGAACGATGCCCTCCTTTAAAGGCCATAATTTGTAAGACTGAGGCACTGGGTATTTGCATTTTGCTCACAAGCTGACTTGTGCATTTACCAACCTGCTATCAGATACAGCGAATGAGAGGGTTTGAGTACAGAATTATCTCACATTCTGGTTGCAATGCCAAAGGATAGCTGCATTCAGTAGGGGATTTAATGTGTCCTCCTTCACACACACAACAGTAAAACCCCACCTATCTAAACAGCCAGACTGTGCCTTGGTGTAAAGATGCTATTGGCCTGCACCCCTTTATCAGCATGAAAGGTTGACTTCCTTAGTAGAGTAACAATGTAAGATTTATATTTCATTATGGCTACAAGGCCAGCTAAAAATCTGCCTACCCAAGCAAAATTTTAATGCTGTGAAAGATAACTAAATGCACTCCCAAGCCGGCCTCATGAAAAACCCTGGTCATTTTTCTGAAAGATTTGCGATCTTCTCACACCCCCTTTATGATATATTGGAACACTAGAGGCACTTTCAGCTGAGCGAAACTTTGAGCAGCACCTCCTAACAGCTCCGGCAGCAGAAGAGCGCTTCTTTTTTAACATGTTAGACAGAACAGAGGCTTGTAGGCTACGAGAGTCCTTGGTCTGAGCTAGCAAAGATGGAAAAAATAATACTTTAGAGCTTTTCATCAGTATTTCCGAAAACTGCTCTTTTGTATCATGAAGGGAAGAGTTAGCACCCAATGAATTAGCACCAAATATTACATCCAGAAGACTGGCATTAAGAAGAGATACATGCTGAAAAGGAAGACATTATACAGCTTTTTGGGGTAGTAAAGTGAAGCAAAAAGAAAATCACCAAATGCCAGAATTGTATTTGCCCACAGGCGAAAGGACGTAGCTCTGAGAGCCCTTGGGAGTTCAGAACGTGACTCCTGCAGAATTAAACCTACTGCCGTCCTGTAACTACCCTGCCCGCATCTGTTGCAAAAAACAAGCAAACCAACACAACTTACCATCCTCCTCAGTCTGCACAACCAACTCCTCACTCTCCATTTTGCCCTCGGGGTTAGAGAGGGCTAACCTCAGCCTGATGGTCATGAAGGGCCGAAGGCCTCGCAAGGTGTAGTGGGAAGAGGTTTGGATGAGCTCCTCCGCTTCAAATTTTTGCTGGTTAAACACATACTGGTACTGGACCGTGAGATTGTAGCTGTGGCAGCGGGTCACCGCATAACCAAAGGGCTCCCACTGCAAGGTCAGCTGCCGGGAGCGGATATCGACAACTTCTACATTCTGCGGTCCGTGGACTGGATCTGTAAAGCAAGCACATGAAAAAAAAAACCTTAAAAGAAGGCAGTCCTCCATTAATATGTCTCCTGCCATATGACCGGAGTATCCGAGTACCCCACAGTCCTAAATGTTCTCACTGATGTAAAGGAATCCAGTGATATTATTCACCTTTTAGAGAGAGGAACAAAGACACGAGGAAATTCATATCACACCCACAAATGTATCCTGAATTTTCACTGAAGAGCCCCTTATTCCAGGGCCCTGAACAAAGGCCACACTCCCAGGTCCCAAGCAAGGTCATGAAATCCAATGATGGGAGCATGATTCCCATCAGGAAAGTAGTGTGGAAGTCACACTTTCTTCCTTCTTACCCTCTCCAAAAAAATGTATGGTCTACCTGAAGTGCCTAAATACCTTGGTGAGTCCAGCCTTAAGTGATGCAATTATACAGGAAATCACTGACAGAGGAATGAACTGAAGTCTCTCAACTTTTAATTTAGCTTCGTAACTCCTAGAGCCTCCTGCCAACCCAAACTCATTCTGCTCAAACTAAAGAATACGAATATAAGAACAAAGATGCAGAGCGTGGCTGTAATCGTTCTGCCCTCCCAGTCCTACCGTCCCCTCAGTTTCTAAACTCTCGGGAGGCACTCTTGGCTGTTGTGGCAATGGGGCATCAGCAGATCACATCACGCCTTGAGCGAGTTTTCTGAGTCATCGCAGCCACGTGCCAAGAAAACTTTTACGTCACATCATATCAACGTCCTGGCCCCTAAGAAGTTTGATCACTCTCTATTCTTTCTACAGGATCTGACTGAGGTAAATTTTGAATATTCATGCATAGGAATCATTTTCACCTGCTGTTCCTTAACTTATTTTTGACAGCATAACTCAAATGCTCTGACTACAGACTCTGCCCTTTACATACAGTATAAACGCACACCCTGCTAGACGTGCTGATATAAAGAATGAGGGAGCAAAATCAGAAGTGTTTGAGATATATCAGATGGTAGTAATACCACATATGCCATAGTTTGTTTATCTGACATTTCTTCAACTTGTGTAGTTTGCTTTTTTGTTCAATATATACTTATAGCAATATGATTAGAAAACATGTAATTTCGCAGAGAGTTTCTTGATTTAAAGCACAATTTAAAGTACTTCACCCACTTCTCATATTTTCTCACAATTTCAACCTATGAAAAGAACAGAACATTTTAATGGAAACAGAAAAAAAAGAACTCACAAAGACTCCCAAATACTAGCTACGCATTTTTGAAAGAGAATTAATGCAGAGAAAAAGCCTTCTGGTAATTCTTGAAAGTAAAGCACGCACCAGCCATACTGACTTGAACTAATGCATCAGCAGAAAACACACTATAATAACCAGTGTATTTCATAGTACTTCCAAAAAACTCTTATAACAGACAATGGCAAAATAGCTATGAGATGAACACCACTGTAAATGTTTGTATTGCTACACACACCTGTGAACACACTTTCAAATGGGCTATCAAAGCTCGTGACTCATCTAGGATTCCAAATAAGCCATGCTATTCCCCTCGCATCCAGCAAACATCCAGAGAATCTTTAGGGCTGTGTGTGCCAAAAAAATCATAAATTCAGAAATTATAGAATATATGGGTACATATATTTACTTAGCATAGGTGATAATCATTCACTTTCTGTAAAAACCTTGAAAAAACAGTTCTGCAGATGACTTATATGAGTAATTAAGGTGAACAAAAGAACAGTTCTGTGAAAACTTTCAGCTTCCGAAACCGCAAAGGTAAGCACAAGCCTCCTTCCGAGACACATCGAAAACAGAGAATACCAAAAAAAAAAAAAAGAAAAGAAAAGAAAAAAAAGAAAAAAAAGAAAGATGCAGAAGGCCTGTCCTTCAGCACGCTCTCTGCTACACCAAGTAATCAGATCCAGACTCCGAACGAGAACGTGGCTGGGAGATGGCACTAACATCCATGCAAAGACAACTCTGCAGCTGAAGATGGCAATTAGTCCCTGTGCTAACGTTACAGTGTTTTTTTAAATTACAGTTATTTTCTTTAAGTCAGTCACGTTATGGAAGAATGGGTAGTTAAAGGGTGTCTGGTTTACTGATGTCAGATGCTCTGACTCCATTGGTGGGCAGGGAATGTTTCTGATTCAGCATCAACCTCATCAAGACATATGTCCAAAACCCAGTCAAAAAAGTCTAGGTAAGATTACTTGCATATTCAGCTTTCTGTCTCATTTTGCTCCCCACGTCTACTTTTCCCTTTGTTACACAAAGTCTCAGAAGCTGGCTCGTGTCATATCCCTAAACCAGTTTCTAATTATAACTCAAATTTATACTGTAAACGCTCTAGGATATAGCCCGAGGCCTTTCTTTGGTTTTTCAACCATTGAGTCTTCTCATTAGAATAACCTGGCTATTAACTGCAAATGGGATTGAGTCACAAAGTGAGCAGCTAAAATAGCAACCCCGCTACACTAGAGTTCTGTATCACTGAACACACAACGTTCGCCAAGAACTATCTGTTCTCAGGCTGGGAGTCTTAAACTGTGAGATTTTTCAGTCCTGAGAAAGAGATTGTGATGCTGTAGCTCACAGTGAAAGCAGCAACGGGAAGCAGGTTTCAGACGTGCCCACAGCCTGGAGAGTCTCCAGGATTAGGTGCAGACATGGGGAAGAACTTGATTTCACATCAAATGGCCTTCTAGTTTCTTGAGTAAAGGGGAAATAAATAAATACATAAATAAAAACTATTTGAACTTTAGCTTCAGAAAAGAAGAAACCAGACTGGAACTAAATCAATGAATTGAAGCAGGACCTGGGGAGTTTTATATTCTCTCTTGCTCCTTCTCACAGTTGCAATCTCCTTTTGCTGAAAACGGAGACCATATAATTTTGAACGCGTTTTCCACTCTGATTTCCTCTGCAGCATGAGCCATTTTTACTCGTTGTCAAAGATGAGATTTTGTACTGTTGTTTTCAAAGGATAGTGGTCCTACCATCTTGACCATTTAATTCCCTATGCATTTTAGCTTTCTAAATATACATCCTTCTATTTCCATCTTAGTCTCAGAAGGTGTTAATACCTACCCCTGGGACTCTACTGTATTGCATTGCTTATTTTTCATAACGTGGTAATGACTTATTTTCCCCCAAACAAACAAGAAGAATAAAAATGTTCATAATTGAGCTATAAGCCTCAACTCAATAATGGTAAATACTTGCAGACTGGACAAACTGCTCCATTTCTCTACTCTTGGAATTTTAGCTTCCAAATGAGGCAACGAGAATCCTGGAAATCATTAACCTTACACCTGGCTGCGTAAGAAAAGCTGCTAACGTATATCTCAACTTCAGCTGTACAAAAAAAACCCCTACCAAAGCAAGACTGAAAGAGACTGACTCAATTTTAATGCTTACGGATTGCGTATTTTAAGATATCCACATAACCTGCATAAACCAAAATTTCCAAGTGTCCTGGGACCCTGGGGAAAAAAAAACGAAGGAAATCCTTAACAGGCAGCAACAACGAAACAGCTGCCACTGCCCTACTGCAACCAGTCTTGGACGCATGCAAACATCACCACAGTCTCTGGGATTTCACTGTGCAAACACTGTATTTTTTATTTCAGTCTGGCTGAACTCTTAAATACATTTTTAAAGTCACATTGTAATCAAAGACTGAATAATACAATATCTCTCACCAGTGCTTCAACATCTATCATTGCTTTGGCAGGCTGCCTGCAAACACTTAGCAAGCCAGGAACCTGTCTGATGTAGTTGTGATGGACAAGTAGGCAGAATGGAAACAAGGAGACCCACAGGGCTCCAGCTGCGGTCTCAATCCTTAGGTCCACATAAGCAGACACTTTTGACTCAGTGACGTGCAATGTTCAGGGGTTGCATCTCCAGCTATCATCATTTTACAGAAAGTCCACTTTTGCGGCTGATTTTGTTCCTTCCTTATTGAGTGCTACAGATCTTATTTTGTTCACTCTAGTCTTCTGGCTCAAGGTGAGACATAGAAAAGCAAAGGTTGATTTAGATTATTAACAACAGTTGTCTCTGCTTTATACCTCTCCATCCTGGGAAGAGGAGAGGGGAAAGGAAGTAATGGCAAAGCACTGGGGTTTGAATACAAAGCGAAAGTTGAGCAGAAAAGTTAAATAGAGACAATCAGCTGCTGCCCTTCAGGTTAACTACCTGCTGCAGGAGCCTAATTGCAAGAAATTGTTGCTGTCAGTAAAGACACGGCATTGAGCAGAAGACGTCCGTATTGCTCGGAAGCCCCGTTGCCCATGTCTCCTGACCCGATGGAGAGCACGAGGCAGAGTTTATTAACGGTGCAGGTGTCCACTGATTAAATCCTGTCTCCCAGCAGTAGGTTACAGAGACAGAGAACGCTCAAAGGGAAGAAAAATGAGCATGACAGCTGCAGTAGCTTTCCACGAGTCCTAAGCTGATGCTTTCTGATAAAGAATGAAAATGTTTGTGAGCCATTATTCCTGCCTTCCCCACACATACACACATCAGAGCTTATAGGTCAAAGCTGGCCAACTAGTATCTGGGCACCCTAGCAAGGTCCACAGCCCTTTTCCCTAGGCAGACTGTATCAAATAATACCAAATGCTTAGCAAGAAATACCTTCTCATTTTCTCCAGCTGGGAAAGAAAGTGGACATGTTTTTCCATCATCTGTAAGGCTATTACAGCTGTGCAGCCCATTTCACGATAGGTCTCTATTAAACCTCCAGAAATGAATTTTACTGCTAGCAGAGGCTGATGCTGCAGATTTCAGGCACATGCGCGGAGCCCTCTCGCACACCTGCGCTGCCTTCCTTGGAGGTAACTCCATTCTACGTGCAAGGGAATCAGTCTCCAGAGGTAAATGTTAATGCAATCTGCTCATCACAAAGAGCCTGATCTCTCCATGAATCTTTCCCACATTGCAACTTCAACCTTTTCAGACAAACACTGAGAATAATGCCACTCTGTACATTATTACTGCCTGAGTAAATTAGAATATATCTGTCCTGCTCACTCTTAATGGTAAAGCCAACACAAATAATTGCTAAAAACTCTGTTGTTACAGAGACATTTTCAGTGTGGCAGACAGATTTCTGCAACTAGTAACTACCAAAGAGACAGAAAATTTACTGCTTTCAAATTAGTCCATTTATTTCTCATCCTGTACGAAGACTGAGCTGTGCAGTTTAATGCTAGTGGCTGTCCTTCCTGGAATTCATTTGCAAAGCCAACGAAAGCCTGCAGTTTAGAGCCATCAATTTTTATCAGGGTATCTAATGATACGTGCAGTTTGCCCTTCTTGATACGTGTTCCTGCTGGAGAAATCCTACAGAATACAAGTGCTAGGACACCAAAAGGCTTCCAGATCCATACAAGAGTTCAAGGAGTGTTGGGCTGTTCGTTTTATCTGCTCTGAAGGCAGACAAGGATGGGGCAGTCCAAACATAAACTGGAAAACTGTAGGGCTGTGTGTCCATCCAGACACCTGTCTTAAAGGCAAGGAGATGCCTGCACACATTGCCAGTTGATAGTAAGACCAAAAATTGTGCTCTGCCAGCTACCAGCTTGGTACAAACTCTCTGCATAACCCAGAAAATACTTACATCCATTTCCATTTACAAAATACTGGTTTGGTAGCATCACAGAATGGCACTTGCTAGATTTGAAAACTTCACAGAATATTCCACTCCCACAATTAAATGAGACGGTGGCTAATTCTCATGTGACAACACCACCACCCTTAAGGAAGGTGAATGGGCAGTGAGAGGACGCTTCCTTTGCAGATTCTTAGATATTTTACAAAGACTCTGCTCGTGTGCTGCAGACGGAAAACCAAGAGGCAAAATAATCTGTCCAACAACAATTTGACTCCAGGGATCAGACTGGAGCTGAAGCTTTCTCTATGTCACCTCTCCTCTCTGCTTCCTCCTCTTCACCTTAAACGTGCTTAGGTTGAAACAAGCCTAAGGCAGCAAACCTACTATCAAAAAAACCCAGAGCAAGACGAACAAGGCCGAAGCATTGCAGGGGCATGCCTTAACGTACAAGTCAGGGTGAAACAGCCAACTCTGCAGCGTGTGCTCTTCAAAGAAACACCGCCAGGTGAGTTTGGTCTACAAACTCCCTCCTTACCGGTGCGGACGTTGCAGAGCGACAGCGGGCTCCGTCTGTCCCGGGGGTGCAGCCCGTCGTCTGCCAAGAGAGTTTCTTGGTCGAGCACCACAACTCCTACAGATGCTGCCCACCGTATTTCAAAGCCTTCCTAGCATGAATACGGCATAAATGCCTTTTTAGGCATGACAGATAAAAACACCGACTAAACAGAGCGCACTGCTCTTCCAATACCAGAAAAGTCTCTTGGATTTGCCCTTTTCTGCATAAAGAGTATTTCCCTAACATTTGGATCTAAATTATGTTTCTTAACCAGTTTGGGCATCGCTGGGCTAAAGGCAGAGCGCAGACAGAGCTGCAGGCAGGCAATTACATAGAGAAGCATGCGTTGAGGAAAGACTTGCACGGAGAAAAACGGAAGAGAAGAATGAGCCTAACACAATAAAATCACCGCAGAACAAACAGCCGGTTTGTTGAGATACCTACAATCAACTGAAGCCCAAGCCGTACACAAAGAAAGCAGCGTCATTACAGCTGATGAACTAAAATAGGCCATTTTGTGGCATTCTCTGAGAAATGAAGAGCTGCCCTGGCAGATAGCTGAATCTATTATAAAAGAAAGATGAAATAAGTTAGGTAATGGAGTAGGTGCTTAGATAAGCCAGGGACTGAGCTCTCCAAATGCTTGACATGATCATTTCACTTCAGCTCTCACAGCATATTTTCTCCAGTTTTTGACTGATCTGGTTTTGTTTCCATTGCAAATATAACTTTGAATTCTGCATTGAAACAAAACCAAGGAAAATATCTGACACACTACAAAACCATTAAACATCCTCTGCTCTCTTACTCAAACCTTGTTAAGCAGCAAAACCCATAAGTCAACCCAAATTGCCTTCAACTGGGTCCACATCTACCTAATGCTGAGAAACTTCAGCAAACCTTTCCGTTCATTATAAAATTCTCACATTACAGAATTCCCCACGACATCCCCATTCGTTACAGGTTCCCGCGCTGGCACGCTCCACCGTCGCCCCGAAAGCCGAGCCTGGGGGAGCGACAGGGATGCAACCCAGCAGCGCAGGGCGCCGGAGCCCAGCCGCACCGGTAAGCGACTACAAGGTAACGAAGCACTGCCTTTGCAAAAAGGTCTGTTTATTAGCATCCGTTTAAACGCTTTTTTTCCCCCTCATTATATTACTAAATGGTAAAAAGAAACCTTTCTTCCTCTCACACCTAAAACCATTGGTTCCTTAACAAAAATAATAATTTAAGACAACAATAAAGGGTAATTACTGGTTTTATTAAAAGCATCTATCATGGATTCGTACAACGGCGGTATTCCATGGCTGAGAACAAAACGTACTTCACTGAGCTTTTGGATGATTAAATACAAAAGCACAATTAAATATGCTAATGAAAGTGGGACTATAAAGCTGGTAGGTGTCGTGGTTTTTGGCAAACAAAAGTGAAACTTTTGTTTTTAAACAAATTATGTTAATTTTATTATGTATAAATAAACTATTTAACTATTTATTCCATTATTATGTGTGTGCATTTATTTTTATTACCTTTTCCTGTGCACGTTAACTGCTGTTTTCTTCAAGTGGAATAAATGGAAACGATTAGAATAATATATAAACTAGTTTCTGTCAAAAAAAAATGATCTCCATAAAAATAAATAAGGTAATCAAAACAGGAGCTATGCAAATGTTTAACTGAAGCTTCCTCTACAGAGCCATGGGTCTGCTGAATTATTCTGAGCAACACTGGAGAGAAGAGCGCTGTGCTTGTAAGATAGGCGCTCTCTCATTTATAACTCCAGTTTCCCTTTATGCCTGTGCAGCGTGCAAGAAAAAAAAATTCTTTAGGTTATTTTGGAAATCTGTCTCGCAAAAACAAATTAAAAAATGTAAAAGATGGTTTTCCAGGCTACTGGTAGATCTATCAGGAGGAGCTATCAGCTGATGAAGCACTGGCTTTCTAGGGGCTACCGAAATGCTTTACCTGGCCCAAACCTCGAGGCTGGCCCATTTTTTCAGCATCCAGGAGGTGCCGTAATTCCCTTTTGCACCAGGCACCGTCGGTCCTGCGTGAGAAATCCAAATACACTAAGGACTAGCTGTTCCCCTGTATTTGGTAACATCAAAAGGGATTTTGATCTAAACCGTGCCGTATTGGCTAAAGGAAAAAAAAAAAGGTTTTCAGTTGCTAGGAATGCTACGATTGGATAATTACTTGAGGCAAAGCAGAAGGTGTCACAGCCACATAAATAAGGTTAGGCAAATGAGGCACCAGGAGTGAAATACATGGCAACGAGCCCATAGGATCAACGGGAGAAAACAGGCAGCTGGAAATTCAGCTAACGGAAAAGAGGAGAGAGACTCCAAACCTGCACCAGCTCAGCTTCTTTTTCCCCAGCTTTTCCCTCACCTAGATGGAGGCTTTCAAATCC
Organism: Dromaius novaehollandiae; assembly: GCF_036370855.1. Classification (NCBI taxonomy): domain Eukaryota; kingdom Metazoa; phylum Chordata; class Aves; order Casuariiformes; family Dromaiidae; genus Dromaius; species Dromaius novaehollandiae. Next base: position 7,538,283 of record NC_088113.1, on the reverse strand, counting down.
CTTCGACCGAGTTGCAAAGTGTTTCAGGAACTTATTTTTAGAAAGGCTATAAATACAGTTTGCGATCAGCTGTTTAATTCTGATTTCATGCTCCCGTCCGCCTTCCACGGGAGCGTTGAAGTCAGCACTGCAACGCCATTAACGCCACGGACGGTCAAATGTTATGCAAATGTAGGTACCTGAATAAAGGTTCAGCTCAAAATGCTACAGACGCTCTCTGGGATAGGAGACAGTCCAAAGTTTGCTCTGCACAGGATCGACGCACTGGATTTAGTCCTGTAACTGCCCTTTGCGCAAAGACAGCACCAGCGCTGCTTCAAGCGGCGACCGTCTGCACCTCCTGAAGAGCGTGCCGCTAAGGAAATACCTTAACAAATTTCACCACAGACATCATGTACAAGAAAATACAGATAAACTAGCTCTCAGCAACGCTCTCAAGCCTATTAGGAGAACGCAGCTCCTAACAGAGCCAGCGCACTCCCTGTAACCCGAGTGCACAGGCCACAGCATCAGGATTACGGCAGCCTCATTAATACTCCCAACACACCATTTTTTAACTCTCATTTAATTCCAAGTCTTTCTTTCAGCTCAAGTGTATCTTTTTAAACTCAGCAGGCTTCTTTCTTTTAAAATGCAACTGGATTAATTGCCTGCTCAGAAAATGACTCAATTCTAAATGATCCTAAATTGCTCCTAATACCTGTAATCTTTCTCCTGTCTCACGGCACCGCTGTACTACTCTAGGTTTCTACTATCAGACCAGCTCAGGGTTTGCTCACTGTGTAACGTCCTGCAAAGCAAGAGGCATCAATCCGCCATGGGCTGGCCACGCTCATCAGGTACGGCTCCCACCGGCCGGCGAACGGCTCGGTGAGCTCTCTACTAGGCTCAACATCGAGCTGATTTCATCCAGGAAAATCTCTCAGGGGAGAGATTTTCTTCTGTTTCATAAACTTTGAGGGACTTTTGGTTTTGCAGTTTAAAAAAGGAAACAGGAAATAGCGCTGCTTACCACAGAACATCAAATTATTGTTTTTGCTCGCTCGATACTGATACCAGAAAGCTGCATCTTCCCTTTCCTTAACCCCTATTTGCTGTGCAGGCCTGGACGCATCCTTCCCAGCACCACTCAGCTCATCTGCACAGGAAAGCAAGTGATTAGCAGCCAACTACAGTTTTACCAGAGTATTAACACTGTTTAATCCACAGTCACTGAAGGTGCAGCAAAGGGGCAGCTTTGCACGCTCGCACGCAGGTGCGCACACGTACGCATCCTCCACCCACCATACACAGGGGAATGGTAACCAGGGGAATGGTAACTAGACTAGAGCTTGCTCAGAGCATGAAACTAGAGTCTGCCAGGAGGAGACTTTCTGCAGCCTTCAGGAGAGACAAAGATGAAGGACGCACGGAAGACTGACAGCAATACAAAGCATGTCAGTACTCAGTTGGCAAGCTTTCATTCAGAGCCCTATATGGATACACTTATTTATCTTAGAACTAAAAACCTGAGCCCTGGTTTTAATGAGCACAGGAGGTTCACTCCTAATTGACCTAAAGGTCCAGACATGGCAGTGGAATAGGTGCGGTCCTCATTTATAGGCAGAGGGGGATCTGCAGCTCTGCTGACTTTCTTCATATCTCACGGGTGGTGCCAGGGATTTGGTCTCTCCCCAGCTAGGAAATTAGCTTTGTAGCAAACAAAATGCTGTGTGTTACTGCGACCAGCGTACAGAAGAGTCAGCATGTGCTTCGCTCCAGCTGCACATCTGCTAGTGGAAGATCCTGGAAAGGCCGTGAGCCCACCCGTGGATCACAGCTGAGGCAAAGCTGGAGCACGAGGAGCCATATAGGGTGCTGGCACTACAGTGCCTTCGTGTTTGGGTTCGGAAACATGGAAGGTGAATCAATGTTTACAGCACTACATAAAATTACAGTGCTAATGAGCAAGTTAGTCATGCCCTAAAAGTTAGGGTAAGGCTCATTTGTCCACATCAAGATCTTTGTACCTTAGAAAGCTTTTCTGGGCGAATAAAGCCTCTGGCACTGGCCATTTCTTGCTGCATACAAAAAAAAATAAAAAAGAAAAAAAAAAGAACTGAAGTGGAAAAAAAAAGCAGTGTGTTTTGTTTTCAGCAACTATGGCTTGATTCTTTGCTGCCGTGGCTTTAACAACAAGGCTAGAAGGAAGTAGATGAGCATTCATGTGCAAAAAAAAGCCTATGGTTTTAACAGAATTAGGCAGCTGAACTCATTTCCACCCCATTAGGATCAGTCTATGAGACAGGGCTGCCAATGAAAGCGCAAGAGATTAGCTTTCCCCTTGCTAGCTTAAGCAATGCTCTGGGCGCCAAATACAGATCACGACACTTTTCAGGGATATTGCAAAGCTCGTGCAGGGAACTGATCCAGATCCTGCCTTTCAATTTCTCAACAAAGCCATTTTCACACAAATGCACCACTGTGCCCTGAAAGAGTTTGTTTTGAAATGGAAAAGGAAAGGATGTAGATTCTTAGCAGAAATCCAAATCCATTTGCTGAAAGTGTGTTGAGGTAAGCTAGGAGTTTCTAAAGAATGATAAGATAATACGTCACTCGACTAGTCCACTGACTGCTACCACAGCTTGGCATCACCGGTCTGTAAGTTGCAACAGCATTTATGGTGAGACACTCTCTTTGTTCATTTAATACACCATTGAATTAATATAAAGAAAATATTGCATTCCTACTTTTTTTTCCTCTAGTATTTCTACCTAGAACAAGTGCTGAGAGTCAGTTTGATGGCTGGTTGTCCTCTAGCTGCTAATGATTTCCTTCTGTTTGGACCAGAGGGCAGTAGAGAAGGGCAGAAAAGAAATAGCTACTGCTTTGCTATTAAAATAGCAATACTCCTATCAAAGATGCGTTAGATTTGCTCCCTAGATGGTCATAACTTATCTAAAGAAGTAGAAGATGGGAAATGCCAATCTCTACACATTTGGCATCCTCTTAGCTCCATTCTCTCAAGACTTATAGGTACACTTTCTCTTCTTTCCCAATTTCCAAAAACCTTCTATGAAGCCCATCCCACAAGAGCATTACAGTTACAAAGTGAAGCACTTAAATGTTGGGACAAGTTAGAATTAGGGTTGTGCACGTGATGTGAATTTTGCCTTATTTGTGCCTATGCATTGTGATCACCCAAGGTCCTTCAGACACTTTTAAGTATCTGCAGCATCAGGGGACTCAGAAAGAGCCCATCCAACCCTTTGGGTGTGCTAGTGTATTAAGGCAGCCTAAGCCTCTCCGTAAAGGTGAGAGGGTAGGTACAAAATACATGTTCAGGCCTGAACATTACAGTGCCCAAGCATCTTCGTGCCTCTTGCCCATGGACTGTTATAACGAAGTAATGTTTTTTGCACAGCAGTGCTTCCCACACAAGTACAGAAGATAGATTTTTATCCCTCTGTAAATTGGATGCAAGAATTAAAACAGCTGGTCAGTTCAATGGACTGACTAGCAGATAGCAGCAGGCTGTAGTCATTTATGTCTTCAGCACTGATTTGTACACTGTGCCAGCGGGCAAAGACATTTATTGTCAGCAGAAGAACCATGAGACTTAAATTGGGTTTATGGTTGAGAACACACTCTACCAACCACCTAGTTCTTTCACTCCTGCACTCCTCCTTGCTCCATATACCCTCCACAATCAGGGTTCCTTCTGCCAACCTCAACCCAGTCTTTTGTCCACTCCAATCCTCACTCCATTCTCCATTTCCTCAGATTCATCTGCTCCCAGGACTTCTTACTCCAGTCTGATTTGCCAGCCCATCCCAATCCACCCTCTTTCAGGGACTGCAGCTCCCCATCAGGCAGGCTCCTGATCCCTGACAGTCACCAGGTCTCAATCACAAACCTTGCTCATATGTTCCTCCTTCATCCTCAAAAAACATCCCAGTTTCCATCTTCAATTGTTCCCCTCCACTTCTCCATCCCCACATTCTGCCACAGAATCACAAAAGCGTTGAGGCTGGAAAGGACTTCTGGAGATCATGTAGTCCAACCTTCCTGCTCAAGCAGGGTCACCTAGAGCACACTGCTCAGGACTGTGTCCAGGCGGCTTTTGAATATCTCCAAGGAAGGAGACTCCACAACCTCTCTGGGCAACCTGTTCCAGTACTGTTACCCTCACTGTAAAGAAGTTTTCTCTCATATTCAGATGGAACTTCTTGTGTTTCAGTTCGTGCCCGTTGTCTCTCATCCTGTCACAGGGCACCACTGAAAAGAATCTGGCCTCATGCTCTCTACACCCTCCTTTCAGATACTTATAAATATTGATAAGATCCCCCCCAGCCTTTTCTTCTCCACTCCAGGCTGGACAGTCCCAACTCTCTCAGCCTCTCCTCATATGAGATGCCCCAGGCCCTTAACCATCTTAGTAGCCCTCCACCGGACTCGCTCCAGTACCTCCACGTCTCTCTTGTATTGGGGAGCCCAGAACTGGACACAGTACTCCACCAGGGCTGAGTAGAGGGAGAGGATCACCTCCCTCAACCTGCTGGCAGTGCTCTTCCTAATGCAAGCCAGGATACCATTGGCCTTCTTGGCCACAAGGGCACGTTGCTGGCTCACTGTCAGCCTGTAGTTCACCAGGACCCCCAGGTCCTTCTCCGCAGAGCTGCTTTCCAGCAGGTCAGCCGCCACCCTGTACTGGTGTATTTCTTCTTCCTGGAAATGGCTGAAGATTTCCAAAGCATTCTGGAGGTTGTTCATATTTAACATTTCAGCCCAAATAACAAGCTTGAAAGGCCATAAAGAGGAGGTCCTTACTCAGGATGCTTCGGTTCACTCGTGCAGACAGTACCGGCTGCTCCATCTCCATTCTGTCTTTGCATCTCATTCTCAGAGTAATGGTATGGGGCTAAAAGTAGGTTATGAGGCAAACTTCCCATACAGTCGACCCCCATCAAAGTCGTGCTTCAGGGAGAAATGCTCTATTTGTTACCATATTTAGGCTGTAAGCTCCTGGCGCATGGACACGGATTCCTTTTTTCTGCGTGCAGAGAAACAGCCTGAGGCAATGTCACAATATTGATCAGAGCACACACATGAAATCGGGAATGTTAAAAAAAAAAAAGAAAAAAGAAAAAAGAAAAAAAACCCCACCACACACACAAGAATAATAAATGGAAAATAATATAAGATCCAAGCTCCCTGAAAAACACTGCGGCAAAAAGCACTACAAAGGACCCCAGTCCCTCTGCACGTCACCGTCAAGCTAGGCAAACATCAGCCGAGGCAGCCTGCCTGGCACCTGCCTCCGCTCTCCCTGCCGTAACGGCAGCGCTAGCCCTCTGCTTTCATTACACCGCACGCTCCCAGCAGAGCACAGAAGTAGAAAGACAGCGACTGGCTCTCAGAACCCAATTAAAATTTCGGATGCCAATCAAGAGAGGTAAAGAGCTGCTCTTGTTTTGTGGTAGTCAGAGAGCATCGCTGCCTTATTCACTGTCTACTTTCTCTAATCCAGACAGCACTGGCTGCATTAAATAGCACAAGACCATCTAATGAAAACCTAGCAGCTTGGGGAAGCGTTAGGTACCAGTATACTCATCAAAACAAAATTCTCTCCTGTGGGAGCAGTTTATTGATTTGTATATCTGACTCTCTTTGGGATTATTGTTCAATTACTTTTATCCTCTGAGATGAAAGAAGCCGAATGTAACATCAAAAGCAGATAAAAAAAAGTCGCATGTTTCAATCTTTCTTTCAAATCTGCATAATATCCATTACAGATCCGATTTTCAAGAGAGCCCTCTGAGAGCGACAGTGGAGGGTAACTCCATCAGACATACAGCGCTCATCTACATTTTCTCTAATTATTCTGGCTGCAGCCAGCATCCTTCCTGTAAAGCACATATTTGTTCTTGAGCAAATGACAGCCTGCAGAAGCCATTTGACAACATCTCCTTTCATCAGGTGAGCTGCTTGCTAATCGTTGATATGATTAGCAATTTATCACCACTTACAAATACAAATACAGCATATAATTTCCCCTGCTAACTTGGAGCACCATTAAAGAGCTTAAAGTATGGCAGTGGTCAAGAGACCGTGAAAATGTCATTTTGCTGGTCTGCATTTGTTCTTCACTAAAAGGTTTTCATGCTCTGCTTGCTCACAAAACAAAAATACTTTTTTTTTTTTTTTTTAATTGTGAACCCTCTGTTTTCACTGTGGGGCACAGAAGCACATCAGTCGCTTTAGGATGCACACACCATCATCAAGGCAGCACCTGCAATCAGGATCTTGCTGTCACGTCTGTGAAGCACACCGAACACGAAACCGAAGTTACAACTCCACGAGGATGATTTTACAGTGAAGAGTTCATTAGGAAAATAGTGTTTTATAATGGCATGGGCATTCAAACTATAGTGCAACTTGCAGATGGTGCTCACAACCCTGCATTTGAAACCTCTTCAGAGCTGCGGCAGCCACGTATCCACTGGCAGCATGAACGCAAGTATCATTAAAGCTGGAGCTGCAGTCTGAAGAAATGCTTGCGTTTCCCAATTTGCATGTTTGACAAATATCTGTTTCCTCATCTCTAAGAAGAGCTACCCATTTTATTAAACAAACAGCTCAGTAAGGCTCTTTATAACTCCTAGCTGTGGTCTCTTAGGGTAGACTATACGCTTGCCTCCAGAAACGCAAGCAAAGCTGCTCTCCAAATTCACAGCACGATGAGGTTTAGCTATGGACTAGACCAAGAAGCCACTTTAAGCCCAGAATTAAATGGGACCCTGGAGGATGTCCAGACCACTGCAGCTCAGTTTTTACTGTATTTGAGCTATTCACCTGCTTTGGCACTATTTCGACCTTTCATAACAGGCTGTTGTAAAATCGAGTCTTTGCAAAAGCTATTTCGGACAAGGCTGGACTGTAAAACACATTGGTTTTCTCTTAGTGATACAAGTGCAAGGGGTATGTAGTAATGAGTATTACTGAACTTTAAAATATTGGTTCTAGGGGCAATAGATTTTGCCCAAAGAGATATTAGTGCTCCACCTCAACGTTAAAAAAAAATCACTTGAAAACTTGCAGCAGCACATTCAAAGCCCATTAGTATGCGTTTTCAAATGTCTTGCTTCAAATGTGACAGCCAAATTCCTCGAATCAATCAGCCAAAGGGAATTATTTTACTTGGAAATTATGTGAAGAGAAAGTAGCAGAAAACAGTAAAATGTAAAATAACTTTACACTGTAACTTAAGCAACTACATAGGCTTTTTGGAGAAATAAGAAACAACACTATATGCATCTGCCTCATGGGATGACAAGCTGCAGAACATTTTGTGGTTTTTGTAGTAGAACAAGGTTTGGGATTTTAACGTTTGATTTGCACCACGAAAAGCACTGGGAAGCCTGCGGGCATGCACGCGCAGCACCGGGTGCCCGAAGGCCAGCTCGCTAGCTAGGTACGCACTGGGTACGAGCAAGCACGGCGCTCACCAACTGCGGTTTGTCTACAGGCGTCATTTGTGTCTGCGGCTTTGATGTTGTGCTCATTCTCCCATTCTGTTGTGCTTCTCTCAATTACATGCTTGCATTCACCTTGCAAAATAGGCAAAGCTGAGTTTCTTCGGTTAGAAATTCTGCCCCGAAGTACCCCTATGCACCCGTCTGACTCACATGGGCCACATGGCAGATTCCTAAATGCCGAGGCTGCAAAGACGCCCATCCTGCATTATCTCAATAAAGTATATTTAACTTATTCACAAGATGACTAGCCATTGCATGAATAGCTTGCAAGCCCTGGCCCAAAGCATTCATGGCTTTCAGATACACGAGTGAATGAATTCAGCAGGATCTCCCCCATAATTTACGAGGAATCATCCTGCCCTTCAACTCCAGTATGGCATTTCTGTTATTTTGTTCCGTTTGCTTTACCCTTCAGCAATTGCACTCAGGTCAAAGAAAGACTTTTCTTCCCCACAGCCAGGGAGTCGTGGTGGTCCCTTCTGTGTAAAAGGAGGACAGTACAGTCACAGCCCTGAGACGCGTGTTTTTTTTTTTTCCCACAAGCCTCTCACAATTTGGGCTGCCCCGAGAGTCTATCAACCCAGACGGACCGCCGCTGGTGAAGCACCTTGTCCAAACGCAAAGACAACAAAATAATCTGGTGACCCGATCCTCAGTGACAGGGGAGATAGCTGAAGGACGGGGAAAGAGTCATCTACCTGTATTTTCGTATTTCCTCTAAAAAATGAAGGGGCCAGGAGTAACCAACATAATAAAAAACACAGCTTCCAGAGGCCAAGAGAAAGGTGTCTGACAGCATTCGGTAGAGAGAAATGCTTTTCTGACATCTGCAAAATTGAAGTACAAAATGGCTTGTCCATACACTTCAGGCAGTTCATTCCAGGAGGAAAACAAATATATAAAGTGCTCTCACCCTCCTTTTGATTTAAAACAGTCATAATTTCTGATTTGGAGCTACAGTTTTAATGAAAATATTGTCACTCACAAAGTTAAACATTATTCGAAACCGTTAACTGAGCAACGCAAACGAGTATTTAGAAGAACACTGCTGGTATGCAATACAAAAACCAAACAGGAGTAAACCACATGGAAAGTGGAGATATTGTTATCTAGCACATTTTGAAACTTCATCTGGAGTTCTGCATAAACCTGAGTGACCACAGTCATGAAACGGATTAATTCAGCATTGAAAGAGTAAGGAGGAGACTTCCCCAAATGATCAAGAGACCATGGCCCTGCTTTATACAAGGAGGATTAAAAGACCTTGGCTTGCTCAAGAAAAATGGAGGCTGGGAGAATATTTTAGTCTATAAATATGCAGGGCAGGAAACACCACAGAGCAAAAAGAGATGGAAGCTGACGAACTGGGTACAACAGCGGTTGTGAACAATGTAGTCTATTGAGGAACCAGATCCTATCAGAGGATTTCAGTGCAGAAGAGATCAACAACTTTAAAGCCACTAAACCCAGATTACCCAGGCAGGGAGCATATCTTGGCCTGGAGGTGAGCCTGAGATACCACAACCAAGGATCTACATCAGCATCAGTTGGTGGCTCTTATATGTGGTGGCATTTTGCAAAGCCACAGAGACATTGCCATTTGCAGCAAGACAACCTGAAACAGTTCGATAAAAGCCAGTTTATTAGGGTAAGCTAAACTGTGGAAGCCCTTCAGTAGTGTTGGTAATTAAGTGGTATTACTGATACCCTTGGAAAGCTTTGTAGCACGCTTCAAGATTGAATATCGGCACTAATTAGCGTTAGCTCACACAAAAATTTGGAATAGCCTTCTGATTAAAGTGGAGCTACAAAATCTATCAGGTTTTAAAACAGACCTTAGTAGATGTGTGAAAAAAAGGTTTTACATCATGAAGGGAAGCAATATGAGGGAATGAGACTTGATAGTCCAAAAGGCCCCTTCCACTTACGAGAGTTACACTGAAAATGTTAACAAAAACCGAGAACACACCTTGAAATAAGTCGCAATTCACAGCAGGCCCATCAGCCGCAACTCAGGCTTTCTGAGGCTCGTTTTCTTCCCCCTTGCTTCTCATCAGACCGCTACATCTTTTGTTTGCGGTGATTTGTGGTAACGCTGGGTTAAATCCACGGGGTTTCACTGCAAAACTCCAAAGTGAAACATGGAGGCTGCCAAGCCCCACATACATCAGTGAGGAAACCATCTGACCTGGGAGAGTCATTTAAATGGGAGCTGAGATTAATACCCATTGCTCAGAAGAGGACTATTGCCATACAACGACACGGAAGAGGCTCATGCTGAGTTTCTTTTAAATAACTGCACCAGGCAGCAACCATCTGAAAAAAGAGTGCTTTCTCACATACTACTGTGGGATTGTCAATTTAAGAAAATATATGTTAAGATGAAGAAGGAATATATTGCTGTTGATAGAAGCACTAACTTTTTGTAACTGGACTCAAACTCAAAACTGACATGTCTTAAAAAAAAAAGAAAAAAAGAAATCCGTGAACCCCCATTTCAGTTGTGTTGAATATCTTTCTGAATGTTTCTTATTCTCATGCTATAGTTTGTACCAGAAACTACATCACCTGCTGGTGGTAAAGATGATTCCAGCAGTGCACATTCGACAACTGCTCATGTAAAGGTTAATGAATGAGGCTAAAAAAATCCTTGGAACAGTTTAAGTTATAGACTACCCAAACAGCACTAATCTCTTCATATACTTCCATAGAGACTGCTATGAAAGTACATTAAAAGTGAAGTTACAGATTATTATGCAGGTGGTATTATAAGGAAATTCCTACACTAATTCAAAACTATCCTTCAAGTCTGAGTTTTCAATTTTTGACAAAAGTATTACTGCAGCAAGACTTGCAGTTGATGGGAATAAATTCATCAGAGTCCGTCTGAATAACGCATCCACTTGCCAACTGTCTCATTACAGAGGCAATGCATCCAGACAGAGCTCCCAGGACGTCAGCACAAGGACAGACAGCAAAGCAATAACCTTTTCGCTTTGCAGGGTCTTCCATCTAGCTAAAACCCCTCCGGCTATCTGCATTCGGGGCTTCAGGCCCTCTAGCCCTCAGCCTAAATTAAACTAGCAAATTCCGAGTGCCAGAAGATAGATCTGCAACACTGCAAGCAGAAGAGGTCATCGTGCCAGATGAGATACAAGAAATATTGCCGTTATGTGTGAAATCCTTTTACATGCCCTGCGTAGAACATTTCGATTAACGTTATTGCTTAATCAATTCGTATTGAAAGCAAAGTGGTGTGAAAAGGAAGCACTGACACTGCAGCAGTCTTCTGTGACAACGCAGGAGAACTTCCCTGCGAGGAAGAATTGCCTCTCACGTAATACACACCACACTGCCAGTGCAAAGCCTTCCTCACAGTATAGGCGTCTGAGAGCATACCAAGAAAGACCGAGTGTTTCTGGCCCTTCCTATAGAAAGGACGTTGGGATCTCCAGGAATAAGAGGACCAAGCAACACACTTGTTGCCTATTAAGTATGCTTACACACCTGCTTATATAAATACATCCAATCTAGCTTTAAAATGAGTGGACTGAGTATCATTAGTATTTTAGCCACTGAAACTCCATGTAAGCTGCAAAACCTACTGAAGAAACTCATTAAACACTAGGCTGTTAACTCCTGCTGGATCCCATCCTCTTCTGGGTCGTGGTACCACCAGGTGGTTTAAGTTTAGCCTGGGCTTGTCTGCACAAAACAAGAGCACTGCCAGGTAGATCTACCCTAAACAACAGAGCGAGAAAAGGCACAGTCTATTATAGATGCAGAGTCAAGCAGCCAGAAGATACGTAAGGTATGAGAAGCAACAACACCAGAAATTCTCAGCCACAGGGTTAAATATTCTTGTGAAGATAATCCTCCTATCCAAGATGTGACAAATCCAACTTCCTAGGAGATGGCTTTGTGCGCGGAATAAAGCTGCACTGAGCAGCAGTGGACAGAGTGCATCTGGTGCTTCTATTGTAAGCGGAAATTAATACCCAGGTAGAAATAACCACAAATCAGTCTTACTTAGCTCATCAGCCGAATGCCAGCCTTTACATAAGAATACATTTTTGGCATTTCCAATCTTAGGCTTCATTGTGATAAAAAGCCAGCCTTGTCAGCTAATCCTGGTGTGCTAATCAGGAAGGGTGGGAAGCCGAGAAGCAGCTCTTCCATCTGCCCGCTCACATGCGGAAGCGAGGAGACGCTGGAGAACGCCGGCTGCTCCGACCACGCAGGGGGATTCATCACCGTCCGAGAAGCTGAGCAGGATAAAGAGCACCAAGTCTGAAAACGGCAGGCTTCTGGGGCACCTGTCTCACTGATCAATCTAATTCCACAACTCAACGCGTCAATAATGAATAGCTGATGATCATGAAGCAGAGCAGATTGCTCAGCAATTAAGGCCTGACCCAAGATTGCTATGGATTTTCTTATGTGAGTAAGCACTACACAGAATTGAGACGGAAAGCACTGGGGATGAACACATCACCATTCAATACATTAACATGACACTGTTTTCCTGGGAGGAAAACGGCTGTATTTTGGATCAGATTGTAACTGTACTCTGAAAAAAGCAGGTCTGTGTGTTTTTGCCTATAGTACCCTGAGTCTGTGGTGAAAAGGACTATTAATTTCGATGTCTGTACTTTGAATGGAGGTATGTAAGATCTAAGATATTTGATAAAATGTCTGTAACTGCCTTTTTTGATGTGTTTTATGCCTAATGCTTCAAAGGAAATGAAAAAGGAAGCAATGAAGTAGCTGCACAAAGGGAGACAAAGATGTAGGTTGCACGGTCAGAGGCTGATACTCTGAAAAACAAACTTCATCCTTGCAAACAGGAGGCAAGGTAAAAAACCTTTTCCTGTTTTTATACTGCAATTTTCAAATAGGACACTGGAAAACACTAAAATACCTTAAGTGCAGTATTCGTCAGTAGTCCTGTGTGAACATGACATGCAAAAAGGGAACATCCAGATGGCCTCATGTTTCAACTTCTACCTATATTCAGCAGGAAAAAATATTCTCGAAGTTAGGCAGAAAAAAAAGGCTTGGTCCATGGATACAATAAATATATAGACGAAGGAATCCCAAACCACGGCATTAGAGACAGCCACTCTGCTTCACATATGGAAGCTTCCAGCTCACGCCGACACCAAGACTGCCGTAACTTGATGATGCTTCTGTTTCACTGGAAGTTGTTACCAAAGGTCAGCCAGTTTGGGGAAATCCTGCGGCTTGATCAGAAGCAGTAGGAATTACCCTGGTTTTCTGGGGGGATTTGCTCCCCTTCCTGTGTCCTGAACCATAGATGAGCCGAGGATTTGGCCTCCTGGAGCAACCCCAGCTGTAACGATACTGGCTCTGGGGTGCGTTTACGAATGGCAGTAAAATGGGAGGCTACGCTGTGACAGCGGGAACAACACGGCCCCTATGGAGAAGGAGCCACTGCAGAAGACCTGCCCCGAAAGCTGTATCCGGGAGCCCATACCTGAAATCTGTCACTTGAGTATCAGTGCTTGCAGAGATCCATCTTCAGCTAAACAAAGTCAGAGGGAAATGGCCCTGGTTCATTAGCGACCATCTGCTTTTATCTCAATACTTTCTCTTCCTAGTCTACAACTGCAATACTAATCAAACAGGAACGAAAGGGCTTTTCTTTGATGAGCACATTGCGCTGATGAAAGGCAGCTGAAGCCCTCCGTGTAGGCAAGGCATGTAATCATCGAAGCCACCGGTGCTGCGAGTTGCCCGGTGCTTTGTGTCAGCCCTAGCAGGGTTATTTTTATGAATGAAATCCTGCCTGGGAAGCAGAGGTGCTGCTTCGTTTCCACGAGGGCCTTGTCAGAGGTTCAGTGCCTGTGCCGAGGCTGGCCCGGAGCCCGTGCAGCCACAATCCGCTTTGCGGGCACGCCGAATTCAAGCTTGTGCCTTTTCCCTTCGGCCATGACTTGGCCTAGGCAGCAGCTCGGCCAGCGCCGGCCACGTGCCTCACCGGCCTGGACCCAACTTGACTTTCTAGCTTGGCCTTGGAGCTGCCTCACCACCACAGACTCGCTGGCAATCCTGCCTGCCGGCAGACCCCGACAACCGCCACCGGTCCAGCTCGGCCGGGCCAAAAAGTCTGTTTTATTAATATATTGGAAGTCTCTTAGTTTAACGTTTCCATATGGCTTTTCAATGCCTTTGAACTTTTAGCAAAGTCTGTCTTTGGTCGGTTTTCATCATTTTTAATAGGAAGGACTGAACTTCACACGCAGACATTTTGCCCACAGCAGGCAAGGCTTTTGTCAGCTAATAACCACAGATGTCTATGTCTTTATATTCACTATTTATAATCTTAAATGATTATAGAAGAATGGGAAGTATTTGAAAAAGCATTTCTGAAAAGTATTATTGGGACATATAATGGTCATTCAAAATACATGATCGCCCTTTAGCACAGGCTTGGTACGTTAAAAGAGTCTTCAAGCTCCTTCCAAAATAGCTGCTCTCTTCAGATGATCCCAGCAGACATGGCAACCACCCGTTACCATTTTGCTTTGGCCTGTTCAAGGAGAAGTGCAAGCAGTTGTCCTCAGCACCAGCGGCCACCACGGACTGCTGCTCACATTTGCACGTACCCTTAGCTGTCTTCAGTCTTTATCACTTTTCATATGCAGTAAGGAAGAGCAGGGCAGTAAAACCTGGGGAAGGAAATGCCCGCGCTGGAGAAGGAGCAGAGGATAAGTGCCAAAGCAAAAGCCACTGTCAAGTTTCTGAGGTTTCCGCGCCGTTTACAGAACGTTTCGGGCTGTGTTTTAGTACGAGTGCCATGCATTTTTTTTTCCAGGATAGGTAACCTTGGAGATAAATTGTTCGTGAATCAGCAAATACTTGCATGTGTTCTTAAGATTTTCTGAAGTGAGATATTTACATCCTTATATAATCCGAAGAGGAAACAGGTGGCTCTTCAACGTACTTGTGGCTTTTTCAATTACATGCTTAGGCTCACAGAATGGGAACCCAAGGGTGGGCTGTTAGTTGCGGTGTAATTGCCCTGCTACGGCAGGCAGTACCACAAAAGCGCTGAAATCTCCCTTAGCAAACACGAATGCATTGGTTTGCTTGTATGCAATTTGTAGTACGGTATTTGTCTTGAATGGTTTTCCATTTGCATCTGAATACAAACTGGACACATTTATTTCCATCTACTTTCACAAGTTATTTTGCATTCAAATTATAGGAACTTGTATGTACGTTATGCTACAGAATAAACAATATAAATGAGGCGTGTGCTTGAATACATCAAGCAACTGAAACAAGAAACAGGTCTTACAGTCCTCACTTTTCCCGCAAAGGAATAGAAAACCACAGCCCAGATGTACACTATACGGATAGTACTGAGATCATTACATTAGAAATACGTCTAAAGAGAGCAAAGCTGCAGTGTTATCATCTGCTCAAAGAGGCTTTAAAATTAAACCATACACGCAAGCGCTAATGTAAGGAAGGGTTAACTGACACGTCTCCATTCCTGTGGTCCCCGGACGATGCCTTGGCTATTTCTCTGCTGCAATCAAACTAAAGGTGCTCCAGATTTGATCGATGCCTAATGCATCCAAATGAGTTTCACGAGTCTGGAGCCTGAAACGGCATTTGTAAATTAGTAGCTGCTGGCCTGCGATGGGCCTTCAATGTGCGATCAATAGTGTAGACAGTACCAGAGAGGGTAAGATTAAAGATGGAGATTCTTGGCAAAGGTACCAACGAGATCAATCACATGCCATGACCAGAAAACCTCAAACCATGTGTTACAGCTTATATACTTCTAAATATAATTTTTTCTCAGATTTTTTTTTTGGCCACATGTTACCCAAAGACTTTTCATGTTAAAAACTGCTGTAAACTGAATAAACTGAAGTGTGGAGTACTCCTACATAATGAGCAAAGGCATGTACTATCAGACTTTGCTCAAATTATATGCCATATCCATTATGTTTCTATATAAAGGGTTCAGTATCACGATCACCATTTTCAATAGTACAAGGTTTGATATGGCAACTTGCAACACAAAACGCTTATATTGGTATTGGGTCTCAGACATCAACAAAGATCAGACAAGGTGACACAGAAAAATATAAAAATTCCTCTTTTCCAGAACATAAGGTTTGCATGAACAAAGTTTAACTTGGAAACATCTTAGGACACAGATCGTTAAGATAATCACCTGTGTCTCTGTAAAACATACTGTAGGAAATGATCTGGTTTTACAATTTCCACACTAAGTGCAAATGCCCCAGGCAAAAAGGGAACTGATTCTAAGGAATTCCCAAAGACTGAGGTTTAATAGAATTAATTTGTTTTCTTCTTTCTTAATTTCCATTCAATTTTTCATAGACATGTTGTTGGTATCACCCTAAACTCTTCTTCCTCCTAAGTATTTACAAACGCCTAAATGATTTTTTTACTTTCTGCTCAATCAGGACACAATATGTATGCCTAATTAGATCTTTAGGGTCTGTAATATCTCTTCCCAGTTCTCTGAGCATTTTGAGTGCTATTATTTTAAATCTTCCCAGTTTTTCAGCATCTTGAAGACAGCTACTGATTATAATAACCTGCTGAAGAACCTAGCCTCTCCCCTCCACCTTTCTTCATGCTTCGAACCAGAGCATTAGACACACCTGCTAACTCCCGGGAGCAGTAGGTCCACAAGTCATATCTGAAATGTCATGCAAGTGAATGTGAAAAACCATTCTAAATGCAAGTGGCACAAAAAAAAGACAAGAAAAAAATCAGCTGGCAAAAAATACATTCTTGCTGATTACCAGCAATTTAGCAATGTCAGGATCTGCAGCGTTCCCTAGGTGGTCTGCCTGCAAATAAAATGAATGCAACAAATGGAATCTTCTGGCTTAAGAAAAGTTAGGAAACAATTTAAGTGAGGTTAAATGAGCAACGGATGAGTCAATCCTTATCAAGCAGAGTTTATGCTGTCTTTCAGGAAATTCTTGCACATGGGAGGTGTGCGTGCAAGGAAGGGCTTTGAACGAGCAGGTACTCCATTCAGGTCGGCAAACATGCATTTACGTGTCCTATGGACCTCTTTTTGCCCACATTTTGAACCAAGTCTCACAAAATATGGTGGAAAACCAGAGTCAAAGAGGAATTTTAATGCACAAATTTAGACATTATTTTAAAAATAAGAGTAAGCATAGAAAAATATTACAGATAAACTATGAGAAAATTAATTGAGAAAACAAAGAGAGAGATGAGATGAGAGAAGAGCTAGGCAGAACATTTGCAGGGCCACAAGAGAAAGGACAAGGTGCTTCATACCCTCTAGGAGGAAACAAACAGAGCTTGAAAGATATTTTAGTGGAAATGGGGGAGAAATTCTCATCTCTCCCTTTCAGTCACTTACCCCCAAACCCTTCCAAAGCTCCCTATTCAAATGAAGCAGAACTTGGATCAAAATGTAACCAAAGACATTTAACAACCCAAATTTAAGTTCTAATTTTGAAGCAGCAACTACATCTGTGCTGATACACACCAGTTTTGCATCAAAGAAAAAAAAATAGTTCCTTTAAACACTGGATTCCAAATGAAGTCAAAAGTTCCTGTGGTGTTGTACATAATACACTGATTTAATTTTTTTTCTCTATTTTTTGTTCATCCTACTCTATCATTGAAGGTCAGTATGTGTCCTGTCCTAGGACATACTACACATACTACAGTATGTGTCCTGTCCTGTCAGAACTGCTGCTTGTTTCCTGCTGATCTTACACAAGAACTTCGTGAAGCTTCATCCTTGCTAAACACCAAGGGGCATCCGACCCTCGTTTTCCTCCATCTTCCTAGTCTTTAATTACCATTTCATTGCTAGAGGTTAATCATCTACCTTCTTCCAAGGAGATGTTTGTTTAACCATCAAAAATCAGCACATGGTACACGTCATTCATTGAAGCAATCAGAGGAACACACTCCAGTCAGCACCATTTATCAATGTCGAGCAGAAGAGCAATTATATTTCATCCAACCAAAAATAAACAGACAGGCATCACATCTTTGATGACAGGCAAAACTATCATCTGTTTCTGTATAGCTCTCATCAAGTCCCCACTGACACAAAATTGTACGTGGGTATCTGTGCTAGGTAAGGAATGCATTACACTGGAATAATCAGAAATGAAAACTTTAACATATTTGTTCTAGGGATGAGCAGGCGAACAGGGGGAAATTGAGAAAATCAACCTTGAACAGAACAACAAAATGAAAAACTGAACATCAATATTTATTATGGTTTGCCAACATATACTACAATAGCTTGAATTTTCAGATTGCCTACATGCCTGTAAGCCCAAAGTCCATTAACATTAGTGCTCTGCAAGACAGAATAATCCAGCGTGGGCTGTTTTATGGCACAAATGCATAGATTCACAAAGCCATTAAACCTCCAGCATTCTTCTTTGCTTAACACCAACCACAACAGGATTTATTGCTTAAAGTTGATCCCAAAGCAGCATCTCAAGAATCCAGCCCAGGTTAGCATGCTAGTACGCGTATGGAGCTCAGGGGGGTCACAGTGGCTGTCCAGTGACTTACAACAGAGAAGGAGTTAAAGGCAGAGACTGCAAGTAAGATGCATATGCATTCATATGCATTTTCTTATTACATTTTGAGGTGGCATATATGCGCATTGTTGTGAGAATCAACAGGAGCTAGATGGACGGGAGAAAAACCAGCCTTACTGGGGGGTTTCAGTATTGTACTAATGAACTCAGCTCTGCTCTATGGCCATCTTTTGGACCCTTAGCAACAGCTTAGAATATCCTCCCAAACCGGCACAATAAAGGCAATATAGAGCCTGGAATGATCCTCTCATAGCAGTGGATATACCTGCTGTGGTGAGCACACTGCAGCATTCACCCACACCTTAGCCACACTGCCTAGATTTCCCATTCACTGCAGCTGGTTTCCTTCCTTTTACATATGAATCTAGTTCTCAGCAACAAAACACTCCAGGCAGAAACTTCTAGGTATTAATGAATTTCTCAGGTGGTTTAAGCCACTTAATCTTTGCCCTCATTCCTTATAGTACCACCCAAGGCAGATTATACTCACCCAGATATGCACTGCCTGATGTGTCTTTATTGCTTAATTATCAAGGTGAGATGCTCATACTTAATAAGGCATTTAATCATAAACACATATTTCTAAGCATTGCCAACAAAAAAGTATACTTAGCTAAACAACATCGCTGATTTTTTTTTGTTATTCCATTCTTGCATGGTATTAAATTCTACTTTGCAGTATAGTTGCTAACTTTGCCACATGAACCTTGAAGAAGAAAACATGTATCAAGCTTTGCTTTCACATATTATTGTCGGGTCAAACTGCAAGACCTTTAACTAGCCTTCCTGTGGGGTCACCTCATACTTGAAGCAGTTATCACTACCTCTCCCAGTTACATGAATCGAACCCAAAGTTCTTAGCGTGCAAGAAATGAACCCCCCTTCCTCCAACCTGGCTGTCCTGGGACATCTTGGTTATCCTGAAAGTAATAATTTATCCACTGGCTTCCAAATTACAAGTACTTCAGGGATCCAAATGTTACTGCGACCTGACATGGGGAGGTGTGGGTCTGCACACCAGCTCCAGACGGGTGGAGAATTGCCCTCCAAAGCCTTGTCCACCTAGCTTTTATCAGCACCTACAGGAAGTACCTGTTATGCAAATCCTTTCATTATCAGCAGGCATCAGCTGCCTCTCTAAGGCATCATGTGAGAAGATGTATAGAAAAATAAGACAGCAAAGAGGCTTGCAATATTTTGTACTCCCCTCCTCTGCCCCACGCCATACTCATCTCTATCCATTCCGTTCTTGACTGGGGCAGCTAAATTCTCCTTCTTCACCGACACAATGGCTCCACCATCTCCTCACACAACCCAGTCCGCTGCTTCCCTAGCCTTACTGTTAAAAACTCTTTCCTAAAGCCTAAGCTGAATCTTTCTTGCTGCTATTTAAGCCCATTACTTTTCGTCCTATCCACTACAGACATGGAAAAAGAGATTACTCTCTCATTTCCTTTTACATTCTTGAAGAATATTATGTTCTGTATCAGCTCTCCTCCAGACTAAACTCTCTTAATTGATTAAATCTTCCCTTCCAGACCTCTGACTATTCTCACCGCTTTCCTTTGGGCTCTTCCAGTCGCTTTGCATGTCTGACTTCACAGTGTCCAAAACTGGGTTTGCTTCTTCAGTCAAAACCTTATTACTGCCTTATTCCAGAAAGGGGATAGCAAAGGTGAGAGACATTCTGCTCAACAGCTTCATGCTCCAGAGAGAAAATGGCCCTTGTCTGAGGACAGAATAATCAAGGTTAGCAGATAAATACCTTGTAGCTGTTCATACAGTCCTGCTCCGAGGGCAGCAGGCTAAAGTTTTTTAATCAGGGAAAAAAGTTCATGGAGTCAAGAGTTCCTCTTCCAACTTAACCCCAAAGTTAGCGATTCAACAGATGCACACGCCACAAGATTTCCACAGGCTGCTTGCCTCGGAAATGACGACTGCGGGGACTAAAATCTGCCTAGAAGCAACAAGTGACAGTAGAAGTGATATACAGAAAGCTTCGGGGTAATACTTACTGAATTCCGGTCATTTTGTGTTGTGCCTGAAACATCTGCAGGCCAGGTTTTTCACAGGAGGAGTATTTTCACATTGCACTGAAAAGACTGGACTAACTCTGAGTATCACTAGCATCTCTTTAGGATCTACTTGGAGTATTATGCAAGAAGCCACGTCAACAGGGAGGAGAGAGGAAGTCTGCTGGAAGAGGACAAAGACCTTTGCTGTAAGAAGCCCACAGCAAAGTGCACATTGCCAGAAATGCAGCCACCGGTTGCTGCTTACTTGCTTTTTGGACTTTTCACTGTGTCATTATTTTCTTCCTAGATACCAGCTCACGCTCCCGAGAGAGAGTTCAGATTTATCATTTTTGATTTTAAGGTATGAGTAACAGTGCACATATTCCATGGACACATCTGCCCAGATAACACGGCACAGAAATAAGATTCGCATTATTTAGTGAATGTCTCATTAATATATTTAACCAAAGACAAGTGCGAGACAGTCCTGTGACACTGCGTGAGTCAGGAGGAGATGTCGTTCTTCTAGACTATCAGGAAAGCAAGGAGAAAGTAGAGCTTCAGCCCTCATATACTGTGGCTGCTAAAACACTAACGAGCCATTCCAGCATAGTTTCAAGATTCAAGATATATTTAGTCAAAAAGGTGCAGAGACTTCTTTGTAATGTACAAAGAGAGACAAATGTTTTACTGCTCAAGAACACTGGAAGCTGACAAAACTGGAAGGAAGAAAACCAGTATCCTGTAGTATCATGTGAGGGGGAACAACCACAAGCTGTATTTTCACATGCTATAGGAGACCAAGCAGAAACACTTTAAGGGAAGAGGAGATAAACCACAGTGGATTTACCTCACCAGTGCAGGAAGCTATTGCTCTATCCCTAACATTAGTGCAGCTATTCTGGGCCCTCCCTTCCTCTCTTCTGACACCTGTTACAATTAATGCAAGAAAACAGAGTTCTCCTCTTGTCCAAGTTACCACTTCTCTTTGCCAGAGCAAACCGCAAGGGGCAGTTCCAGGTTAGGCATAATCTGATGCCACTGCCATCTGGCAGGCCACCCTGGGATGACCTGAGCTCGCCCCTCCAACCTTTTCCTCTGGTTCCGGACTTCTCATTTTCACCCATTTCCTTGCATCACATCTAGCCATCAAGCAGCCAGCTGGGGGTGGCAGGAAGGGACAGCTGGGACAACCTTCACCATCTACCCTTCAAGCTCCCAGACCGGGATGGAACTGCACCACCTGCAGCACGGAGGAACCCGCTAATCTGCTCTTCCCCGGTGATTTCAAACCCACCGTTCTCATCAAGGACGGAAAAGCCACATACTCTTCAAAGCTTCTGACAAAGCTGAATTACAGAGCTGCAAATGAGGCTGTTACTTTGGAGGCAGTAACGTTCATCTCGAAGCAGGTACTGCGGTGTGCCACCTGTAGATTTGCAGTTTCTGTTTGTGGGCTTTCTTTTTTTTTTTTTTTCTGGCTCCAGTGATTGCATCAAGAGCTATCACATTTGTGTCTGAAAGAAAATCAGTACTCTCTTTTTTATTCATTAAACATGTGACCGACCACCAGCAAGAGAACAGCAATCCATTTTACATTAAACAGCCTACCACACTTCCCTCAGAAGTCAGAAACAGTCCCTAGACCCAACTGTGTCATCTCTGCCTAAAGTACAAGTATCTCAGGTACTTCTGAACGTCCTACACTGCAAGCTAATGGCCGAAGTAGATGACACAGGCTGTGTGAAGGCACAGCAGATAAACTTCGGCACACGCTACCACCCTCGGCTCTTTCATGCAGTTCAATTTCTTAACATTTTCTAAAGTGGCTGTTTTTGCATTCCTTCCAAAGGGTACGTTTCTTAAAATAGCTTTGTTGATATGCAAAAGCTCTTCAACACGCCCCTGTGAATGAATTTCAGGGACCTCTCGACACTTTTACACATCATTCTTAGCTGCAAGATTAGCAGCACAGACCTTCCAGCAATTCAGATGTACGCTCCAGATCTTCAGGACATGAGGTTGAACTACAGCATCTCCTGAAGTGCAAATAAAATGCATTTTGCCTTTTGTGCTTATGACAGAGGTTGGGACTCGCTGCTTAGAAGAAGAGGGAATATTGTTGCATTGAAACAGGAATAAGTGAAAAATGGCCAACAAAAACATTTAAAATACATTTAAAATTTAAAATACTGGTCTCCTTCCTAGCTCTGTCCCTCTCTTCCAGACATGCACAACACACACCTGTTTTTAAAAAACAACTATGGAAAAATATAATCTTGGGAAACAATTTATTTATTTATTTATTTATTTATTTTTAAGATTTTCATTCAAGGCACTACAGGCAGCACAAACAAACAAAAAAGCATTCTTTGAACAGCTCAGATGCTTTACTTTGCCATGCAGGACAGCAAGTTTGATCTTTCAGCACTTATACATGCAATCCTGACGTTGCTGTAGGATGTGCGCTCCACTGTTTATGAGCCAGTGGGCATTCTTTGACACAGCACCTGAATGAGCCATGTCTTTTCTCCAAGAAGTACCTGAATTAGATCCAGCATTGTTGTGCTGACTCCTTCATGAGCAACAGAAAGTAAAAGCTTTTGGTCTCTTTTAATGAACTCATCTTCCCCAAACACTCCACATCATGGGGTGCAAAATATGAGTCTGGAAGTACTTAGACACAGCAAAACATTCACGTCATCTGACACCAACTTTTCCCATCCATACAGGCACAGAAAAGCAGAACAGGTCCTTACATGTGAAGCTGTAGAGAAGTTTTAATTAACCATAAAACTCAGAGACTCTGAATGCCTACACAGTTAGATTAGAATTGCAATTATTAGGACTTTGTGCCTATGCATTATTAAAAACATTCTCCTTATCACTGCATGCTACGTAAGATTTGATTCATGGCTTTCACGTCATACCAGCATCTTAAACCAAACATCACCATCAACCTTTTAGAATCATACCAATCTATCATGCCATTTACAATGAAAACATCATCCTCAAAATGCAATTACTGTCGGTTTCCGGGCCAACCACAGCTTGAGCATCCACGTGTTCTCACGCACACCTCCTGGCCCTGTTCGCCACTGGTGGGTACTCACATCCTTCCCTCTTAAAAGCAGAGTTGGAAGCTCCTTCCACTTCACTGCCACTAGCCCTACTGCAGCTGACTGTGATTTAGTGTTCCAGTGACCACTCAGCAAAGTGCTGAGTGCCCATATGCGTTTTTTTCTAGCAAACCATGGTATGGAAAGAGGTGATTCGTCCCAAGCTCTGTCTGCATACCTAGATAATTGTATTAGCTTCCTTTCCCACGAGGAGTGAAGAAACTTCTGACATACAGCACCCATTCAGTAATACAATAACCTACTATAAATGATGCTTCTCAAGATATAGTCTGAATACTTCTGATATTTTCGAAGTTGCACTTCTGTCTTGCATAAATAGTGAAACAACCCTAAAAAGCATCTTTCATAATGTCAAATATAAAAATCATGTCTGTCATAATGTCAAATATAGAAGCTCCTCAGATGTGCTATATAAAAATCATGTCTGTCATAATGTCAAATATAGAAGCTCCTCAGATGTGCTATATACCTACAGTTCTTCTAGGACAAATATGACATATGAGAAGACAAGTGCACAGCACCTTGTCCCTCAGAAGCAGAAGGTCTTCTGAAGCTGCCTCATTGTCCTTTGTCTCTAGTTTTAGTGAGACAGTCTGTATCAAACAGGTTTAGGAGGACAGATAAAAATTAGGCTACAAAAGAACTAACAAAAGGGACTTGCTGCACATGGAGGGTTATATCCATAGGAATCAAACTAACCAAACCAAACTGAATCCTATGTGGAGTCTGATGGCAGGAAATCCATATTCCCCTTCTCTTCCCCATCTTAGTAGGATAACTGAAATCCTGGTATGGAAGTAATAAGGATGCTCTCCACCACTACAGCATTTTGGACATATCCCTTTGCAGATAGGATCTCAGTTTGGTGCTCCACCTTGAGCTCTGAGCAACAGAAATACTTCGAACCAGCAGGTAGCTTCTTTGTCCATTCATCTGAAGAACCTGCTTATATGGACATCAACTGATAACAGGATATTTTTCACCAATTCTCAGAAAGATACCGAAAAGCTTGTAAAACAGAACAAGCGCAACACTGGACAGCAGAGGGAATAAAGCAATGCTCCACATGCGCCAGCTCCTTTGGAAAGCCACTACCAACTAATCTACCCTGGCAGAAGGAACCAATCTCAAGAAATCTTTTCTCTTTCGCCCAAACCAGTCACTTGTAAGTACTCCCATGTACTTCTGACCCCGTGGTCAAGGATATTACTTTTCAGCCTTTAAAGCAATAAAAGACCTTCAGAGGACAAAAGAAAAGCTTCTCGGGTGAGTCAAGGGAAAGGAAACAAGGTTTCCACTCCAGGCGGTGAGACACATAACTAGATCAAGCGTCTGACAGTCCTTTAGCGTTCACATGAATGCCAGGCAAAGGGAATCACAGCAACAGGCCGGGCCCGGCTGACTGCGAGAGCAGAAAGGAAACAAGCTATGCTTTCCATCTATCACTCCTTCCTAACTCCACTAACGGCAAACGAGAGGAGCTAAAGGGACTGAGCAGCATTTTCTCATTTATAGAGGAAATAAAACGAGCGGATCACACTGCTCATTGCCTCTGTAGGCCAAGCTGCGAGGGACAACACCCTAGAGCCAGTAGCACAGCTTTAGAGGATATTGCTATTAAAATGGTATTTTACTGTCAAGCTGTCAAAGCTGTTCTTTCCCTTCTTCTCACTCTTTTATCAGTTTAACATCAACAACTTCCCCTTGACATCGCCTATGTGGTGCTGCAGGCAGAGAAACTTTAGCAATAGGCACAGCGACTAAAGCAATTCAAAAATGATCCCAAAAAACAAAAGTTTCAAAGGAAAAAACCCAAGGCTCATACAACCAGTTTTCTTTTAGAACATCTTGCTCGTGGTGAGATTCTCCTAAGTGCATGGCCGCGCCGCAGCAGAGGGCTTCCCGGCCCCCCAAGGCAAGGCTGCCAGGAGGCACCGATGCCCAGCGCACTCCATACGGATGCAGAGCACACGTTGGGTGTGCAGCAGAGCCACAGCCCTAGATGGACGAATCAAACCAAGAGCATCTCCAGATCGCCTAGTCATGGTTCCAAAACAAAGAAAAATCCCTGAGAAGTATCTCATTTTGTTGGTCAGCAAATACTTGGAAAATCAATTGCCTTAGTTGTTCTTCAAGCATTTTGACTCTTCCCCTCTTCCCTAACAGATCATAGTGCCTCTCTTAGGTTTAAAACTTTCAGAAACACAGTTTAACCAATAAATTAGTTCTTACGTTATTTGTATTTATCCTTAGCTCTCAGTTCTTATGAAATGCAATTTTACCAAAATAAAACTGTCATGATGGCAATAAATGGCTATTTTCTAAAATAGCCTTAACTCGCAAAAGTTGCCTTTGTTTAAAAACAAAAAGAAACAAAAAGAAACCTCCTCTTCCAGTACCCAGCACAACACATCCAAAGATAATCACTACTGGAAACTCTTGTCTAAATAGTATTTCAGTCTTCCATGAAGAAATGCCTGCTCCGTTAACACCTCCGGTTCAGTATCCGGGATTCACCCTCTGCATTCTGCTGAGACAGACTCGGCACCGCAAGGTTACTGTCCCCAGAAGCGAGGGATTCAGTGCTCGAGAGACTATGACAGCGACCACCAAAAGGTTGTCACAGAGCTCAATTTCCTGTTTCAGTCTGAAAAGCAAGACAGGGGAAGATATTCAAAATCATATGAAAAGAATGAAATGTGTGTGTCCTATTAGCACTAATACTAAGCCTAAACTGCTCTGACACAGGAGTAAGCTTGCAGGAGGTAAAGAAAAGATGGGGATGCAGGAGCTAAGGGTGGTTTTCTGTGCTACTGGCCGTCTACCCTACCCGTGACCTCCACTTTCAATGCACCCAGAGATATTCTTCCTTCCTCCTTCCCACTCAGCAAATGTGCACACATCTCCTCCCACTTGTTAACAAAAACTAGGAGCCCAGGAGAATTATCTGCCTAGTAAATACTGCTAACGATGCATTTACCTATAAATATTCACCTATAAATATGTAACTATACAATCATATATCATGCAAAATATATTCTCTGTAAACATAGCAACATATAAACTAGAATATTTAATAAAATACCTTAGTACTACTCCTAATAGTAATGCAACTAGCCAAACTGCTATGAGAGTCAAAGGTTTCTAGCAATACCCACTGCCAGTTCTGGGACAACACAGACTGGTTTCTTCTCAGTTTCGAGTATAAAGGGCTGCTGGTTGAATCCCCAAACCTATCAAAATGGGGGATTTAAGGAAGAAAATTTGGCATAGTTTGGCAGAACTACATCACGGGATTGAGATGTTGAATTCTGCAGGAAAACAGTTAAGTACTGCACAGTCCTTTCATGTTCAGGTGGCATCAAAATCAGTAATAAGGAATTCAGTGTAGAGGAAACATACAGCAGTTGCAGCATTTCAATTTATGGGCAAGCTGATATACTCTGGGAACTCCTTTGATTTTTCTTGGGCTGATCTTTGATGTTTACACCACCGCAAGTTCCATTTGCTGTTTTTACATCTTCAAAGGCATCTAAAAGCATCTTCTCCAGCCAAATTTTCCTCTTGCAGTTTATTCGTAGGGAAAGGCAAAAAGACAATGAAGGCTGTGCGAATGTCCAAGCTACCTGCTGCACATGTGCAGCGTTCTCATTTATTTCCTTCCAGGAGGGAGAGAGAAAAATAAAGGGAATAGCTTGCTTTCAAACTTGTGGCCACTTCTCCATATCTAACCCCACCAGGCTGTCATGTTATTCATGCTTGGATTCTCTGCTGTAATATTCTTTCATTTCAACATTGCTGTCACATAAAAGATCCAACAATATCAAACAGAATTTATAGAAGCACACAGTGCTCTTGCCAAAGGCTACAGCTATAAAATAGATAGATGCTGCCCACCTTTTTTTTGGTTTACTTCTAAATAAATATAGATAGGGCAATAATGAAGTTTTAGTCCATCTGTTCTAACATTGTTAGAACTAGATGCTAGATCAGGAAGCCCAATTAGATTTCTGCTTGAACAGACAGGCATCTAATGTTGTCTGCTACAGCACAGCATAAAGGTAAAAACACAAAACACTACACGCCAATGAGGAATATTTGCTACCCTGCTAGCCATTTGTGTTTGAAAGCACTGCGGCAATAGAAAGCTCAGACATCTCTTAATTAAGTCAAAATGAGCAGACTGAATATTTACTTGTCGGCTGTCCATGTTTGTGTAAAATATTTATGGCTACGCTCTTGGTCCTACAAAGAAGAAGGGTTTTTGCCATTTTCTAGAGTTCATACTACTGGCCTAAATGTTACATAAAGTGTATTTTATTCAGAAATTATTTAAAATCTCAAATTCAAATAATTGTTTGAAACGACGCCACTAGCTCCCCTTAAAATGCCAGCCAGCGAGTGCTATGTCTTTCTTTTTCCGAGGAAGGAGGTTGTGCAGGTGCTACAGCAATCTCATCTCTAACACAGGAGAAGGCCGGGGTGGCTGAAGAAGTGATTTATGTAACCAGTGCGATACGAGGTGACTCCGAGACATTAGTAAGACATGGTCAATGCTATAAAGGCATTTGAGAGCCCTTACGAGAGCACATCTTTGTCATATTTCAACACTCATAATCTTTAAAAATTAGCTTTTACAAAGGGATCAAGTGATCTCAGAGAAATCTTGGACCAAGGTACATCTCGTCTGCCACTCTCATGATGATATACGACCAAAATAGCAAACTGAACCTCCTGATATGCGTGTGCTACAATGGCACATACAGATAAGGGGTACAAGTACGCACTTTCCTACGTAATTGCCTATTTTCTCTCTTTTATTTTTTCCTTTTATATACCCATGTCCCTTTTACAGCATCATATCAGCTCAAACATGCTATTGACATTTCTTAAACACCACAACTGAAGGCTCTCAAGTATTAATTGCATCTATAGCAAGCAGGACTGAAGAAGTTTGACCCTCTGAAGGATGCTTTCGTACTAAATAACAAACGCCCCTAGAACGACAAAATCTCTGAAACTAAAAAGCTGAAGAAACCTAAACTATATGTTGGTAAATATGTGAGGAAACTATATCTCCCCAGTAAGGAAGACTGAAAAAGCAATTCCTCCACAACAGTACACCTCATGAACTTGCATTTTGCTTTTAATACAATTTCTAGGTTTCACACCATTAAAGGCAAAATAAAACCTCATAGAAGGAAATGGGAACAAGGCAGGTTTGTGACCAGCAGCCGTCAGATAATAACCAATCGATACTCTTCTCCCCAAAGAATAATGGCGCATCGACAATTTGTTTTACTTCGTCTGTCTCCCGGTTTCTGGTGCTTTGAATTATCCTCCATCCTAGGCTCTGCCTGGGTGCAGCCGGGGGAAATACTAGTTATTGCTCGGCAACTGAATAAAAAACACCGAAGGGAAAAAAAAAGGAAAAAAAAAAAGAATTCGCTTCTTATTTGATACGAGTAATCCACGAGGCTGCTCTTCCTTTGTTTCACATTTTATATTCTTGATGTCTTCCCTCTCCCCGTGAAGCACAGGCGTACTCAGGGGACAGCTCCTGCCTGGTGTGCAAATACAATTCAGGGGACATTTTTCCCTATCGCTTTCTGCTGCTGACACATTGCTGTTATACTTCCGAACTGTGCATGTTTCCAGGACCTATTCTCTTTTTCTCTTAGCAGAAAAAATTGTTACTCTTTTTATTCATTTTCAAATCAAATTTAGTATTAATTAAAGGTCCAGGAAGACTAGGGATCTTTAGATAACCCTTACTAGAAGTACCTTACAAAATATTTAATTCTCTATTACATTCCATATGTGTTTTCACATCATTGTAGATAACTCGATCCTTAACTTTATTCCTGCTATAGAATTGATAGGGTGGTCTTAAAAATCTTTTAGAGGAGACATAATTATTAATTCCTACTGTTTTTTAAAGTAATTCCTGTAGGACCTCTTTGGTTTCATCCCTAATAAATTCCTCAGATGTGGTACATAAAGGTTCACTGAACATGTAGAGATAATATGGACCACAGTATCTTTAGCGTGCTTAAACTTTGAACTAGGACAACCTGCAATGAACTAGCCAGGGTCACTCAATTCCTGGCCTATTTGCTCTCCTTTACGAATAGGAAACTTCTTTGGTTTCCCACTTCTTTACACCTGAGAAGAACATGCGAAACCACCGTTTCATTCCAGAACCGCCATTATCCATCCAGCACAAGATTTCAGACACTGCTTCCCAGCCGATAAGCATCACGGACTCCACCAAAGACACTGACCTTTGCGTGCCACTTCTTTTAGTGCACGTTCAGAAATGTTTCCGTTATTTTCCTTTGCAACGTATTGAGCTGTATCCTTCCTGGTTCCACTACGAAACTGTATTTGTCATCTTATATTTTGTACTTTACACGTACTACGACTACAAGGGGCTAGCTAGCATGATGAACAACAGCTTTAAACAAGCACTATCGTGGCCAAAGTAAAGCAGGTGGTTTTTCAAATGGACCAAATTACAGCACTTAAAAAGTTGCAAGTTTTACACCATCTGATTTCCAAACATTTAAATGCATTAAGCACGTGTTTCTATTTAGGCAGTGGGATACCCTACGACAACAGCAACAAAAAGGTGCATGTTTTCAGGTCAGCAAGGAAGGGTACAAACTGTTAAACCATGAACTTGCACCGAATCTTCTTCCCACCCGACACTAATTCCTTTGGAAAGGACGGATGCGCCTCTCTCATCTGAATACAGCCTGACAGACAACTGCTAGGAGAAAGGCAGAACGGGATACAGAACCGGACCACAACTGGTTGCACAATTTCATATGCAACACGCTCGAGGGAAAGGAAAACCTTGCTTCTAGCTCCATGGACCTCTAGGGATGGAAAGAAAATGAGCCGCTTAGGCTGACCTGCAAGGGCCAGTAAATCGCTGCTGACTTCAGCAGAGTATTTTAAAAGAAAAAGACGATGCAATTCTGTTGGTCGTCTTCAAACACAGTCAACTTCTGCCACACTCAGGCTAGGAAAACTAACACTGGATTTTATTTTAACAATGTTCTTCAGTTACAGGGACAGGGTAGTCACCACCTAGTTCCCCATCAACATGACTCACCTTCCCGTCATCTTTGTCACTAAGGGCCCCTTTGATTTTGTATCCTGCGGGGCAGGCATGGAGCCAAGCACACAGGAAAAGGAAAGATTACCACCCCAGGAAAACAGCAAGCATCCCTGACATTAAAGCAGTGGCCTCAGGGCACACCTTAAGCGTTGTCAAGCATTTTGCCAATATATTTTTCAAGTATCTCAGGCTTCCAGAAGCCTCTATAAAATGCAGCCACTACTTCTACTATATTGCTGCGGTCATTGCCACAAAATGCATTCTGGAAACAGCCGGGAAAGTTTCATTATGTGCCCCAAACAGGAAGCAGCCTAAAGGTTTACAGGCTTAATAGGGAAGAAGTACTGTGCTGCTTCCTAGCCTTGTTGTCCTGTGCATTCCCACTACTGACGGCTCCATCACTGTGCTATATTAACGTTGCAGTGCTGCACATTTGCCTGTAGTGACATATTCAATCTATTTATCCCTTCTGCTGTTCTTTTTCCTCTTCCATCTATCTACGTATCATCTAGCACCATATTCATTTCCTACTTAAATCTCACCCCGAGCTTTAAAGGAGTAACCGTGGATCTGGATCATTCATCCAGGGTCATTCAGGGTTTTCATTTCAAAAAGAGGAAAAGAGAGGACCCGTGGCTGGTTATGACAAAACAGATAAAATATTTCCACTAAAAGGATCTCTATATTCTTCTCTGTTTCCTTGTGATGATCTCAGAGAAGCAAACATGGCGCAGTTCTTCAAGCTATATGCATACGGGTCCCAAAGGTCTGTGTTGCAAAAAAGTCAAAGTAGCCAGCTACGTGCAGGGCACCAGCTCGCGATGGGGTTACAAGATACTCACCCAACTCCAACCGAAGGACATTCCTGAAGATGCTGTTTCCCCTTCTCCCAACTGACCGTAATCTGCAGGCCATTTTCACAGGGCAGTCTGCTGGTCCAGTGCCTCCTCCCACCTGATCCTTAGCTCTTACCTACTACCATGCACAGCAAAAATACACGACCTTGATTGTGGGGATGTCTTCTGAGCATCTCTCAATTTGCCTTTCAGTCTCATGACTGCTGTTCATTCTCAGGCGATTGTTTGCTGCCCAGCTCTGAAAGGGGCAAAAGCAGTCAACATGAGCAGCTTGGAGCTTTGGATACAGTTTCTTCATCTGAAAGTCCCACCTAATGCCCAGTCCCAGCAGAGATTGGTGATTTCACATAACCAATTTTGACAGTAACATAAGTAAGAGCAAGCAAAAAATCCTTGACTCAAGTCTTTAATGTTGTGGGCAAGTGCCATTCCCAGAACATGTGTGCAAGTGCTAGAAAACAAGTGGAAAGAGTCCCCATCCCATGAAGACTCTCAGGAGATAGCCATGGAAGGAAGGAGAGCCAAGTGTCCCATCAGCTCATGTGGTGGACAGATGAGTGAACTTTTGCCTTAAACATTTCTCGGTACATAAGGTGCAAGCAAACCGTAACCCCGAACAAGCCATCTGTCCCTGGCGGAAACAGGACTGAGCTGCTGCGACCCCCGAAATGGTCTCCCTGCGACCACCCAGGACACACCGAGCCTGTGCTGAGCAGACCATGATCGGGCAGAGACTTTGGGACCTGGACTGTAAATTATTGCCGTTTAGCACAACTTCTATAAAACTTGCTTAGCATGAGTAGCTAAATTTGCTGAAGCCTTAGGCTGCACTCCCTAGTACAGTGAGAAAGGGCCCCAGAGCTGCTGCAGGTGGGAACGATAAGGGAGTTACCAGCAGTTTGCATTCCTGTGCACTGCTGAAACAGTGCTAATTGCTGGAGTTACCACCTCTCTGTCAGACCCTGAGAGACAACGGCAGGACCTGAGGAATGAAGACACACCTGTCAGCAGAAACAGCAACACTAAACGGCCTACCTAGGGACAGTGATGAGACCCAATAAGGCGCAGGAGACCCCAGACCTAAATATTACTATTGGTCTGAACTACCACGTGGGGGGTGGGAAACTTAATTTGAAAAAGCTGTAATTGCCCAGGGATTTCTTTGTTGGGGGTCCCTCTTTGGAGGCACCCAACTCGAGCTGTAACCACTGCACGTGTGTCATTACAATTTATTTATTTAATTTGCCTTGATTTGGCTCCGAGCTTTTCAGCAGGAACCTAGGGTCAGACCCTGCTCGAGCTGTAATTACTGCACGTGCATCGCCAAAACTTACACCCAGAGTGAAGAGGACCCACCCACCACCAGACGGGAGCCCCCCCCAACCGCCGAAACTCCCAAAGGAAGAGGACCAACGGGATGCTGCTGGATCCATGGGTGGTGATATCTTTCTCTCTCTCTCTCTTTTTCTCTCTCTTTTGTTGAATGTTGGTAAGATCTGTTCGAAACGTGTGGCATGGGACTTGTCTAGCTAGTTGCAGTAACCGCCACTGAATTATCCTATTTGACCACATGCCTTATCTTTGTGTTAATAAAACATAAAACTGGTTGGCTGGTGTCGTTTCACCTTAATTCAGTCCAAGGGCATCACGAACTTGGTCGTTGGCCCGAAGGGGAGGGAGGTCGTCCTGAACGACTCCTTTCGGGCCGCGACAGCTCACCACTGGAGTTGCCTATTTATGCACTATATATGTGCACATTCTTGTCTTCCTAAATGCTTTCAAAGTCAATGAGTTCCTCCCTATAGCCTGACATGCAGATTACACAAGTGCAGTTCCACCACCTGAACATCTACAGCTGCAGAAATGAATCAAATTTCAAAATGGGTAAATGCCAAGTTATTTGCACCTTTATATTACCCAAGTTTCTTGCAGGAACTGAACTTTTGCCTTTATGCAATTCTTCTCATCACCAGGTTCACAATACTCTTTGAGCCAAGTGAACTCTACCATGACCATCTATATACCAAAATGTCTTTAGAGCAACGGTTTGAAATTTTAGAACGTAGAACACCACCAAATCACAACGTGAGCTAACAAGTGTCAAGTCACATTTACTACATGTTCTTTATTTTCATGTACATAAAACGTATAACCTAAGAAAGTTCATGCCAATGCATGCAAATGTATGCCTGTCTGTGCATATTTCTGCCTCATTTCCTCTGTAAGTCGTGTTTTACACAGACATCTTACTTCAAAAACAGCCTGGAGATCACAGAACTCACTCCATGTAGGGGAAAATGTGAGAGGACTATTTTTCAGTATTTGCAAATTTCAGTTTTCCAAATATTTTGATTTTGTTGGAGTTTTTGTTTTTAATTTAAACACATTTTCTTATAGGACATTCAATATTTCAAGCAGTACGCATTTGTTATATTCTAAGCAAGTCAAATCCCTGACCTGAAAGAAGTCACCAGGTGGAAACATACTTGCTTGAAATATTAAAACAGAGAAAGCTATAGCTGTTTCTGCAGGTGCCAAAGAAGATGTTGCAACCATGTCACTTAGTTGAGCAGACAGGTTGTTTTTTGTTTTTGTTTTTTTAAGTTATGCAACTGGGTACTGAGAACAGAAGGAAAATTTTTCTTTCTCAGTTTTCCTTTGTGCAATTGCAAGACAAGACACAAGAAGATGAAAAATGCTCATTCTAAACCCCTGAATCTCCCCAAAGAAATCACTATTACTTATTACGGCCACTCCTCTGCTTAATAAATCACCTTTATATGCAAACTCGGTTTTGTTTTTCTCCTGCAGCCAGTTCAATCATCATTCACTTCAAACTGAGACCCCCCACCCTGTTCTAAACTGGGGGTCTTGTGTATTTTAACAGTTTCAGTTGAAAATTTCAGTGTCCACCTAAAAAGTGACTCATACAAATTGCAAATTCTAAAACTTAATCTTATAAATAAGAAATATAACTCATCCTTTTCTCAACCACGTAAAAGATAACTCAGGAAATCCATAAAGTCAAATTAACCTTTTCACCATGCCCCAATTCACAACTTGTGCAGTGAATGTGGCCCTGGGAGCTTCAGTCTTGCAGACGGGCACTCTCAAGCGACAGCAGACCCCACCGCAGGCGAGGACATGGCAAATGGGATCCAGCCATAATAGTTCCTTGTGCCTTAGCTGCTTCTTACCTCTGACAGCGGTAATTAGTACCCTTTAAGGCAGAGCTATGCAACCTTTGCTCTCTGAATTGCTGCTGCGACCACCACAGAGGGGCTGAGAAGCTGTGGAACCACAAAGAACAAGTGTGGTGGTGGCTCCCAGCGCAGCCCATCCTGTATCCCTTAACTAGCCGGAAAGGCAGGACCGTTCCCTTGGATGTCCCGGGCCAGGCAGGTGGAAAGATCCCAGCTCCAAGGTAGAGCTTCAGTTTTGTGTCTTCCCTAAACACCCAGCAGCCTGAGTGCTGAGTAAAAGGGGCATCGTTGTGTCTTTGCTTGGAAGGCTAATGATGCTATTTAGGGAGAGACTTGAACAAGAGCATACTGCAAAATAAAATACCGTAAGTAGAATTTTAGACTACAAGGAAACCTCCTGGGCTCTTTAAATTCATGCTTTTTATTTCTACCTCCTCAACAGAAAAAAAATCAGTCTTGATTTATCACTTAAATCTCTAAATCAGCAAAGATCACTCAGAGTTTGGTGCTGAAGAGTTCATACATTTGATGAGCTAATCAGCAGAGCTTACTCAAGTTTCGGAGGTATGCATAATGCAAACAACAAAAGCAAAAGGTAACTGAAAAGCCGATCTATACAAGCACCCGGTGACAATTCCATCATTTCAGCAATTTAAGACCAGATTGGACACAAAATTCAAGTATGGCATCTTACACAAAACAAGATTGCGTCATCAGAAGCCCCTTCCAGGGCTCTTCCATCTCTGGTTATTTCAAAATTATTATACCTACCACAAATAACTGCCATTCCTGCCTTCATGGGCTTGTCTTCCTCACTTAACAAGGGAAGGCAGAGTAAGGAACTCTCTCCCACACCCCTTCACCATGGTCCTAAGGCTTCTGAGATCTCACCTCCAACCACAACCCCGAACCAGGCTGCCCTAACATCACTGCTAGTATTCATGGACGTAGGCATAGAAGGAGATTCTTGTTCTGAGACAGAAACCCCACTGCCATCTCACTGAGAGCTTGTGGACATCTTCAACCGAACGTGACCAGGCTGCATGTCCCAAAATGTCTAACCACAGCTCACATGCCATGTCTGTTAAGGCCATCCAGACAGCAGATGATAATCTAGTATTAATAACTTCTTTCCCTTCCCTTCTCCGTCTGCTCTGCAAATGACTGATAAATCTTGCCAGCAGCCATTTCTAAACAACATAAATCTGTGTTTTACAGTCTATGTTAAACCAACAAGCTTCCAGAAAGGAACAAGAACGCTATGCAGCGCTGTTGCAGATGAATGGCTCAAACGGTATAAAACTGAGTTTTTTCGAGACCTTTCAGTCACCACTTTAGAGATCTCACAGCCTACAAGCCCGATGTTCACCAGCACTTCAAACAATGGAAGAAGCTGACCAGCAAAAGCTATTAAACTAACTTTAACACAAACCCCAAATCATCTGAATTCTCCCTCTCAGGGCTTGGATTTTGTCCTTATTATTTTATTTTTTAAGCTACCTAATAACATATCATGCACTGCTGACGTCCTAGTTTGGAGCGCTGATCTGATGTTCCTACTGGATGAAGGCTGAAGCTTCAAGCAACCTAGAGAACCCCTTAATGGGAGGCATTAAGGACTTTACAGTTTAAGTTGTTTGTGCGAACACAGTAGCATAAAGTGTACATCAGTAAACAGCTTGATCCATATCTGTAACTCCTAAATATTTTGCAATTACCATTCAAGAATCCCAAAGCAGTTCGTAAGCATGACTACAAAACGACATTAACGCATTTCAGAACAACGTATATATGAAGGAGGAGACGCACACGCGCACACACAAGCTTCAAGAGGGAAAAGCCAGTGAGCTTTTTACCACAAAGTAAAATAAACCATAAATACAAATTGATATAAACTTAATACCTTTTTGTAAACGTAGCTGTGATATTGGCCATGGAAACATGTGCAGATGCTAAGATGCGTGTTAGCAGAGCAGAGTCTGCACATAGAAAAAGCTCAGCTTTGTTCAAGATCACACTGACCTGAAAGCCAGAAAAACGTACCCAAGTTCCTATTGAAAACATGGGACTGCACTGATTCCAGGCTGACAGATAACACGCACCAAGAAAAAAATTTGGCTGCTGCAACCATGTCCTGGAAATCATTAAGGTTATAATAAAGTCAATGCAATAGTAGTGAAATTGCACTTCAAGCCTCCAATGACAGCCTGCTCTTGCCCACTTCCACGTCGGAGCCTGCCTGGATCGCCCTCTTCCCGTCCGGTGCGTCGGGCACCAGACTGCGCGGCAGACAGACCTCTCCTCCCTCCGAGAGGCCCAAAGCAACAGATGGAGCAATTAGCTCCCTGCCCCACAATATTGCTGTTTCTGGAACCGAGGGTGCCAGGGAAGATAATTGCTTTTGCTGCTCTCTTGGAACATGCTCCGTTGTTTGCCGACAAACGCTCTCCCTCAAAACACATGCTGGAAAGCCCAGGGCTGGGAAGCATTTGTATGCCTTTGTAAATGTATCTAACCACAAAAATTCATCCCTAGTGCAGCATCTAGCATTTGGAGATAACCCTCTACCCATTCTGGCTGATTAAAAAAAAAGTTATGTGAGACATACCAAGGCATTTTCTTTGTGTGAATTAAAACAGAGAGTTAAGAGATGTTCCCACCTCTTTTAGCTGAAATTGTTTGTTGCTACATAACGTTCCTCAAGCAACATGCCTACTATGTTTTCTCTTAGAGGTGGCCACATCTCAGCGGTAGGCAATTTAGATTATATTTGGCTTTGCAACATGGAGAGCAAATTTGGATAGAAAATAATAATTAAGCATTTTGAATTAATTACTATTTTGGCCTTGACATTTAAACTTCTCAATTCATTATAAAAGTATTTGACTGCTACAGCTGCTTCAACCTCTGTTTCCTTATTTGTCCTCTCTACTACATGCTATTTCTAAAATTTACATTTACAAATACTTCCCAACCTACACAGTTCTTAGTATATCACTGTGCACAGCATGCTGCAGGACTACATATATTTTGGTTTAAGACAGTTAAAGGCCGAGAAAACATATTTTAAAAATACCGGGTCACACCACAAATCTAAATTGTCACTAAAATTATCCCTTGTCTCAAAATAAGCCTTTATGCATTGCAAATCCAGGTTAAAGTGTTAGAGAGTGCTTGAGGCAATCTCAGTGACAAGTTTTCCGCAGTGATTCCCAATGAGAGTTCGCAGCAGACCACATTACAAGTGAATCATTGCTCTTGGAGGACAACACCGGAGCTTGTGACTTGCTCTTGATGAAGGCACCTTTAACTAGCGCTAGCTGCTATCCATCTATCTCAAACAGGCTGTTCCTCTAGCCCAACATATTAGCACAGAATAGCTTTTTCCCGACTGCTTTAACACACCAAGTATGATTGGTGAGGTGCAACATGAACAAAGTTTATTTCTCCTGAGACATTTTATATTGGGTAGTTTCAGTCCGCTGCTTTACAGCATGTTAATGAGCATCATCCATCACGTATTGTGTCTTGAGATTACGCACGCAACGCCTCCGAATTTTATAAGTGCCATCGCTGATGATTTGCAACTCAAACTTCAGCGCGATCTTGCAACGTAAACCCGACCCGAGCAGAGCTCCATCAGCTTTGCACGACTCTGTACAAGCCAAAGACTCCACTCGTACGGATCTATTGAAAGACTAACACACAAACAGTAATACTTGATACAAAATACTACATTTTACACAGGGTATATTGCATTTGTTTGTATTTCTAATACAAATCTGTCCCCTCTTATAGCTCTCCCCATCCACTCCTTTACCACCCAGTGATAACTAGTCCCTATTTGATATTCACCCACTCATTAAATTCCAGTCCCCCCCGCAGGAGAACTAGGTCTCTAACAAACACAGCTTGATCACTTGACTGTAGATATTTAAAATGCAGTAGGATAGACCGCAAAAGGAAAGGAAGAAAAAACTGTTCCAAGAAACGTTCCCAGATACGCAATACCTAAAACCACATGCACGCATTTCTACCAACCCAGCAAATGTCTCTAGAGAATCAGCTCTGGTGGGCCTAGAGCCACCTAAGTCACGACGTTCTCCAGGATCTGCACAGTTACACAGTGGAAATAGGGCATTATTTATAGTAAGTGGCAAACCACTATTAATTCATTCATCATTGACTTAAAAAACAAAATGAACCATTACAACTTTCATGGGACTGTGCAATACGGTTTTGTTGCAATCCAGCTCAAAATACTCTGGAAATCTTTGACAATTTTCCATGCTAGGAGGACGGGTTTCCTGGCTAAGGACTAACAGCAGGACAGGAGTGGGAGGGGGATCTATTGATATGCTGACTTTTTCGGAGTCCACCTGTGGCAGGGCCCAGGTGTGTTAGGAGCAATACAGACCCACCCCCAAGCCTTGCCTACAAAAGATTAAACCATTGACAAGGTCTGAGGGGCGGTCAAACCTGCCCTTTGCACTGCGTGAGCTCCTGCTGCCGAACTGCGACGTCTCGCTCTATCTGTGAAGTTTTGAAGAGGTTTACCTGGAAGAAGGGACTTTCCACACTGCCATCTTCTCCTACCGAATTACTGGAGAGGAAGGCAGATGGTGGAGAAAATCCATAGTTACAAGGGGTCTATCCGCAGTCCCAGTGAGGGGAGTCCACAAGGGACATACATGTTTTATGCAGTATCTCCAGTGCTTCAATCTGTGTAATGCTAAGGGCCTTCCACTGGGCTTAACGCCTGCCCCTGCCCAAAAGCAGGCTCCAGCCAGCACAAACTGCATCTCAAGCGGTCACAACCACCAGGGCATTTGAGCAGGTCCTGATGAAAATTACACAGTTACTAACACAAAAGTATCATAGGGCTTCACTGAGGAGGAGCCCGGGGGGACCCTCAGTTGCTTCTCTTCCCATCTGGCCACTGGGAAGAGTTTTCCATTTCCCTTCTCTTTCCCTTTTTTATTTATTTATTTTTTTCCACTTTCACCTTTTAACTTGCTTTGTTAGAGCTGATATGTATGCCACCAGCTACAGCCTCCACTAATACATCTTTGTGCGTGTGTGCCTGTTTCAGCATCCTTTGTGCAACAGTATTACACAAATCAGGAAGGGCACAAACACCACAAGAGGATCCCGTGGAAGCACACTGGGGAAATGCTGAGCGCACCACGGTTGCTGCAATCACATATTGTTGCTATTTACCGTACCAAAGCAGAGAGGATGGCAAGTGCTACAGCTATTGCACGCTCTCCACAACTGTAGTAGCTAAAACATAATAAACCTTAGCATAAGCCACTCCCACCATACAAAGAAACAGAAGTGTTGCTAATCCTCATTTTACAGATGGGAAAATGAAGCAAAGCAAAGAGATTAACACTGTATTTTCACAACAACTTCAAACTGGTCCTCCCAAGACCTCTCAGCATCTCGGTGCTCTACCTGAGCCACCCCCTTCCCACCAGTCCTTCATCTACCTGGGAATCTGGATCATGGAGTTGATCGGATTAAAGTTAACCTTTCCTTTCCTCCTCACCTGCCTCCACCTCGCCGTAACAGTTCTTTCAGCAGGGATGCAGCCTTATGCCAGTCTAAAACAACTGTGAAATTAAAGGATAACTATCTTGCCTGAAGCCATGCAGAAGTCCTGGGCCAAAGACAGAAGTGAAAGTTGAGCATCTCAAGTCCTAAGCTGGTACTGTAACTTTTAGCCATTCAACAACAGCCTCCTAACCATTGCCGATGCTCATGGACATGGTCTTTAACGCAGACAGGGACTAGGGCTTTAATATGCATGAAAATTCACACGGAAACACCAGCATTATGGTCTGGCATGGACAACCATTTCCAGAAGAAGTCAGAAGCAAAAGGAACAGGCACGCACAAATGGGGAGGAGTCACCCGCTGCCCCTTTGCTGGTCAATGAGTGAGAGCGAGCACGCAGTAGTCGTCCCAGGACAGGTAAACAGTGATGAAACGTTCTCCCTGCACTGCAAGGTTTCAAAAGCAGGTTTAGACAGACTTGTGTCCATCCTGTTCTCGTACGTCACGTCACCACCTTAGTTACTTTTCTTACACTTGCACAGCAAGGGCGGATTTGTTTCTCCACTTTTGTCCCATGTCCTCAAACAGACACATCCCGAAAATCCCCTTTGCTCTCTCCATTCCTGGGCTGTAGCAGAAAATTAGAAACTTTGGGGTCATCACTGGGTTATGTCATTACACTAAAACGTGACAGATTCTGCCTTGGGATTACCTCAACGTATGCGCACCACTGTGCTGTACTGCTGATTTTGCCTTAGAGATGAGCTCAAACTAGAAGCGCCTTTCTATCCCAACCCAGCAGCTATTTCCAAGTACTTGGAGAAGGAAGACAAAATACCTGGCTGGTTTAATCTGTTTTTAACAGTGATTACTAGTTTGAAACAAACATGTCCAAGAGCTTGAATACAATTTTTTAAAGGTTTACGCAAAAAAAAAAAAAAAAAAAAAAAAAAAAGCAGCAGCTCAATTCTAATAAAACACTATT
This sequence comes from Dromaius novaehollandiae, assembly GCF_036370855.1. Classification (NCBI taxonomy): domain Eukaryota; kingdom Metazoa; phylum Chordata; class Aves; order Casuariiformes; family Dromaiidae; genus Dromaius; species Dromaius novaehollandiae. The sequence goes on along the minus strand of NC_088113.1, from coordinate 7,497,259 downwards.
GCCTCCTCCATGACTGGTCTGTAATGATGGCCTTCACAGGACTGCCCAAGCTCAGCAGCCTACTGCTCTGCTTAAATATTAATCATGTTGATTTCCACTATAAAACATGAGGCTAATGAATCATCGTCCATGTGCTTTTGCAGGCTATCTACCTGCCTGCTCAGCAAAACTATTATCAGCCCATCAGAGATTCTTCTTTCATAATGATAACATCACAAAACTCTGCAAGGTGATGGAAAAACTCTGGTTGGAGATTTTTTTTCCCCATTATTACTTTTCATATCACCCTGCAGAGCTTTAAGTACATGATAAAAGTTCACCAAAAGCATCTCAGTCCGGACTGTACATTAGCTATTCGCTCCTCTGGATGCTTGCTGCAATGGATATAAAACCACGTCTTGCATTTTTTTTGGTGACAATGATTCTCTTCTTTTATTGTAATCTTTTATTTGCTTTCAGTCTTAGTTGTCCACTTTGATTTAAGGTACATCTTTCCTCTAGACTGACGAGACAGCATAAAACAGACATATCAAAGCTAGAGAATTATTTACTTGAAAAATGCCAGCTTTGAAAATCTCTTTTTTCCCCTAAATGGAATCTTTTAAAGCCCAGTGCATGCAACTCTCACTGCACTCCTCATATAGCTGCACTTGGGTAACTACATGGCAGTCTATGATCCACCCGGTAGCTCAGGCGATTTATAAAGGTCACTTCCTACAGTGCGTGGAGTTAATATAAAACACTGTTCCTTCAGAGTTTAAAAACACACAGTACAGTTTTACAAAGAACAACAGAGTAGGGAAGATATTTGCATGAAGGTCTCTGCAAAAGTTCTTTATGCAACAAGGCCCTCGTCATTCACAACACCTATTCTCTATGGGAGAAGGACTGGCTTTGGTCTGGCTGGAGTAGAAAGGACAATCCCTTAAGTGAATCAACATGAAGTCCTGTTTCCTTCTCCAGTCTTCCTCAACCCTTGACACAAAATACTTAGGTCCTTTTATGTAGTCTGCAACTTCCTCACTTATCTTCCCATCCCCAAACACATACTAATAGCTCGTATTGCAACATTAAAAATCAAGGATGAGAGAACTCAGATTCCTAGTCAAGATAGTGTTAGTCAAGTAAGGGGCTTATTAAATTAGAGGTTCCTACTAATGGAAGAGGCAAGTTAATCTGTGGCATACTCCACTAAAGGTTATGATAAAGAAGGAAAAAAATTAATCACAGGATCATAGAATAATTCAGGTTGGAGGGGACCTTTGCAGGTCCAAATCCCCACTCAGAACAGGACTAACTTCAAAGTTATATTCAGCTTTGAAATTAGAGCAGATCCATGACTTCTGGTCCTCTCACTGGGCATTTCCAAGAATGATCTGGCTCCATCTTCTCTAAAACAACTCGTTAGATAGTTACAGACAGCAACTGGATTTTGTTTCTCACCACCCGCTTCTCCTCAGACTGAACAAACCCATCTCAGCCTCTCCTCATCCATCATGCGCCATGATCCTTTTGGTGGCTCTCTGCTGAGCTTGCTCCAGTTTGCCATTGACTTGCTTCTACTGGGGAGCCCTAAACGGGATGTAATACTCCAGATGCTGTTTCACAAGTGCCAGAGGGGATTAACCACTTCCCTTGGCCTGCAGGCTACACTCTTACTAACGCAGCCCAGCATGCTCTTACGCTTTATTGCTACAAGGGATCTTGGTTCCATCCCTGCATGCTGAGGCAATCCTTCTGCGTTCCTGGGTAAGCACATCCTTGCTTTCACCTCCTGGATACTTCCTTTTATATTTGAGCTCAGACAAGCTCTCCCCTGGCCACACCAGCCACACTTCACTTCCTGCACAACAGAACAGACCGTTTCTACACTTTGAGGAAGCTGTCCTTGAAGACTTACCAAACCTCCGAGACCCTCTGGCCCTTCAGGGCAGAATCCCACAATATCCCATCTGGAAGTCTCCTTGTCATCCAAGGTCCATGCTCCACAGCCCAGGACCATTCTTTTGCCACTTACCTGCCTCGCTATCCTCAGGACCTTAAATTCCATCATCTTATGGTCACAACAGCAAAGGCTGCTACTGACCTTCACAGTCCCAAACCATTCTGTTATTCATGAATAGTAGGTTCAATAGAGAACCTCCTCTAGTTGGCTCATCCAGCATTTGCAACAAAAAGTCATCTTTGCGGCAGTCCAAAAACCTCTTGGATTGCTTGTATCCTGCCATACTGCCCTTCTGGCAAGCGCTGGGGCAGTTAAAGCCCCACACGAGAAGAATATTTCCAAGAAGCCCAGGTAATCCACGATCTTCCAGGAGACCTCATAAAGTGACATCGCATGAGTCTTGCCAGCTCATAGCTCAGTGTTATCACTATGAACTGGAGCCACTTACACAGCAGGAAGTTCCTCCCCACTAAAACTATGCTAACAGAAAAATTTAGCACATATTAAATACACTTTTCTTCCACAAGCTTGGAAATCTAGAGGAAAAAAAGGTGGCTCCCCCCCCTCCAGAAACAAAGAAGTTGAACCTGTTTTCCCTATGATCCTGGACAGGGGGAAGCACTTAATGCCTTCCTCATTCCTTGAGCTCAGAGGTCACTTGCCAGTTTCTCCCTCTTCCTATTCACATAGGATTTTTTTTTTTTTTTTAACAGTTGAAATCAACTATGTGAAGTTTTGACAGGCTTGACAGCATCACATGTCTTCCAAAGCTTCCCAGCACAAGCAAGGGAGGAAAAATGATAATTTGCATGCAAGTCTGCACAATGGTTTGGTTTACTCACCCAAATTTGATGCTGAACTAAAACTCTGTGACCAATTGACCTGTGACCTTCTGCTTTCTCAGAAAGTACGCTCATTTTTTGCAGCTCTTCCTTTAATAAAAGGCACAGAATGGAAGGAAGAGTCCCCTTGCAAACAGAAATGAAAAAAGGCCACTGGAATGAACAGGGAGAGATTAATTTTTCTTTAAAAGCTCATGCGTGTCTTCCTAGTAGTCTGGAGGAGAGAGGTTTGTTGCCTACTTTGCTGCTCAGTACACCATGCAGAGAGCAGTTGGCAACTGAAGGCTGTGCTCTTCGGAAAATGTGCTGAAACGCAAAGCTAGCTCATTAATCCTGGAACCACGCAAAGTTTATCATGTGGTCACGTTTCCCCCGATCTGCGAGCAGCTGGGTGATGCAGAATTTTCCCGATTATCACATCCCAGGAAGACAAAAGGTGCTAGGTCAGACCCATTACTGATGGATGTCCGTTCACTGATGGATGCCTATTAACTATGTGCTATCAACTCCTGGAAACGCAGTTTTTGCCAGCTGAATAAAAGCATTAGAAAGACAGATGGATTAAGCAGCCTCTCCAGAAAAGAAGAAAGTCAACTAAGAGTGAACAGAAGTCAGGTGTCCCATCGCAAATCTAGAGCAACGTTCCACTACATTTCTTTCACTTTAACTTCTATACTTAACAATATACTAACCCATTAAAATTCTATCATTAAACAATTCGCAAGAGCACTCAATCTGTATTTGAGATGCCTCACTCTGCTCTCAGGTATGTACTGATAAGAGTTTAGTGAATCAGGGCAAAATTTAACCAAAGGAATTGTTCTATTCTAAAAAGTCCAATCCCTATTTCCAGTTAAGGTCATTTTCTCAGTTCTGGCATGACAGTTAATTTTTTAGAAAAAAAAAGAGGGGCCCCTAACATCAATAAGAGTGGATGAGTTAGTGGAAGAGTTAAATTGGAGAGAATTATTTTTAACTAACCAACTCATCTTTTACATGGCAAAAGCACCAGGAAGTCAAGCAAAACAAACACTACTCCTTTAGAAAGTGACTTTTGTGGGCAGGTTCCTCCAGAAATAACTGGTAAAATTGGTAAAACTTAGGATCACGCTGAAATGGAAGCTCCTCAAATACACAGACCTATATCTTCCTATGCACACACAGCTAGGGCTGCCGCAGTCCTGTGCCCAAAGCAGGTGCCTAGGTGCCATCCCCCAGTTTGTGCACGCAACTGCACGACGCAAAGGCAGACTCACGGGAACGGCCCATCCTTGCAAACACGCACCGCTGAGGAAGGTACAAGCGTGAGCATTTGCAGCGCCTGCTCTAGGGACCGTGGTCAGATCTGGTCTTGCAAAGGCCTGGCTTTAGCAACACACACTTTTTCCATCCAGCAAACATTTGGCCCTGCTGGCCTATGCTTCGGGAAAGGCTTCCGTTATTCAACGGAGGGCAGGGAGGCTTTGCAAGAGGAAAACGGACAACACAGAAGATGGTGAGATTATTGTTTGGAGTGTTAAGAGGATTTCCCTGTCTCTTTTCTCTAAACTATCTGTGTGTCAGCTAGCAGCTACTACACATAGCCTGTGCTTCAAGGGCTGTCAGAGATGAGTCCCAGGTAACGACAGGGAGAAGAGTATCATTAATAGGCACAGGGGAATGCAGACTGCTACCTGCACATCTTCTGACCCCCTCACATCTTGGGCAGCCACAGTCACAGAATCACAGGGGTCAGAAGAGCTGACTTGTGGCCTAAAACTCCAGGCTATGAAAGACAAAGGTGAAATCAAGAAGATTAAGCACTACAGCAAAGCCCGAATTCGGTGTCCAGCATGTTAAACCATCAGCAGCTCTGAACTCATCAAGGCCTGGCTAACCACGGAGGTTGGCAGGGGCATAATGACTTTTAGGAGAGCCAGCATGGGAAAAATTACTGCTGCCATGTGGCCATCATTTATTTACAGGTAATTGCCTGTTCCAGCTGGTTATTACAAGGACATGTGGATCTCCCATAGTGCTACCTATGACATGCACAATAACATGATTTCTTTGGCAATTGCATTTTGATAGACACGGTTTTACTATTTTCGTCTAGAAAGAGCAGCATTCTCTGGCAAGGGTTTCTGCTGCCAGGGCTGCTGGCAAGCCCACGGCAGGTTCATCTGTGTTTCTATGAAGGCAAGGAATTTCAGCATATCTTGAAAAGCAAGAACGCAGGCGCTTTCTGCAAGGCCCGTGCTCACGACCGAAAAACCTAACAGCGCCAACATCAGCGAGTCTGAGCAATGAAGTTACAACCCAGACTCTCCCATGGGGAGTTTTCGAATCCCCCTCCCAATACTTAACCCTGTCTTCACTGACGGCAATGAACTCTCACCTCGTGGGATACCGCAACAAAAACTCAGCTACGTTAAGCTTCGCATGACCAACCATATCCCCCTCTTCCTTTTGGCAAAGCTGGGCAGAGAAATGGGAAGTGACTGACGGGGGCTTTCAAGGCCACGCTGCCCGGTGGCATTCCCCGAGGATGATGACGGCTCACGGCGTTGCCACCTGATCTACAAGCGGTGCTCTAGTTCCTCGCCTGCGAGAGGAGTCTAGTTTACAATGCCAGAAGACTTTCCTTTAGGAAAAAAATAAAAATAAACAAGTAACAAATGGCTAGAGAATCTCTGCACAGATCCGCACCAAAGCTGGTATCACCCAGGCATACTATAAACATGTTTGGACTCCACAGTACTAAAGAAAGTAACTCTCACGCAAACGACACTGTAAATCCCACACATCTTTCACGACTCAATGTGTTTAATAACGGTGTTTCACTTGAATGAGTAACACACAATAATGACTACACTCATATAATAATTAGTTTCTGCTTCCCATCTATCTGCCATTACATAAATGTAGAAGTCAGATCTATGCGCTTTTTTTTGACAATTACCATTTCTTTTCCTCTATTTAGAAACAAATGTAATTACTTCAACTGGAGAAGACAGAATTACTCCTGCAGCAGAGTCAAAACATGCATCAACACTCATTTTCTGTAATTATTTCACAAGCAGCTCTGTCTAGCATCTTTCTCAAATGAAAAGAGTTTTCAAAAGGCCTTTGGCTACTTAATGAGTAGCATACAATTATAGGCACAATTGAAGAGAAAAATGAAAAAAGAGGAGAGGTTCTCACCAGTCATTTAACCTCCTCTTTTAGTGCCTGCCTTAAACACAAAATAAGTTCAGAGAACAAGATGATCCCCTTCATATGCTCTGTTTTCTTCCGTGCTTGATAGACATTGTCAGGTCGCCAGCAGTCTCCTCCAGGACTGAGAAGTGTCATAGCTAGGCTATAAATAAGTACTGTGTATATCCACGGCTCACTTCCTAGCAATGTATTTTTGTAGCAGAGAGTGTTGTGATTAACCACAACTTTTTGAAATGATCATTTATTGGCGTTATTGTCTAGACACACAAACCACACACAGCTCCCAGAAGAATTAATGCATTGCGTTATGCCCATACTTATACCAGTTGCAGAATTAAATGCAACTAGTAACAAACAAGCGTGGCTCGGAGGTGATATTAAGGGTACGAGACCAGAGTGTAACGCTGCATTAGTGAAATTCTGTGGCACAAGCAGGGGCAGGTGGCACCAGAAAAGCCCCCCAGATGTTTCTGCTTGCATCAGCTAGAGCTGCGCCTCTTCCGCACCGCACAGAGCGGCGGAAACTGGAGATCGGAGGAACAAAAAGAGAGGCAAGACGGGACAGACTGCTCCTGACGGCCACATTTCTCCCTCCTCATCAGTGTGAAGCCAAGATAAAACGTGACGCAAGTATGGCAAAAGGACGTTCCTTCTGCAAGCTTCCTAAAGGCAAGACGCACAGAAAGTCCCGCGTGCTCTCACAACCTTCACACTCCCACACAAGCTCGTCCCCTCTCTGATACCCAGAGCCTGACAACTCCTGCCAGGCACTTTTATAAAGTGAAAAATAAGAGCTATTTTAAAGTCAAATAGGGTGGCACAGTTATTAAGTTATTTTTATGCTCCTCTGCACTTCTAAGACAAACTTAGAGTCTCTTCACTTCCCAAATACATGCTTTTAAGGCATGGATGAGTAAACAGCACACGCCAGGTCCGTCGCTTCAGTCGTTTTACTGATGATAGAGTGATTAGTACCATAAGGCAGCTTATTAAAGCAAAGGATTAAGGAGTCAGAATACGCCCCAACTTGAAATAAGCTAAGCAAGAGGAAAATGACTTAACACCACAGAACTAGAGTAAGTAAAAAAAGAAGTAGATTCAAGTTTAAGTAGTTTTAAACTCAATTCATAGTTAGATTAGCTTCAATTTGGCAGGGAAAAAAGTTAAACTTCTAAAGATAAATCTGCAGAATCATGGACAATTTGCAAAATGGTGTCAAACAGTTTGCTCTAAATTTAAGGGCTATTCAGTGCAGTGAACAATCGCAAGATCTCCAATCCAGATATCCAAGCAGCACAGAAATTTGGAGGTTTCAAGAACCGAAGATGAATTTTAATGACTTAAAAGAAAGTTGAGAAGGGAAATTGCCTTTCAAATCTTCTTCTTCCACAGCCGTTAATGCTTCAAATTGCCACCTACTATGTAAGACGACACCTCATTTTGTCTCATCTTGGGATGGCAGAGCCAGTAACTACGAATCTGGATGGAACCTGTACTGCATTTTAAATGGGAACAGTCACCGCTTGGGACCAGAATCAGATTTAGATCCACACTTTTAAATCCACATTTGCCGCAGACTGTGTAGAACCTACTGCAGACTACTTAACATAGCCGCAAATATAGATGAATAAATAAATAAGTAGGCAAATAAAGGCAAATGCAATTCCCACCACTGCCAGAGCCTGGGATCGAAGGATTGAGAAAGTTATTTTATTGCACACCCTTACCTTCTCTTTTACCTACCCTAACTCCAACTGCGCTTATCATCTCAAGAAGAAACAGCTACGTAGGATGGGCAGAAATATTCCTCTGCACCCAACTGCCTGCCAAGGCGCTCTGCACTTTGACAAGTCGTTCTGCAAGAAAGTCCAGTTATTCACCAAAAGGCTGGCATGGGCTGCCGAGCCCCGAGGCGTCCTGGCCCCTCCACTCATGTCCTGGTGCTGGGCCCATATCTTGCCAGGTTCCTTCGTTTCTGGCCAAGGGGCCACACTCGGATCCCGTACGCGCCAGCGTGCCCCAGCAAAGGCTGGTTAATGCAGGCGAGGCTGGTTGCATCTGCCTCACCAGGGTGTTTCAGTGACAAACTGGTCCCCAAAGGAAGATTTACCAAACTGAGCTGTGATATATCGCTGAGTTTCTGCAGTCAAAAGCAGTGACAAGTGTGTCCCAGAGCGCACAGGGTTAGTTACAGCAAACACTGAAGTCAACACGCTCTTGCCTTTTCCATTTCTAAATGTGCCATAATATTTACTGCTGCAATATCCGTCCCCATCAGCTCCTTAACTATTTCTAATGGAGTTCAATTAAAATGAAGTACTGTAACATACAACCAACACGTGCATGTTATTGATACTTAAAGACGTTATCATAAAGAAAACAGCTCTTCAGCACTGATTCACGCAGAAGGCTGAACAGAAAGTTTCTGTATTTCCCCATCACACTTTAAACTTAGCGTTTCTACAACGGAAAAATTTCATTGCAGCTCCTCCATTTTAATTACTCCACTAAGTTTGTATTTGAACACCAATATATTTAACACCAGTCTCCTGGCTCTTCATTTCACTTGGTCACCAAATATACTCACAAGTAGAACAACCCCAAGGAAGAAACCAAGGAAGAAGCTTTAGACTGAAGGGGAACCTGAGCATATCAGTGTAACAGAGAACTTGAGGAGGATGCCAGGGCATGTAGGAACAACACTGGATAAAACAGGCAACGCTTAGAATTAGGCAGTGATGAGAAGGCTTTTCCTCTTTCATCTGTTCCCTCAACCTTGGCTATAATGAAACACACAAAAATCTAAGATGTCTTTTTCAATTTTGGACTACAGTCTTACTATATAAATGAATACAGTAATGTAATGAATAAACCTGATTATCAGAGGAAGCGAGAGGGAGAAATGTCACTGGTTAGAGGGAAACCTAATAGCTGGTGGTTGGACCTGCGCCTCTTTTCACCAGGGCACATGGGTGCCTGGTTGTGCAGGTACGCACAGAATGCAAAAGGGCAAAGCACGTTCACCGAGTTGCCAAGCTGTGACATGAAGACATACCGATGCTCTCACTGCCTTTTATGCCTCTTGCCATATTTATTAGTACTGTTTCAGCTTTTATGAGCCTTGGATAAAGATCAGGTTCCCAGAGCATAAACACCAAGACTGCAGCTTCTACTGAGCACTAACATACATACGCGCACCCAGGCTAGGCATCAGCTTCTCTACGGGATATACTGCAGAAACAAAATGTCTCCAACTCCCGTTATCATAGAGAATACATTACATGGTATCAGATAATGAGATCTTCCCCACAGCTGCTACCAAGCAAGTGACATTGCTTAGATATTTAATTGCCATAGTTTTATTCAGAAGTTACTTCCCCTTCCCTACACATACACAATTTTGTAAAATTCAGATTTTCAGGCAATTTGTCCCCATGTTATTCAATCACATCTAAGGAATGTCATAATGGTCAAACTAGTATTTGAAAATGCTTTGTATACCACAGCGTGCAAGTTGGAAGATGTTTAATTATAACCCAAAGGTCTCCCAGACTACACAACCTGCAGGATGAAAACCTTGCTCAGTGATACCTGAGCCTCCCAGGACAATAGGCAGGATTTGAAGGCAGCAGGACTCCCCACCCACCTAACACACCAGCCAAAGCAAGCAGGCACTCAGGAGCTGAAAGCTAGCACAGCACTTAAAGGAAACAGAGATCTGACACTACGCTTTGAGGGAGCAGAAGCTGAGCTCTTATTCCCCCGAGAATGAAGCACCCGCTCAGCTCTGAAATTCAAATACTCCTTTTTCACTAGAAGAAAAAGAGATAATAAAATTTGAAGAAAATAAAGGAAACAGAAGTGACAGATGATAATGTAAAAGTTGAACAGCACTCAACCCAGCCTTGCCGCATCCACAGCAAACTCAACAGCACTTGCGACATCCACCGGTCCTCCCCCGAAGTTGAGCACTGTATGTTAATACCATAATAGCTTTACACAAAAAAGGCTGGTACAATGCAATGTGAAGGCTGCCAAGAAGCGGTGCGGTTCTGAAACTTCATATCAAATCTGCCCTTATAAACGTCCCTCTAGCGTGGTACATCTTGACACCCATATGTTGTCTCAGCAACGCAGGAAATGTAAAGCTTTTCAGATCACCCCGCCTGGCACAGTTCCTGAGGCTTCCCTTCAAACAGACGGCATTCTCCACAAGATAATATTTTTACTGCTAAAATTATTGCAAGCTATGTAATTTGGTGGATGCCTTTGCAAGAAACTCAGAAAGCTCAAAGGAATTGCTGGAGCTTGTTGGGATTACTAGAGGCCACAGTGCTGTGTCTTGGAGGCAGCAGCAAAGGCAGCCCTGGTGCTCCCCAGAAACGGATGTGGAGCAGGCAAAGGACCTTCTGCCATCGCCCCGTGGGTACGGCAGGAGTAAATGTAGATGTTGAAAGAATCCTGCTTTTTCAGCAGGCTTTTGAGGTGGGGGAACGGCACCTCCTGCGATGCTCTAAGCCCGGGTGCAGACCTCCAGCCCCACCTTCCACTACCTCCCTTGGGGCTGTCTGGACACGGCGAGAGGGCAAACAGACAGCAGCTCAGATAAATCGGTTTCAGCAGCCCATCCCCTGCCTACTCTGCGTTCACTGAACTAGACATGCAGCCACCACACGACTGAAACCAACTTCCATTTTGCTCTGCCATGTGCCCTCTGGGTCATCACAGGCAGTTTTTGTCCCCAGAGGACATTTTTGTCCCCAGAAAGGTTTTCACTCCTGCAGCGGAGTGGCAGCGCGTTCCCAGGTCGCCTCCAGGCAGGGTTACAGGCGGCAGCCCGCAAGCAGGGGAGGCCAAGGCCTCTGTTTTTGCATGGAGATCTAACGTTCAGTGTGTAACTGGCACATACTCAGAAAAAGAGAAGCAAAAGGGAAGTTTAAAAATAAAATAGACCAAATTTAGTGAGGTTATGCAGGGAGTGGGGGACAGTTGGCTTCTGACTCAGGACTGTCGAGCTCTTTGGACCAACAGTACTGTAACTGTCATAAATATCACAAAAGCAAAGCAGAAAGAGGTTTTAAGGATAGACCTGTCAACACCATCTGGAAATCACTCAGCTTTGCCGCCCAGAGTCTGACCACGTTGCTGTTACTTCTGTGCTCCGAATACACAGCTCGGCAAGCTGCGGCGGCACGGAGACGGCTGCTCCGAGCATCGCACGCCGTCCTCGTGCTCGCCAAAGCCGGAGGGCTGCAGGCCAGGCTCTGCATTGCGGTCTGACTCTCCTTTGACGAAGGCAAATTCAAAGAAAATCATGAAGGTGATATAGCGCCGGGGACAACCTAAGGTAGGATTTGTTTCCCAAACTCTTAAAGGTATTTGGGTTTAAAAGCATTCCTCTCCTCTTTCAGCACATTCAAGTACACTGTCTGACACTGCTACTTCATGATTCCTGTGTTTTTCCTGTATTTCAAGTATTTTGCACAATGCAGTACTTTTTGTCCTTCTGTGGCAAACAAAAGAGATTTCTGCATGATTCTGTATCTCAGGCATCAGTTTTATCTTGTCGTCCTTCTTCGCCTAACCTCCAGAGCTCTCCTCTTCCCAGAGTTACTTCCTTGCAGTGGGAAATGCATGGCCAGCAGACAAATGTGCATGGCTGGGCAGGCATGGCTGGGTTAAGAAGAGGACGTTAGGATTCACTGACGACCACACAGGCCGGCCGAAGCAAGCCAGGTGGAAAGGGTCAGACCAACAGAGCCGATGCTGCCGCGCAGGACAGCAAGCAGAGCAGGCTGCAGCAAACCAAGCTCACCCCCGAGCGTGGACAAGCTGTTTAACAGCGACTGGAGATTATAAAAGAAAGATTTGTTAGTCACGCAGGAGGAAACGTGGACACTGATTTCAGGGCTGAGAAAGGAGAGAAAACACAACTCAAATGGGAGGGAGGGCTGGCCTGCTGCAGCCCTCAGCGTCCCACGCAAAACTAGTTGAAGAACAAGAAGAGAAGGAGACAGAAAAAAATGTATATGGGTGTTTAAATCTTCCTACTGCTTACAGCAGCTATCATGTGCAATTTTGTTTAGAAACCCTGTCACATCTGTTTTGACTAATAGGCCATTTATGCCGAAAGCATGAGCTATCAACCCAGAGCTCCCCCAGCTCAGCACCCTGCAAAATCGCACCCTTAACTCGCGAGCGGGAGGGCAGCATCACCGCGAGCCCCAGGAGCGATGGGGCCACGGTCCTGTTTCCCTGCAGCAGGGCACCTGCCTGCGGCTGCTGGGCCTCCTTTCCCTACGTCAAGGGAAGAAACTGGGTGGTTTCTTTGGTTCGGAAAGCTAGCATGCGAGTCTACCCCCGGGACGCGAGGGCAGAAACCCAGCGTGCCTCCTCCCCGCTGGTTTGTGGCATCCTATCGCCCTGATATTATTCTTCCCAACAGTCCTCACAAGGAAAATTTGTAACATTTCTATAAAATAGACAGCACAGCACCTCCTAAGTCCTTTTTTTTAACTCATTTAAACTATGGTTTCATAAGCACTTCTGTAGAGATTAACACCGGCCAGATACGAAACTAGCTGATTGCAGACACGCTGCAGCAATGATGGGCAACGAAACGCAGAATTACATGCAAGGTCCTTCCTCATACTATGAATGAGGGAAATACACTTGAAAAAAGGAAAACTCACTAGCCATTCCTTAAAATATTTTTGAATGGCTACTCCTATCCATGAAGCCTACATTTAAGCACTCTGTATGGTATATAAATGAAGATCCGTCCCATTCCCAACAAGCCCAGCCAGTGCTGGTCTTATGCAAAGCACTTTTGAGCATGAATTTCCAACTTCTGCACATACACAGATGCCCAGCATGGCTGTGCAAATACCAGGTCAAACAGTACTCACAATTATTTTTGCTAGACAAACCCTATGCTTCATAGAACATATGAACATTGATTTTATATTAATTCATTACACTATCATTATCATCTAAAATTGAGATTCAGGTATGTCCTGAGTTTATACAACTCCTCCTACTTCCCCTTTCTCACATCGGAGGCTTGGAAAAAAATACGCTATCTTGTTGCCGGTGTTCAATGTATTCTAGAATCAGCGTCTAAATGAAACAAATGCTGCAATACACCTTTGGATGATGAACGCTTAGCTAGCTATAAAAGACTTGGCTTATTTATTCATGGAAAATGGAAGGCGAGCTTGTGCCCTCCGATAAGGATAATAAAGGATCTGCTGCGCTAGGCACCCTACAGACCCGAGCTGGCAGACGCTCTACCCCAACCAGCTTCGCAGGTACGACACAGGGTGAACGTTCTATCGCTGGGTGTTGCAAGTCATTCTCTGGCCTGGGGCCAGCTCCATCACCCCGGCGTGACAGGCTTGGAAGAGGCACGCCAAAGGCCTCACCAACGTGCAGCATAATGTACCGGCGTCACACGAGGCACCTGCTCGCACAGGATGCGATTCCAGCTCTCACACACCAAGGTATTTGCTTCCGCGTGAAAAGAAGTGAACATTGGCTCCGCTGTGCCCGCTGCACCGGGAGAAAGCTCCGAACGGCCCGCGTGGCCCGTCCCAGGCAGGGAGAGCGCCGGCAGAAGGGGGGTCCAGAGCTCACGTGCACAACGCCAACTGGCGCCAACACCTCTCGAAAACAGCTTCACAACACAAATGAAAACACAAACCCCAGAGAAAGAACAGATTTCTACTTCGGTGGTTTATGCCAGATACTGCAAAGTTCATCTCTCAACTCTCCAGCTCCCGATTTCTTTAGAAGGGTGGGAGAGAAATTAGAATAACAAGCTTTAACACGGGGGGGGGGGGGGAAGTTTTATGATTGAAACTAATATGAGTGCCTTTGTGGATTCATTTAGAAGAGTCAAGACCATAATACACACATTGAGGGAATTTCTGAGCACAAGAAACTTGATGGTTATCACCCAAAACCTCGCAGTCAACACAAAGCAAACTACAGAAGGAAACATGCACCACCACAATTGGAGTAGACATGACACATCAGGATTTTAATCCACCACATGTATCAGACAGGAATCTGATGGCATTCAGGTCCTCTTATAGGAGCAAGGGTACCAGCCTTGTCTGACCTGGCATACCATTAATTCTATATGAAAGGGGGAGGAAAAAAAAAACCCATAATCCTAGACTTGCTTCCGGGCACCGTTCTGCTCGTTACAGTGGGATTCTGCCCAGAAAGAAGAATCGCGTGCATCTTTTTGCAGATGAATGTGTTATGAATGTAACAATAAATGCTATAGTAAAGCAGCCTATAAAACAACAGATGTAAAGATTTACTTCTGTACTGGGTTAACAGATAATCCATCTGAGGAAAACAAAACCAGCTGGAAAGAAATGGTTATTAATAGGTATAATTTCATTCCTATACATATGTAGTTCATACATAAGATTGCCTTAGGTACAACATTCCTTCTCTTGAGCTTGACATCCTAGATTCCTCTGTTAAGAAAAGACAACTTAATGTCAACAATTGATCTTCCGATTAAACAACATTAGTAAAATAAACGTACTTTTAAGAATGCCAGGTTGAATAATTTTGTCACTTTAAGGCTTTGTCTTCAAAGTGATGAACTTCCTTGATATCTAATCTAGTCTTTCAATCTCAGAATATTTCATCAACCTTCATTAACTGAAAAAATCAGCCTCTGGAGGGTTGGATATATTTACCAGCTCTACTTCCTTCCTGCTGCTTTCTCCTTTCCCCAGTAGTTGCGGGAAACCCTCCGAAAGCACCACAGGGAGCAAAGGGCGATGCTGAGGCATGCGGCCTTTGCTGTCGTATGTGGTCTCTGTTCCCCTTCTCCAACGGTCTCCGCACCAAGACGTTAGTCCTATAATCTGAAGGATTACTGGCAGCTAGAAGGGGGACTGGTGGCTGGAGAGTGAACCACATTTTAGCAACAAGTGTTGGTCTGATCTTGACGCTCAGGCCTGTATGTCTCTCTAGCAACGACTGAGTACTTGGATGTGGTCATAGCTACGGTCTACTTGAACACCACAACTTCTAAACTCACACACTATTGCACACTGCTTTGTATTTTTAAGCAGCCCAGCAGAGACGGCGACGCTGCCTTTTGGCGTTAGCGATTAAAGAGAAACACCCATGCTGTTCAAAAAGTTTCCTTCACGGGAAAAGACCTGAATTCAAGTTTCCACTTTAAGATTATAAAATGAAACAGCAAAGAACAACAGAAAGGAGTGGGGAGCATTTGCTTTCCTCTCTTTGCAGGCAGTGGAATAACAGGGAATTAAGATGGTGGCTAAGTTTAGACCCCCCGCCTGGGCAAGCGGCCGCGGCGATCGCTGGGGTCACGCTGCAGGGTCCAGGACCGCGGAGGGCTCCACATGAACCGAGGTCCATGGGAACCCCCCCCCCCGCCCCGCCCCGAGGGCGGCTCAGAGCTCTGGTTCACTCATGGTTCCCGGCACAGAGAGGTGCCTTGCACTCCCCGACTCCATCTGCCAGCTCTGCAACAGCATTCGAGACCTCAGCGCTGTTTTCTCAAAACTGCACAACACCCCGGGAGACACGGGTGAGTCGGCGAGCATTGAACGAGAAGTCCTGTTCGCTTCAATATTTCAGGGACCACTGGGGGAAAATAAAAGGGTAAAATATTCATGACAAGATGTAAAACAACTGAACATGTAAGGAAAGAAAATGTTCCTAAATGTCTTACAAATACCTCAGGGTTAAAAACATAACACGGGATTAAAAATGTAGTGTCCTTCTCCACTTGGCCCCTGCCTTGCTTTTTCTATTACACATTAGAGCTTCCAAGAAAGCCAATTAAAGTGCACTTTATTCTTCAAAATGCTTAAAATTGGGCACTTTGAGCATGTAAACTCTAAATGCCGCTTATTATTTGAGTGCTTCTTAGCTCAGAGTTGCGTACATTAAAAACGCATTTGGAAACGAAAGGCGTTTGCATTTCAGCTGTCTTTGGAAGAAAACGAGGAGGACCATCAGCAGCGAGCCGTGTTTGTCCCAGGGCAAAGACAGGATCCTGCCTACGCAAATCCCCCGAGCCCAAACACTTTGCAAGACTGGGCCTCTCTTTTCACTCCCTGAATGAGTTACAGTATATATTACGCACAGCAAGAAAACAGAAACCTCCCTCCGGTTGCTCCTCGGCGAAGTCCAATGCTTAACACATGCGCGGCAAGCACACACACGTAGCATCCTCCTCCCCGGCTTCCTCCCACTAGCGGGGCTTTTCACACTAGTATAAAGTGACATCTGGAAACTATCATCTCATTGCACCCTCAAAAGAAACCTGACAGAAGCAGTAATAATATGGTAATAAGGGATGGAGTTTTATGAAAGATGCCACTTAACTGAAGGCTAAAAGACACCATGCAATTTAAATAAATTGCTTTTAGCAGGGGACTGAGCGACAATCACAAAAAAAGAGCCCAGCCCACCGCTGCAAATCGCGGGGCAGACTTTGGGCGGTGTAAGATGCTGACTCCAGGGTGGCAAAGGCAGCTTTACACGAGCTGAGGACAGTGCCTTAGGAAGCAAAACTTTTAAGACCATGCTGGAGAGACCTGCAAATTGAGATCGTTAAAATGACGGTGCTAAGCAAAGAGAAAAGCAGCTATTAACATGTCAAATATCTGCTTATTTTGTTCCCCCTCCCCTTCGAAGCTTGAGTGCGCTGAAAAAGAGGAATCACGCAAGTGGTTATCTGAATGCACACAAGAAAATTCAAAGCATGTCTGCGGTATTACGCACCACGACGAGGACTCAGCTCCCTTGTTAACTGGGCTGTTTGCTAACACTGAATTCAATGCAATTTTAAGTTCTCCGTGTACCGCTTTTACCCAGGCTCTAGTACAGAAGATCTGAAACTACTGAGGTGGGTCTCACTTTCTAGCCAGGGCCCTGCTTGGACACAGCCTTCAAGCATGCTAAGTGGCAACGCAACCTGGAAAAGCTGCAAGAAGAGAAAAATCAGTTTGGCTTTGCACTCAGGTAATATTCCACTCAAAACCATTTCCACTCTGGAAAGGGCTCCTCACACACCCCATTCTTAGCTGCTTCAGATCTGCAATGCTGCTCAACCAACTGGTGCTCAGGGATTTATCTGAGACCAACAAAACAGTGGGTCTTTTTTTTTTTTAAAGGAATTACTGAGAAACTTTTAAGTTCCAGAGAGAAATGCAATGCAACAGAAGGGGGTCTTCTCGGCCACTGCCCTCCTGCAGGCTTTGCCAGACAACAAACGTGCTTCTATTCTAGCAAATAGTGTGCGCGTGGGGAGGGCAGACTTGGAAAGACATTTAGTCCATCTTGCTGTCCAGAAGATGGATCAGCTATATCGCAACCATTCCTGACAGGTCTAAAGCCTCCTAATAATGTCCAATGACAGCAACTCTATATCTTCTCTAGGCAACCTACTCCAGAGCTTAAGTACTGTCACATGTGTACATGGTTTCCCCCAACTCCCAAAATCTAACACTAATCTACCGTGGGTAAATACAGCATGAAAACATGCTAACGTGCTAACAGACTCCTACCTTCCTATAGCAACCAATGTGTCTCTTTTCTTCTTTGGGGGGCCTCTTCAGATTAGGGCCACAGAAGGCTCTTTGGACTACAACCACTGAACTCAGAGGCCAAGAAATACCACCCAAGACAGTGGACTATTCAGCTGCCATGAAAGGAGGTACTAGATGGGTTTGCCGCTCTCAGAAGAAGTCACAAGGTCCCATCGTTAGCAACAATTCATCTTCTCAGCATGAAAGCCTCAGGCCTTTATGAAAGCTCTCCTCTTACTGACCAGCTTGCCCACTTGGGAAATAATGCTATATTCAAACCGCATTATAGAAAGTCATTAAATTAAACACCACCACCACAGAGCTTGATGTGGAAATGAATAACTAGACTTCATATTGATAAATAAAAATAAAAAATGTGTGCGGACAGCAAACTGCCTTTACAGATAATAATATATATATATATATATATATATATATAAAAATAAATTCTGAGAATTTAAATCCATCATGAGCAAAATCCCCCTGGAAAAAAAAAATCCAGACCAAAGCACTATTATGACTGCCTCTACATTAATAACTGTATTTGTGCAGACTAAGATAAGGGCAATCAACCCTCATGCTTGAGGACAAAAGCCAAGCTCCTGCAGAGGTCGGGAGAAAGAAATTTCCTCGCCATACACACCTCGGCGCTCAGCCAGCTAGAGGCAACGCGGGGCATGCTTTGCTAGGCTCGGGAATTATCAGGCATCGGCCACTGCCGGAAACAAATACCAGATTTACAGCAGGCCAACGCGCTTCGGTGGTAAATCTCAGCCTTTCCTTTGTGCAGCAGTGCCTCCAACACACTGAATTTAGTGCCTGAACTTCGGATGTACTGAGCACTCAACTCAAGCTCAGCATCTTGCCAGCTCCGACGACTCTGCCTCTGGCGAGTCCTGTATCCGGTCAGTCACCCACAGCGCGCCAAAACACCTTGCTTCCAGCTTCCCCATTTAATTAGTCCCCTTTCTGCTCCCAAATTCCTTCTGCTTCAGATAGGTCATCACTGTTGTTATATCCCAGACAAAGTAGCTGCTTCTTGCTTCAATCCTTTTCCACTACTTTCTATTCACGGTTAAATACAATCTATCCTCTGTTCTTTCAAAGATATCTTTCCATTTGGACCAAGTTTCTACAGCCAATACATCTAATTTGCTATCGATAGGTCCTCCAAGAGGTGGCATTTTCCCGGCATGCCCCTGTCCAGGTAACCAGCTACACCTCCCCAGCTTGGAGAAGCCAGAAGAATCCATGACTTCCCACAGAGCTCCACAGCTGAAGGTGAAGCCGTGCCTGTGCCGTCCCAGGAGGTTTGAAGATGCGTTATGGGCTGACAGAAGTTAAAACCTGACACACCGAGACAAGAAAAGCACGCCAATCCTGCACACTCAGGGCCACAAAATGCATAAAGCAAACGCTCCACCTTTTCTTTAAGCTGTTACCTGAAGGGTAGGTGCTGCCCTTCTACTCCCAAAGAGATGGAGAAGCGGGGAGGGGGCATGGATGAAGCGGAAAATCAAAACACATTTGTTATCTATTTTGACCAGTGTGACGGGGAAAATTATCATCTTATAAGTAAAGGGACTTAAGCCCCTAGGATATGATATAGATGAAGCCCCTATCTTTCCCCATAGCTGCTAGGCTGTATTTCCAGGCACAAATTGGGGATCAAGGATCAAAAAGAAGGAATATCATATTTTTCTAACTCAGAAGTCTTATCTCCCTAGCTGACGAGCCAAAGGCTATGGAGGGGGAATGAAAGCAGAGTTTCAATCATCAACAAAATGCTAAAAGTAACGGACGAAGTTACTAAAAAACGGCTCCCGGTCCCAAGGGCTTTGTGGGATGCACGCATCGAACCGCGACGCCGCGTGGTGCCAGCCTCGATGGCTCCCTCGCCGCGTCTCCGGGGCTTGTTTTAGCGAAGAGAAGCAAGCCCCTCGCAGCATTCCCCAACAAAACCAGAAAACAAGAAACCCAAGTGAGGTTTGCCTTCACCGCTAAGATTTTAAAAAGTATTTCAGCATTTCTGCTAACTGAGCGTCTGTGCTCCCAGCTGTGTGCATTTAAAGGCATAGACGATGGTGGATTGAAGAGTTACATTGACTTCCCTATTAATGTTAATTATAAAATGATGTTTGAGGCTTAGAGTAATTCCGAGGTGAAATAAATTTGAGAGTCCAGCATACCTATGCCTCAGCCGTACAGCCCCTCTCAAACCACTTTATATGCCACCTCTGTAGTGCTTTGACGAACACTTAAAGAGTTTTAGGAAGCTTTTTTCCAGTTTCTCTGTTTGTTTCTAGAGCTTTTGAAAAACAAGGGTATCAGTATAGCAACCGTGAATCTTATTTTTCAACATCTACATGTGAACAAGCTATCACCTTAAAGCCAAATCAGTGAGAAGTATTTTTGACCCTTTTGTTACAGCCGCTCATACCAACCCAGATCGCAGCAGAATAACCTCCGGGCTGTTTGGTCTGCGCGTTTCCTAACGCAGCAAACAGCTGCCTTCATGGCAGCGCTGTACTCCTTTTTCTAACATCTGTAACAGAGCAACCAAGAGAGAACAACATTTCCCTAAAATATGAAAGTGTACTTTCGACCCCCCCCCCAAATTGGCAAAAGTTGCTTATTATTTATAAACTTCACAAGATTTTGTGGCAACAAAGCACCTTTTAACGGTTACCAACGAGGAAAAGCCTTTCCAACTATCCTGCAGCAGCTGATGAAACTTGGAGAGTACACCTTCTTTGCATTTATCTCGGTTGCTTTTTCTCGACTACTTTTAAGAGAAGTATTTCAATCGCGTTGTTCGAGACTAACTTTTATTTCCCTAGACTAAGAACAAAAATTGAGTATTGATCTTTACAACCGCTCCTTTCTCCAGGAGCTCGATCACATCCTCCTGCTGAATAACCCCCTCTCTAACCACGCAGCTCCAGAGGCAGACAGAAAAGGAGCCATGTCAAAATTTTCGTATCGGGACAAAAACTTCTGTCTTCCCTAAGCTGGATCACTGTAACGGACCAGCAGGTTTCCTCTATCCGAGCCTCCGGGTCGCTAAACCTTCTCCCCCTCCTGCCACCAGAGCCTGAAGAAGCTGAGTGGCTATGGCCCGCAATAGCTTTTTCAGCTATTATTCTAACCAGGTCCAAGTAGTATTTTAAAATAAAATTTTATCTCTGCCTCATTATTAATATTCATTTAAATGTTACTCTTTGGCCTTGCTTTTCACGTGGGTTCTTCCAGCATGAAGGTAGACACTTTTCAGATGAGGCAATTTTTCACAACAACGGCCTCTTTGCAAGGTCACCTCTTCTCGTTGCAGCTGCCAGAGGACAGAGACTCTTACTATTCTCCCATTCCGCAGCAACCAAAAAGGAGGGGAAGAAAGAAAAAAAGAAAAGCACACAGGGGAAGAGGAAAGAAGTGCAGAGAAGCAAAGCAAAGCCCAGCCTTCCCAAATCACAGCTTCCCAAAGACTGACCTTTCGAACAAAGCTGAAAACCCCACACCCAGAAGATGATGCTGTACAGAGCACGGCTAAGAACTGGGCACAAACATATGACCCTGACCCTGTCATCTCCCCCAACCTATTATTCTTCTAGAATTTCATATCTTCCTTTCTTTTAACTGCCCTCAAACCCATCTCTGGTCTTAACCTCAGACAGTCGTTCTCTCTTCTCCCCATTCCCTGTTGGGCAAGTCTTCGCCCTGACCAACAGGTTACTACTTTAGGCCTCAAGGTCATTTAATCTTTTCCTGCCCCAAGTCACCTTCTGTGAAGAAGACAGAAAAAAAAATCCATCACTCCTTTGGCAAAGGCAGGTTTTGCCATGTTTTCTGTTTTTTCTTAGCAAGGAGGCAAGCCGGGACTTCATTTTCACTATCATTTCTAAAGATCAAATATAAACAAAGTCTTGTGCCACTGGGGATGCTTTTGACTTCCTACAGGACAGTATTACAACGGATGCACAGGTACACAGTGTTTGTAAAAATTTAGATAAGATATCATGCAATTTAATAAAACTTCTTTGTGGCCATCCGGAGCAAGACATTTCATAATTCATTTTTGTGAGGTTTTCATTTAATCAAAAACTTTTTAAAGTCCATGAAAACACCTTGCTCAAAAAAAAACCCCGCTTCGCTCAAAAAATCTGAAGATCGTGAATGATGTCGATAACAGCTACGTCGTGGCGTGATGAGACTTCCCAAACCCACGCCGCTGCCGTGATGCCAGGCCTGCGGTGAAGAGCCTCACTGCGGACAACCGCAGCTCCGTAAAGGAGTCGCTAACGCTTGCGGTGATGCAGAAGAGGAGCACGGTCCCTCTCAGATCCTATCCTAACTCAGAGCTGGGAATAAGAACTGCATTGTAAGGTCTGCCTAAATTAAAGTATAGCCCATGAGTTATTCAGACCCAAGGCCACAGAAGGATAACGGACATCGATTCTCACTGTCAGAAAGTGGTGGACACCTTCTGTTTATGGTTGCACCAATTTCTTGTACGTGAAATAATTAAATAAACACTTCTTTCCCAGTATAGGTGACTCTCCATTACCACTTCAGCATTCAGCTTTGCCACCTATATTAGTGGGCCCTGAGTCCTAGCAGCACTGTAAAACAGGACTACTTCAGCATCTGCCGACTGCACACTGATGTGTAGGAGTTTGATATTTCTCGCTTTGCTAAAAAAACAAGAAAAAGAACCAAAAAATGCACTTTAAGAAAAAGCAGCATCACTCACCAGAAACTGTTAAGTAAAACCAAAAAAAAAAAACCCAAGAAAACCCAAACTCAATTTAAATTGACATTATTCATTAGGTACTCTAAGGAAAATGAAGGAAGTAGCGTTGTTTTGTTACCTCACTACATTTTTGAAAATCTTTACTGTGAGAGTTTCAGGTAATTATCCTAGAAATAGAATATTTTGAAGGAGTTCTACCACCACACATGGAAATTGGAATAACGATTTACATTTTCTTGTCTATCATTTCGGTTGGCATTTTGAGGAAGCCATGCACCTTTAGAGATTGGGTAAGCTTCTTGCTTCGAGACCATATTTAGATCAAGATCATTAGTTTCTCCCACCCAATGCCCTAAACAAAGCACAAATGCTGTCACCATCAATCTCAACAAGCTCTGTATGACCATTAACATTAATAGAATGACCTCCCCTGGTTAGATTTTCATTAGTAAATTAGGATGGAAAACAGTGAGTGGCACTGCTTAGCCAAATTGGCCAGATTATCCACATCATCCTTCACGATGTCAGTCAATACCCAGGCAGAGCAAGAAAACTCAGCAATTTGGGATGCACTACAAGACATCATTAAGCACAGAGCCAACATCCTCTCTTCGACCTCTGAATTCAACTGAAGACTATACAGCAAGCTTTATAGACCTTTACAGGTAAGGTGGGCAGGTTTGGCTGCTGCCGCAAGTGTGCCTGCAAACCCACGATGCATGAGCAACAGACCATATCTCAGCCTATCGACTTTGCACATGCAAATGTATAGTGACAGGCCAAGCCATGTCCAAACACAAATGAATTTCCACTATAAGGTAAAGAAGCTGCTACTTTCCAAGGCAATGAGTGCAACAGTAACTACAGGCAACAGGATATTATGCTCTGCCCTTCTAAAATCTGGTATGCAATGTACAACCCTGCTGCTCTGCCAAGAGTCTGCAAAACTGTGCATCTCTTGGTGCGACTTCATGAGGTTGTGAGTGTTCATTTTCGAGCAGAAAGGAATAATATTTTCCAAAATTAGCACTGGGCCCAAACTCAAACCTCTTCTTTCTTGCTGTAGTGCCCTTATTCCCCAGGCTCTCATGTAGTTATTTCCACTGAAGGTTAGAGACCACAATTCTGGTGCTAAGTGGACGAGGAGACAGCCAAAAGATGGGTAGAGGAGCATGTGCCAATTTCCCAAATAGGTCAGGACAGAAGTGTCATTGAATGCTTTCAGGCTACCTGCAGGAAAGCCTCCAAACATCTGTCTGTACCAATGGGCAAGTGCTGAACACAACACACACTTATGTGCCAGATCCTCATGAGTAATTTTTATTTTTTAACCAATTCTTCCCAAAAAGACACCAGATATTCACTGCTTAATAACCTGCACCAAAAAGGGAAGGCAATAATGACTTTTCTTCCCCCACTCAGAGCACTCTTTACTTGCTAGGCTTCCGCTCTCTGTAGGGGAAGAGGGTGCTGGTGGGGTTCCCATGCTGTGCCAGTATGTGAAGACCACTAATGTAGCACTAAATCCCATCCCAGGAAGGCGCTGGGCAGGTTTTGGTGCTTTCTGAGCCACTTTCACACCTCAGATTTGCTGTTTGTTCAGAAAAGTACCTGGAACGAGAATGCTTTTGTGTAAGTTCTCTACTACTTAAATCCACTTGCTGCAAACCCCTTTTTTGTGGGGAGGAAATGAAGGGGGAGAGCAATCTTTCGGTTTCTGTCCTTTGTTCAAACCACAAGAACGATCTTGCAAAAATTACAAAAGTGCAAATCTTGAGAAGACAGTTGTTTAGTGGAAGAAAATGCTACATAGTAAATTACTTCGTTCATTCTCTTGCAATGCAAAGAGCTTGAGTTCCCTTAATGCCTAATGTTATTGTATGAAAACAGCACGAATAGACAACATATTTGAAAAATGAGGGAACATGATCCTTTAGTTTTTCCAAGAAAGGCAAATAGGGTTTAGAAAGACAGACTTTGCCTGTCCCTTGATCAAAATTGATCTGCTCCAATAGAAAAGTCAAAGGGAAGACATAGCACAGTGTTCAGTTTTCTTTGTCAGAAATGAAAAGAATCAGAACCAAATGGATACAAAAATGTATCTTAACAACTTCACGCTTATCCACTTCAACACACTTAACAGCACTGTCGATTTGTTAATAGAGAACGCTGAACGATTGCCCCAGAACAGCCTATATCCTGTTATGCTCTTAGAGGGCAAAAATTTGACAGTAGGTAATCTTAGGATCAATTTGCCTCCTAGAGAATCGTCTGAAACGTTTTTACTGGCTTGCCCATTTCAACGGAATGTAGTAAAATACTGTAGCCAAAAGTTTGACAAGTAAATATACTACGTGCATAAAAACAGTCTCAAACAGTTGCCTATGGGAAAAAAAGGACAAGTAAAATGCCCCAGGACATATCGCAGTTCTTCCTGTAAATTCAAATCTCTGTAGAAACACACCTGCAATAAGGAGGGGAGGAGTACTGTTGGTTAATGGATCAGTAAGCAAGCCAAAACCTCATTACAGCGTATAAAGCAGGAGAAACCCTACCTGCACATTTTGTTCTTGTTGTGAGCGGTGGTCCAGGGGGCCCCGTGCCTCCTTCTCCGGGGCGAGTGAGCAGCACTCGGATCTCATACTCCACGTCAGGATCCAAATGCCACAGTTTGTAATTAGGGGAGTCTACAATGTGCGTTTCCGCCCAGTTCCCGGTGGTCGTCCGATATTCCACCTCTTTCAGGATGATGGGCCCATCTCCGATGATGGAGTTGGCATTGGGTTTGATCCACAGGTAGGTGGCTCCGACAGCCAGCAGCTCAGGAGGGGCAATAGGTGTTGGGGGCTCTGTAGACATAAAGAAATCATGAGAGGCTTGAGCAAATTTTGTCAAAAGGATCAAATTTCTCTTAGGTACCCGCAGCAAGGCCTTGCCAAAATCTTCTGTTACAGAGACACAGTTTCCACTGTCGTTTACCAAATCTTTCATAACAGTTTAATACATTACTGAAAAGAATTTGTCTTCTTATATTTGTGCTAAAAATTCAATGCCCTCACAGTGGGGGTAGAGGGAGAAAAAAGCATTACCAACTCAGAAACACATACTGCAAAATGCAGCACCCACAGAGCAACCTCTGTCTAAAATAAGACACAGCAGCCACACTGAAAAGGTCAGAGCGTTAACACTTATTTCCTTTCCTAAGAATATGAACGACGAAGGGAGAAAAGAATTTGCAAATAAAGACTGAATGCACTTAGCAGATCCCTGGTACAAAAAGGCTCCAGCATATCAACCCTTTCCTGCCACGTGACCCAATGGGGGAGAATATCACCATCATCAATCATGGGGTTGTGGTTCAGCCAAAAGAGGTATGATCCTTAACACAACTAGCAATGTGTGGGAAACTGAAATCACTTGCTCATTCTGCAATTTTTATCCAACAAAATATAGGTTAAAGACGGGATTTTTTTTTTTAATCAAACCACTGGCTATGTGTCTGAAAAGATATTGGTAAATTTGAACACCGGGGACCTTCACGTGGTCAGTGCTATCAGAGACAGGAGGCTGCTAAAACTGATTCTAACTTGGACTCTTGGTAGCTCACAACTAAGGGAGAACTCGAAGACATGCCTGAATCAACATATCCTGCCATGTTCAACTGCAAAGTCTGCTTAACTTCACAGGCAAAGATACCGCAGCGAAGTCTGCAGGAGACCTGAAGACCACTTGGAAAAAGTCAGAGAAGCACCATCAAGAGACAGAAGCCAGATCACTGAATATTACTTCTGTGACAAAAAGAAAAGCCAGCCAATAAAAGACATCTCAGCTACACCCTTGGAGAAAGTCTACAAAAAGTCTACAGGGGTCTGGCCGCCTGCTTGATTTTTGGTTTTCTGTTTGCTTTGCTTCGTTTTTTAAAGGCAGTGTATAAATAACACCTGCACATTGGAAGCCACATGAATATCGTATGCCTTGCGGTTTTGAAAACGTGAACTGAGCCATGCAAGATTACAAGCAATTTCTTTAACCTCAGCTAGCTTTCCCTGTGTCACACACCAATTTGGTTCACTCTCTGCCTAGAGGACACACAAATTCTATTCTCCTGTGATATTAAGGCAACAAGAAAGGACATATCTCTTGCAGAAGAAGAATCCTATAAATGTTGTAAATGTTACAACAAGATATAAATTTCAGAGTTCTACAGGAGTTGTCCCACGTCCCCAGGTGATTCCTCAAAGAACCCAGAAAGCTGGAAGAACCCAGGACACACAGAAGTGTGGAGGAAACGCGACTGAGCACCACAGGATGAGAGGAACAAGGGCCTTCCCCCCAGAAGCGGTCTTGCAGGTTAGCATCTGCTCCACGAAGGGAAGCGACAGGAGGAAACCATTATTAGACAAAATGATCAACTGAAACGTTAGCTAATCTTATTTTCTCCAGCTAACTGCACTCTGAGCCGTGCTATCTCAGAGTTTGATTACAGTAGTTGTGTACTCTTAACCATGGAAAAAAGTCAGATACCCAACATGAGCAAAGTTGTGTCATGAGCTAAGGCTTTGAGGAAAATTTTGTTTCTGCTTTTATTCTGTGCTGTTCCCATAGCTCTAGGCAGAATTTGTTTCTGATACAAAATGTCAGGCTGATCATATTCTGACTTACTGAGTCTCTTTTTCCAAGAAAGCTATTTTCAAGAAATACAGGTAGATACATTTTCATTAAAACCTGATCATTATACATCACAAACAATTTATTACTTGCAAGACAATTAGAAGATAGACTTAAGCGATTTTTATTCCCAGTGCAAAAAATGACATCGTACAAGTCACATCATATCTGAACATATGAGACAAATGAAATACTAAGCCCCGTACTCCTGGGTTTTAGATACTTCAATAGCAACGTGATCCAGATTACTTTGGGATTTGGTTGCAGGTTAGAAGAGATTTATGGGACTGAGCTAAATTAATAAAGCAGTTTGTCTCTCTAAATATACACAATAGTCTTGCCTTTTGAGTAACTTTTAAGCAAGTTTAGAAACTGAAATTGCCAAACTGATTTAGATTACAACGACAACCAACATTGTTGATTTCTTTCTTTAAGAACGTATCTAAGCCAATTTTTGTCAAAAATGATAGTAGCTTCCCCTTATTTGTCTTTCCTGTGTATTTCTGTCCTTCTAAGTATAATAAGAGAAATAGCTGTCTCCTCAATACTGCATCACTGAAAACAGCAGGATCCCTTCTATCAGCAAAAACTGGACAAGGAGCAAGTCTTTAATATCACTCTATGCCAAACTGTTTCAAGGGATTTAAACAAACTACTCATTATTTAGCAAAACCAACACATATATAGGGACCATTTTTTGGCCTCTGTAACTAAATACACTTGTCAGTTACAGATGACCAGCCTGATGTTATGAGCTCACTATTTTGACTACATTCTCTGTGTGATCTTGATTAAATAAACACGGTGACAGATTGAGGTTGTACATGTGTAATTGCAATCACCCATATTTTAAGCTCCATTTAATCCAGACAGTATTTCATACTGCAAGCTTCATCCAGCCAATTGCTCCCTTTCAGCCACTCCCCCTCTTCCTCCAGTCACAGAAGAGAAACTAGTAGACTAGGAGGACCTACATAGCACAAGGTCAAAAAAAGGTTATTGAACATAAGTAGATTTTATTGTATGTGCACAGCAGGTCCAGCTAGGCAGTCAGGAAGAGAATTCAGGGTATGGCCGCCTTCTCCCATTGGAAGAGGAAATACAGCTGTGGTCCACAGCTGTGAAGACAGAACAGTGTTAGAGCTTTAACTGGACACCAACAGGTCAGTAGTGCAAACAACAGAAGAAGACAAAACCACCATGAAGGACAAGGAAAGACGAAATACTTTCTGACTGCTGTGAAAGACGCATTTTTCACTCTTGGGCAACTGTTTCTGAATGCTTCTGCTCTCCTACTGGAATACTTCTGCACGCAATTCTCTAAGCAACGGGACAACTGTTACAGCATGGAAGAAGACTGGGCTCCAAAAAGGACAGAGCGCTCAGCGACCAAACCCTGGACACAGCATAGGTGAAATGGATGTGAGAACAGAGGTTATTTTCTACATTTAGTTTTCCAGTGATCTGCAATTCTGTGGTAAAATACCAGCAGGGAAGCAGCCAAAAAACAGAAAGACAATAAAAGTCTGCTAAACTCTGATAGCTGAAAACCAGCAAGAAGGAAAAGACATTATGGAAGATGAATTATTCATTCGTGTCACATTCTCTGCATTACTTTTTTCCCCATAAAGATGATGCACTAATAGCAAGAAAATGGTATGCTGAAGAAAATCAGCGAGCCCATTAGAAGCATGACAGGATGCAGCTGGTCTGTCAGTCCTTGGTGGTGGCCTCACAGCTGTTTGGAAACTCCTGCATGGAATCGGAGAGCTCCTGAGAAAAATACAAAATGTCACATAGATTTTGGCTACTACGGAGAAAGCAACTGCAATCATCTCTTTAGGAGGTGGTGGGAAATCCTGTGAAAGATATCAGTAGGTCTTAGATGTCTAAGCAACTAGGAAATGTTTAGATTGGTTACCATCCAAGTGAACAGCACACAGGAAGTTTCTCTCCCAACTGTGTGACAAACAGTCCTCATTCAGCAGTTTCATCCTGGAAACGCACCCAGGGGTACATTAAGATTATTTTCCTGAGTACTACTTTTTATGAATTCTTTTTGTCAACTTCTATCCAGCTCCCCTGCTTACATTTA
This sequence comes from Dromaius novaehollandiae, assembly GCF_036370855.1. Lineage (NCBI taxonomy): Eukaryota > Metazoa > Chordata > Aves > Casuariiformes > Dromaiidae > Dromaius > Dromaius novaehollandiae. The sequence continues at coordinate 7,468,167 of NC_088113.1, read as the reverse complement.
AAACTCCTGTCTGAAAGAGCAAGATGAGACTGCTGAATACTTAACAGACTGTGATTGCTCAGAAGCCAAAGTTGTAGAACTAACAATTTCCCTTTGGGCAACAGCATATGATGCCTTCAGTAGGCATGCTGAAAAATACTTCAAAACATAGTTGCAAGAAACATGTTCAGTCCTAATTTAACCAGAAAGTTAAAGGTATGAATTTCACTATCAAGTATTAAACACAGACCCTTTACTTAGGTTCTGTAAGGAGATACTCCTCTTAGATATAACACCCACTTGGACAATTAAAGCGGTATTTAAATGTTTCAGTCAGTGTCACTTGTGTTAATTTTGTCTCTGTTCTTAAAGCTGTGTTAGTCTGAAAAGTTTATACATTTTTAGATGAATACTGTGCATATATAATTAGTTAGAAACTGTACCATCTTTTCAGATGGTGAACTTCCAAGTATCCACCAAAACGACAACTTTCACTGGAAGATGAAAAGGGCTAAGGAACTAATATAGAAGGAGAGCAAGGAGAGAAGAGAACTAAATGCTTGAATAAAGCACCCATCTACCATTCAGATTCGCTCAATATTTATATTAATGCCTTAGTGATGATTTCTTTCTACTGATGATTACTTTTGTGGGTACACAACCTATGATTCATAGCTGATCTGGAAGTTCCAGGTCAGCCACAAATTTGAAAAACAAAACATAGTCTTCATCTGTGGAATGGAAACATTATTCTTTTATTGACCTGGTATGGATCAGCACAGTGACTCTCACAGCAAGGTCCTGATCTTGGCTAAAGCTTCAAGTTTCACTATGATACTAATGGTAATTTCAGTCCTTGCTCTTCATTTTTCCATCTTAGTGTGATACAGTGATCCATTCTTACAAGACTGCGGAAAGTCTATACCGTTCCTTTTTTTATGCTCAAATTGGAATGTTTATTTAACTTTCTAACGTGCGCATTTTTTATTGTTATTGCAACAGATGATGCAATGTCAGAGCAAACACTGACTGCGACTAAGGGGTTTGTCTGAACTATGCAACATAAAGCAGATAAACTGGAGCTTCATGCCATACTAGTACTAGAGCTACCTTATTTAGTGCTATCTCAACTACTTCTACCTCGTCCCGGTATGCAGAGCAGACATATCCTGAACTTTCCAGTGTAAAAAACCTAATTCCTCTTATGTTTGTATTTAGTTTTACTTTAAATATAAGATACGAAGAAACACATACTTCAGGGTCTAGTCAATACGACCTTACAAAGACAAGGGAGGCAAAAATTTCACCTAGTGGAAATTCCCAGACAAACCCTTCATAAATCCCTGTTTAAAAATATTACTACGAAAGATTTAAAACAATGAACTCGAAACTAAGAAAAATGCCTGATTATGAAGCTGGAAAGGAGCACAGCTGAGAGACTGCTCTATCAACCCTTTCTGAAAGGAGACTGAAGTCCCACCAACACAGCCTGTCAGGAGGAGGACGAGGTCATTCCCAAGCACCTCTAGAAATATTCCAGAATTGTCTGGCAGGTCAAAAATGAACTGTCAGTGAAGTTGTCTCAAAACCAGTGAATATCCAAGATATGAAAATGAGTCTTGGAAACATAGTCTTTTCTACCAATGTCTCTCACTTCCATAACATGGTGAAAAATGTCATCTGTTGAACTGCTGTATGTGGGGTTTTTTGTTTGTTTTGAAATTTCACAAAAGCCTATCAAGGCAGGAGAAAGAACTGCTTGTGTGAGCGACTTCTGGCAGAGTAAGTTGCCCAGAGAGGTTGTGGAGTCCCCGTCCTTGCAGATTTTCAAAAGCCATCTGGATGGGGTCCTAGGTAACCTGCTGTAGGTGACCCTGTTTGAGCAGAGAGTTGGACTAGATGATCTTAAAGGTCCCTTCCAACCTCAATCATTCTGAGATTCAAGATTAAAGAACTGAAGATATGCATTTTTACTGCTTTCTAAAGAGGGAAAGAGGTGGCTGCCATTCCAAGAGAAAAAACAAAGGGAAACCAGCTGAGTCTTTTAGGGCCAGTTAGGGTAACTATTGGATACAGTATATTTTCTCATCTCGTACTGTTTTATTAAGATAGGATGAATTGTTTCATAGAAACAAAGTATGTAAGAACATAACAGCAGCTGTACCTGGTGAGACCAAAGGTTCATCGAGCCCACTATCACCTCTCAAGTAGCAGCGCGTAAGTCTACATCTAGGGAAGAGTGCAAGAACTGGGCAATTACACATTAGATTTCTCCATAACATGCTAATTATTTCCAGCTTATGGACTTCTTGAACTTCCTAAAGTAATTTTTTAACACCTGTGTCATCCCTTGGCAAGGAATTCCACAGGTGAACTACTACCTGCTGCATGAAGAACGCACTTGACACTTCAAAAAAATAAAATAAATAACTAGAGTAACCGAGGTTAGAAATTCAGAAATCTGAAACGTTTTTTTTTTCCAGTTTCATGTAACTTCTTATCCTTCAGCTGCGACCGCGAAGACTGAAACATGAAAGAAAAATCCCCAGCAACTGGTTTCACTGTCTTCTGTGAAATAATCCATAAGAAAAAAACATTAAAGAAAATTTAATCTTGAAACAACTGGATAAAACTCTTAGGCTATGGGTTTTATGTGAATAAAACTTTGATTCTTTCAAAAATTGATCCTTTGTTGATAATAAGTCCAGCTGGTAAAATGTACAACCAAAGAGACCATAAACTCTCACTTGCCTTTGTGTTTGCCTACGGATGGTGTTAGATAAAAAGACCCACTGGCGCTACAAAACACTAGTGCATGGCAAGTTCAGCAGTGCTGAGTTTACCCTTTATTTTGTTATTAAGCATTGCGTGTTCACACCAACAAGTTGAATTTTTAATACGACCTTCACAAGCATCAAGATGAGCCTACAGTCTTTCCAAAATATTAGTCATGCAAACACTATACATAGCCAAAACTCCAGAACAGCAGGAAGACAGTTGCAACACGTACACAGGCAGCCCTATTTTGTTTCCATGCATGCTTATGAAATTCAGCACGGGCTGCAAAAATAGATGGAAGATTCCATCTATTCCATAGATTGGAAGACAGATAATATTCTTTATTCTTTGGGGGTTGCAGGAGGGGCTGCTATAAAAGACCAACAAGCGGGTTCTGTGTTTCCAAACCTGATACTGATTATTCCCTTGCTAATGGGAATTGTAAGCTTTTCTCACAGCATCCTAAATGTGCTGCTGTGGAAATTGTGCTTGCCGAACAGATAAGAATGGGACCGGGACGCAAGGAGGCTGAATTTCAAGCTTCTCAGAGGGTTTTTACAAACAATACAGAGAAGAGCGCATTTGTGGAGTTTTCCTCACAATAGCCATAGATGGTTACAATTTAAGAGCTGCTGAGAACATAGGTACTTAAATTTGCATTTAAGGAGGCAGAATCAGCTTTCTCAAGAAAAAAATGAAATCATGCTAAAGTGCCTATGTTCTGATTTTTTGCACCTCCATCCTTTAAGCAGAATTTGCCATCTTTTCAGAACTGCTTTCTATACCTTTTTTATAATTATTGCTGGCTGTTAGAGATTCACGTTACTCTTTGAACAGCATTCACGCAAGCTACCTTTCCCTAGCTTTACACCTCAGCAATAAGCAACCTGACTTTTGAATCACAGTATTTGTATTGGCATTATTTATTAGCACCTTCCACACTATCTGTTATAAACGCAGCAGTTGAATTTTCTTCTTCGGTGATTGTCTGAACTTCCAGGTTCCATTTACTGCCCAAAGAAATGGCACAAGGATTTTACAATATTTAGCACAAGAGTATTTCACAGCCATGACTGACACTGTACCGACAGGGTTTTTGCCTCAAAAAGAGACATTCAAACCTGTCTCAGAGTAAAGTAATAGGCTGACAGCAGTGACACATGTCAACTGTGTTGGAAGAGAGGGCCACTTGCATTAGTGAAGTGCATCTTCAGCTCACGTGGATGAGTAAATGCCACCAGCTAGGGAACACAAGGCTTCTCCCAAGGTAAAGTGCCCAGAACCAATTCTGAAGCTAATGACTCTAAATATTTAATTAAAGCCAAAATCTAAGAAAGCGAGCAAAGGGGAAGACCTGGGCTTTCTACACTCTGGAGAACAAGAGGCAATGGTTTTACAGGTTTATACATTTTACAGGTGCAAAAGCCATTATTGCGGGAAGCTCGTTTTGCATCGTCTGTAAACAGGCCAGTCCCACCAGGCCAACATCACCCTTACAGGGCAAAGTCTAACCTCGCCTCCTCCATCAGCACTCCCCTGCTACGCGTGAGGCCTGCCTGTGGACACGCAGGGCTCCTCCCGCCCCAAGGAGATCCACACCGCGTTAATCCTCATGAATCATCAGGCAGAGGATGTTTATGTGCTTAACGACCAAAGACTAAAAGACAAAATGGCAGTTTACCCTTTCATCCCTTGACAGGTTGGTATTACGCTAAAGATCTAGGATATGGGAGCAATAAGGGAGGTTTGCGCTTAGGCACTGCTATATTGTTCTGTGGATTAACAGATTTAGTGTCAGTACTCTCCATTCAATCCTCCTTCCCAACACAGAATTTACTAACACAACGATAAGTAACATTAATAATTCTCTGATACAGACTACTCGCATGCCACAGCAGATCATTTGCTTTTTTTCTTCTCGCTTTTCTCTTCACAGTTAATGCTTCTGTCTCCAAGGGACTTGCCATGTTTCATGATTTACTCAGCCCTCTCCTACCTTAAAACAAAAAGTTGTCTATGCATATTATCTTTAAACTAGTGCCTGAAGAAGTAGGAATTTCTTCCCAAAACAAAACTGAAGCTGTAAATGATTCAGTCCTAAGTACTGGTGTCACTGGAAGGGAGCAGCATTAAGACACAGGTCTATATAACACAGGCTGAGCGGGCAAACGCCTGCAGTTGTGTGGAGCAGAAGAAAACAGTGTTTCAAAGGAGAAGGAGCACCTCCCAAGAAGCTGGATGATTGGCCAGGGAAAGGATCTAAGGATCTTTTCAGGAGTGGTGCAACCCAACCTTGACGTTGTTTTGAGCAGAAGGCAAGATGACTGACCTCCCCAGTTCACTTCCAACCTGAATAATCCTACGATCCTATGAACAGGCATAGGATGGGTCACAGGCAAATGCTCAGTGCAACAGTCAGAACAGGAGATTAAGGATCTAGATAAATGTTTCAACAATATGGACACGGTGAGGCTGAGCCATAACCTTTAGTGCAAGAAAAAAGCCCCATGACTGCCGACGCAAAGTTTAATCTGTGGGTGGCTTGTGGATTGCTTACATTTACAGTGGGAAAGGTAGAAAGTCAAGTGATTCTGTGTCGACAGAATCGCAAGTTCATAGCAAGACCTCGAGAGAGAAGTGGTCTGAGAAGGAAAAGACAGGGGACAGTGGAAATGGCACAAGCACAGGAAATCACCTAAAGAAGAGAAAAGGAAAAGAAAGGCCAGCAGTGTATGTACAAGAAGCAGGAGACAAAAGAAAAATAATCAAGAAACAGATGAGAAAGAATGAAGCAAAGTGGTCAGAGAACCAGCACAACAGCAACGAAAAACAAGAGGAAAGCAGATCTCAGTGAATAGCAATCAACATCAGAGAAAGCCAACAGTGCAAAGGACCCATTATTTGACAAGATGTTAGTCTTCTGGCATTCCCAAAGACCTCAAAATTCAAAGACTTCCTTTACACCTCACAACGGGGTACTCAAATTCCTACGTATGCACAATGGGAGAACTTACTGCAGCCTGATGTAGATGCAGAATATATCTTCTCTATGTATTTTCCCCTTAAGAAGTGGTGGAAATATGTATTTCAAATCACCATGGAGTATGTTCTAAATTAAGCAACTGGCAGTCTGGGTTTAAGAGGAAAAAACAATACTTCTTACAGGAGTTACTATGAAGCACCAGAAAACCTCGCAACTCATTCCTGAAAGCACTCCATGCAAGACACATGCAACAAACGCTGGAAGAAGAAAGTTCATCTCTATTCATGTCACCTTATTAAACAAAAATTTATAAGCCCACCCTGAGACCAGAAAGAGTTGGTACAGGCCGATTACCTCCTACCAACTCTTCTTGTAATTGTGTTATAGGTTAAAGGAGAGGGGCACCAGATATCAAGCAGGAATTACCGTACTACTCTATTTCATTAGCCTTTCATACTATTTGTCTCTCAGAAGCTTTAGCCTGAATCCCACCAGAGCCTCAGAGGATGCTTTCATTCTTTAATAAAGAAGAAAATAACATTGGATTAGTTGAACAGTATCTCATTTCCCAGCATAAATTAAGTGAATTAGATGGAAGACTCTGTGCTCTAATTGTAAAGCTTATTACAAGAACTCACACAGATTAGAACTGAATGCTTCTCTTTGAGTCATCATTTGTACTGTAAAAGAGGGGAAAAAAGAAGATGATTGGAGACTCTCCCATGGCTCCCTAACAGCTCAATATTGATATGCAGGAATCTCCAGTACTGCAGCAAAACACGTTTGTAAAACTCACGCGCTGGGAGTGCTACAGGACAACCTTCCTTCACATGGATAGAAGTGCTACCCTATACAATGCACAGGCAGTCCCTGAGAGTCTCTAAGAGCAACCAGCCCCCAGGGTGGGGGACAATGAACAATTGGCTCTCATTTCTAAAGCGCACACAATTTTTTGACATTTTCAGCTGCAAAATAGCTACTAAATAACACCATGAACAAGAATCCCTGTGGCTTATAGAACGACGTTGTTATGGTATATCATCCCATTTTCAGAGATCTTTCATGAAATGTGTGGGGCCCAACAAAATAAGAGTTTTGTGCACTATGAATTTAGGTACCCGTGAGTGGATTACAACTATCCTGCTTTTTAATGTGCAGCTTCTATATATTCAAGTCCATACTAGCGGTTTCAGGTTCTCTTTATAGTCAACGGAGAGAAATGGACAATTTCAGAGAACTGTACAACTAACCTTAAGATACATTTTTAAGACAGATAAAATGAACTGCTTCCTGAAACTGTCCCTTTTTCTGACTGGTATTCAAATTCAGGTGAGATGCACTCCACCTCTCGACACTTGCATTCTCAGTGCCTGGCCTTCAGCATGAAACACTAACGTATCAGAACAGTCAGTCAATAGAGGTGGAAGCCACAAAGTCAGCAAGCTGTGCAAAATACTGCTCAGCAAGAAGTAACACTGAGCGCCAGCATGCTCTTTGAATGCTCTCTGAATGCACTCACATTGAGGGCGGCAGAACTCAGCTGCTGCAGTCCAAAACCATCCTATTAAGGTTAATGATTACACTTTCCTCTGGAAAAGATGAGCACAACTCCCTCTTTCCTTTTACAAATGCAGCCAGAACGTGCACTGGTGACAGAGATGCCCTTTGATTTAATAATTCAATGGCTAAAATTCTTGTCAAAGAAGGCATTTCTTTCTCTCATTAAGACTGTTCTGAGGCAGGAGCATTTCAGTCCCATCTGTTCAAGCTGGATCACACACACACCAAAAAGAGCTCAGGTTAAATTTGACCAAAAGAAAACAAAAAAGGTCCATGACTTTCTCTAACCAGCATCTAACTGCTCCTTGTTGAGCAAGTCCTGGGTTCTTGAACCAAGGCTTGTTGTCTGGACTCATCGGTGATATATTTTCTCTCACAACAACCAGTCATTTTTACTCCTGCTTCCCTCATTTCTTAGATCTTGCCCTGGATGACAGATACATCAGAAATGCATGCGCTAAAATTTCATGTTAGTCTTGAAATGACCTAAGAAGAAAGCCAAGCTAGTGTTTAACACGAGACACAGGTATCAGAACGTGGTAATTATGAAAATATCACAAAGCATCGGCAGTGAGCATCAGCTCTCCTTTGACAAAGAACATGAAAAGACTGGAGCATCCTAGAAACCCTTGTGATAACATACCGATTTCTCCATCAGAAACTGCTGCAACCTTGCAAGTGCCAACAGTCACCCAAGTTGCTTGCTGCTGGTTGGTTTTGAACCAGTCCCTCTGCGTTCGCTGCCTTTCCCCACGTGAGAACCCCAGAGGTTATTATAATCTCTGCATAGTTGCACTCTACGTTACTTTCTGTAACAGCCAATTCTGTAACGCTACAACTTGCAACATCCATCTCTGGGAGCCTGCCCTTTCTTACCGCTGGGCCAAGTCTGTAATAAGATACTGAAAACTGCATTCACGTCCTATCAAAAAGGAGATCCTCTCCACCCGTCACTAGACAGGGCCAGCTTCAGCTCTGTCTCATGTTCCTAACTCCACGGGCTATTTAAACTCATACATCATGTGTTATTAAATCTGTTCCAGCTTTCTGCATGAACAAGCTGCTAATCTCCCATAGGGACCGTGAATGTAAACTCAACAAGCACCAAAAAAAAAAAAAAAAAAAAAAAAAAAGGCAGGAGTAAACACATAAACCGTGAAACATGTAATTTCAGGTCAACTCAAGTTCAAGCAGCTTCATCAGTTGCTATGCTACCAGCATATGATGGTGGGAAAGGATGAAGGCGACGAGATTTTATAGCTTCGTCTATGGAGGCTATTTAGCAACTTCTTTCTGGCACATCTCTTGTCTGCAGAATGAAGGATCGTTAGCGTCGAAGCTGCTGAAATGGCAAGCGACTGGAGGTATTGACTACGATGAGCAGCATGGAATGGCTGGTCTGGATTGACTAAGTAGCTTCATCCATAGCAACCTGCTAGGTTTGCAAGAAGAGCCTGAGGCAGGATTTTTCATTTCATTTAAGGCAAAGTGGAGAATTAAACAACTGCTGCCCTTTACCTCCCTGCCCACCACCTAAAGACGTGTGGAAGAGCTGTGGAGCAGCAAGGAGAACTGAAGCACAAGCCAGACTGGAGTTTAAACAGGAGACCACGACTGCGGGAAGACTTCTGACTCCCCAGTGTCACCAGTTCTGCTCTTTCAGCGCCGATGCCGACCTGTCTTCTCGCTCACGTGTTGCACACCCCAGAGCTGGGTCAGCTTCAAGTGAGGAGACGGGGTGTGCAACACAGCATATTTCAAGGAACTCTATACTCACAGCTACTCCTCACACTTGCTGAAGCAAATATTCAAATGCTGTTTTATAACTGTGGAAATAATGATGAAGAGATGGCGACAGGGCCAGAAAGTGAATGTAGTGCCTTGTTCCAGGCAACAGACACCATGACCCCCAACAAAGAAGAATGTGCCAGAGATGACATACAAATTCAGGCTCTTTTGACCCATAAAATAAAAACTTCTCATCTAAGCATTTATTTTCCTGTGACAGATCTGTGGAAAAAACTAATCACATTTTATCACTGGGAGGCAAATAAAATCTGACAGAGCCTCCTCAGAGCTCACACTGAAGTACTGCAGAGTGGCTGCTGCCACTGGGAAGCTCTGCAAGCCACGTGGCTGCAGGCTCATCCTGAACAGCTCTGTAGACCTTTTAAATCAACGTACCTCAACCACATCAAGCTGCCGTGAACAACCTACCCAGCTGGCCAAGCCTCCGAGCGGATGGACACCTGCGTGCATGCACTCCTGATGTTAATCTGAGCAAGAACACAGCTGAGATCACGGTGTTCACAGGAAGCTTGGATGAATCAGAACTGACTTGTTCAGATAGGAGCTATGTTGAGCGGTCACTTCAGGCAGTTGCTCTGCCTGTCTGGAGGAACCGACTGAAATGACATTTATGCTTCAGCAGACTGTGAGGAACGTGGTTAGCACAAGGGAAGAACAGGCTTTGCCATTATCACAACTATGTTTCATTCAACTCTTAAAATTTCTCTCTTTACTTCTCTTGCTGGAAGTAAGCTGGGATGTAAACCCTAGGCAGCCTGAAGAAATTCCATAATAGCTGGAGATCAATGACATTTAATACATATTCCAAATACATATTCTACGTATTGCAAAACATTTACACTAATAACATCTACATTAGCTGTCCTATGATTTGCACTGAAGGTAGCACTCTTCATTCAAGAGTTTGACCACTAAGATTAATTACGCTTCCACTTTTACTCATAACACATATGTAACAAAATCTGAGAAACAGCCAAGTAGCTGCCAAAAACTATTCTGCTGCCACTAAGGTCATACTGTTTATACAGCTATGCAAGTAATCTAATCTTTTATAAAAATAACAGCATGGCAAGGATCATTGCTTCTGGTGGCAAAAAGAATCATACTGTCTAGCAAGATATACATCAGGAAGAACGACTTGAAGCTCCATAGCAATTTCCAGCATACAAAAAGATTCCCCCCCCCCCCCCACTTAAGTTCTATGCCAATCTCTCTGGCTAGTGTAAAATATGCAAAAAAGAAATAAGGTTCCCTGCTACATAGAGACATCAAGCTACTCCCCAAACAGAAAGTTTACATAGGTAATTATAAACTCAAATTACTTATTTTCCAAAAGAACGAACAGAGATAAACTTTCTATTTCTAAATATAACAAAGAATACTCAAGAGTCAACCCTGTTAACCCAAAATATGCTCCAACAGTAGGAGGAATTCTTTCAAAACACCTTCTTTGCCTATGCTATTTTACCTCAGCACAAGCTGAACAGGGCTGCAGACTGTGATATTACCCCTACTAAAATACTGCAGTTCAAAAATATCCAGCGTTACCTGGATGGCTCCAAAAGCCTTAGCACTTCAAAAACAACGCAAACTAAAACCAATTTGTTTTCTGTATTCCCTCTCTTTTTTTTCCTACTTGCATTAATCATGTCCCCACAAAAAAAAAAAGAAGTGAATTTCCTGAAGCCTGGCTTCGTTTGGGATATGGGAACCCACGTACATTGAACCCACTGAACCCATACAGCGCACAGTTTTAATGGTGCACTATACAGGCACACCTTGAAGTCAGGACCTACACGCCTGATAAACCCCATTTTATTTCAAGAGTCTCACTAAGTATCACAATCTTCCCCGCAAAACAATGTAAAAGAGACATTTCAAAATCTATTTTGTGTATGAAAGAACCTATTTTGTAGCTATTAAAGAAAAAAAGATTGAGGACCCAACACAGTTCACCCTACAGCAGAGAAGGCAAATGACAATTCTACCAATTCTACAAATCTATTCTTAGAGCTACCACTTAAGCGAGCGACCAGCAGCAGAAAAATAATGGGAGATGGGAAGGGAGAGCTGGTAATTGCCCCAGGTGCAGCACAAACAGAAGACTGTCCAAGCGTGATGACCAATTCCTTAACCAAGAGACCAGGCCACCCCAACAAATCTAATAGCCAGATTAAGGAAAGGTAGACAGGCTATTGCACCTAGACAGGAGATCCAAGATCCCAGAATGAGATGTTGTTGTTCTACTGTTTTTTCCATACATGTGACATTTGCCAGTATTCCCAAGAACATCTGTGGTTAGTCAAGAAATCCCTTCAGTACATTTTCCTTGCTCCCAGCTATGTTGTCCCTGAGGCAGTTAATTACCAACAAGATCTCAGTCAGGCAAATTCGAGAGCCTATTTAGGCTTTGGGAGAGCCCTGGCATTGCCTTCAGGGTTTAGGCTATGAGAACTAAGTGTTAAATACAGATCCTGCAACTGAACAACAGTGTTCACTCAACGTTAAGACAACCTAAGTCCTGACTAGAGATGATCTTGCATTTTATGCAATAGAAACCTTTTCATCTGGAGAAGAAGCTACACCACGTTCCCATTGTACCAAGTTTTCTGCATTTCCAGAAAGATCTGAAACCATCTTCCTTCAGAGAAAAACCCTATTAGAAAAATATCTATTCCACCAGTGGTAGAAATGATAGGTTATAAGGTTTTACAGAGCAGCTAACAGGGAGAATATTTACTTTGCTCCAAATCTTCCCAAAACAAAATCTGCAGATGTCAAGGCATCATCCGCATATATGACTACGGTGGTGATTAGTAGCGTCTTCACTGAAGCACACTTTTCTGGCCAAAGCTTTCTGCACAGAGTTTATTATTACTCCCCTTACTGACACAAATTGGGCCTGGGCTTTCCTGAATAGGTTCAGATTCAATTTATATTTACTGATTTAATAGGCTGAGAGTTTCCTAAACAGTCACACAGAAGCATGCTAACTTTCTGAGAGCCACTGTGTGCTGCAAAGGCTAAGGACGGAGACTTCCCATCCTGTTTTTACACAAGACACGGAGGAAACCTTTCGTTATTTATTTGGGAGCATGAAGAACAGCACAAAGGATTCAGGTCATACCGATAGGTCGTCCTTGCAGGACAACGTGCACTGGTTTGATCTACAAGCCTCCTATTTCTAATACCAGCATTCCCTAAGTATCGCAAGCAAACAGGCCGAGAATCATCAAGGAACGGGAACTCACCCATGATCTGGCTGAAATCGGAGACTGCTGAACTGACTTCAGCCAAGGCATACACTCTGATCAAACACTACACTACTGCAGAGCGGGATGTGAGTTTCTACTAGTTGAGAGGAGTGGGTTAGGTATGTTTATACACGTGCACACCCGCAAATATTTGTATTACCATAATGTCGCTAACACCATGGTGATAAGCACTGCACAAACAGCCTCTACACCAAACAGCTCGTAGCTCAGCACACACAAGGAAATGGTGACAGTCCTGGCCAGCGAGACAGGAGTAGCCTTATCAGCCTGTTAGCGAGCACTTTGTAGTCATAACAACAACACTGAGAGCTGTCAATTAACATAATAGCACAATTAGCCGCAGCCTGAGCAACATGTCCTCCTGTAAAACTGAAGGCTCAGTAACCGGAATGCAGAAGGACCACAATACTATCAAGCGCAAGAAGTTCCTATGCTGAAGTTTGAAATTAAAACTTGCAAAATTATTCTTCTCCCCAATAAGGGACGATCACCACTTTGTACAAGGATTCTGCTTCTTAACTCCACAGAGAAGGCATCACGGTCGAGTTCAGCACACTGTGATTTGAAGCGCTGACGGATAAACAAGTTCAGTAAAGAAATGCCAGTGTTTGGAAATTTAACTTTTGATCCTTAAGGCTGTCCCCTTCACACTGAAACAAAACATCAAAGGCAGTATGTTGATTATGGCATTTGCTACATGTGTAAACTGAAGTTATGACATATAAGGGATTATTTTTCTTTTATTTTGTACGTGTGGAGCTCCTGCTGATGTAGATCGATGGCAATTTGAAAGCAGAGAAGTCACTGCATAGTCTGTCATTTTTATAGTCATGTACATCTGCGCAAAAAAAGCTAAGTGATTCTACTGCTACATAATTATCAGGCATGGGGTCAAAATTCACCTTTCATACTGTCAGTAATACGTGTCACGTACCTGCTGAAACAGCCAGATTTCAAATACTTCTCAACATGAAACAGTGCTGCAATGTTTCATTGAAGCACAGAAGCTACAGGGGAGAACAGCAACACAAAACATGCAGAAGAATAGTCTTGCATGATTATCTAAAAGGATCTGACCTGATTATACGCAGTCAAGTATTCAGTCCCTGAATTTTATTTCTATTTATTTTCAGGCTTCACAAGCAGAACTCTATGCTCTCCAAATAAACTCCAGTTAATGCCTGATGAGATCTTTCTTCAGTGCCACAGAAAACCATTTATTTCTCAAACTTGTAAATTTACATTCCCTCCTTGGAGCACAAGTAAAAATCACTAGAAGTGAATTGTTACGGATAATCATGCCCTTTAGAAGAGCTAGAGAAAAATACTACAGGTCAAATTCTACCCACAAAACTTGCACCAGGGAAATCTATTGCTTTGTAAGGCTATTTAAACCAAACTCTCTTCGCTTTGCTCATACAGAGCTCCTCATTTTAAGCGATCCTTAAAAATAGTTGAATATCTCTCAAATTGAGAACAGCCACATACAGATTATGTTATAATATTCGGCTTTCATGGATAGTGTTTGATCATTTCACTCTTATTTGTTCACTATTCATCCACTTAGCTCCTTGTAGATTTGGTTAATTATTTAAGAAATACAGAGATTATCTGGCTCTGCTCCTAATTCTTCTCTAGTTTACGCCAGTACAAATCCAGAATAAATGGAGTTACCACTGTGAAGCAAATAAGCCACGATTCTCCGCTTCTGTCCCCAACTAATCTGAAATGCTGATGATTTCTCATCCTTCACAGGCCAGCTGATAAGAACCAGCACCAGAGGGAACTATTTTCTAGCAGAGTCCGCACCGTGCCTGCTCTGAACCCATTTGTTGCTTCGTAGGACCCTGGCACAGCTCCACAGTCCAATGAACATGATTAAAAACGACTTGATGAATTTAGTCTATTGAACAGGTGGCTATAGCCAGGCTGGAGGGAAAAGAAAAACACTATTTGCTAGAGAGAAATATGTAATGCTTTCTAGAGATGTTTAAACAACAATAGCTCTACGGACTCGGGCACAGACAAACCCCAGGCATCCTCACTCTGCTAACTGATGGCTGTCGAAAGCTCTGCAATGATCAGGAGTGAAAAGTGGGGGACAGGGAGAAGAAACCACTGCCCGGCTGCCAACACTTTTCACCACAACGATTATTTGATTAAATCCTGTGGCATCAGCAAATAGGAGATGACGAGAGAGTGCGTCAAGAAAAGATGCTACTCAGCAAACACAGCGCTTGCAAGGCGGCGGGGAACCGCTGCCTCTGGGGCTGGGATCGACTCCCCAGCAAATCCCGGGAGGATCAGAGGCAGCAGCTTCCAGCCTGAGCAAGCAAGGCCAGCTGGCTCCAGAGTGACCAGGGACAAAAGGACTTGCTGGACAGCTGGACGGACTAACAGGGGCCTCTCCGGGCACCACGATCAAACCATAGGGGTTTAGACAGAGTTGCCCGTGGGTATTTCTAAGATCACATAAAACCCTGATTTTAAAAAGCGTGCAATAATTTCATAAAAGGAAAGAATTGGAGCTGCCAACCCCACCTGGACCTCCTGCAGCAACGATAGTTCATGTACAGGTATTACACAGGCTAAGGAACGCATCACAGGGTTGCAGTTCTAGGGGAGTTAAAGTGATGAAATAACCAGAAAAGGGTACGTTGAGACTAACGAAACAAATACAGAACTAGTCCCAAAACCGTAACAAAACCCTCTGGAATTACAGGTGTTCTTGATTATTAAAAGTGAGAGAAGAAAAATAAACATTGGAAACAAATCTGCTGCTTTCATCTAACAAAATAGATTTCAAAGATTTCCAGGAGGCACCAGCTCTTTAATATATTATGCCTATTTCTTCAACTCCCATTGGTGATCTCCTTGACAGCTGCACTTTAATTTATTTGTGTGTTATTGAAAGTTGTTTGAGTAAAATATGGAATACAGTGAATTACACACACATCTGTCATAAACTGCCAGTTTGAACGTGATCTGCCATGCAATTGGTAGGCATTCACTTCACTGTTAATAAAATATGTGGCTGTATTTTCTGGGGATATACCAATATTCGTTGAATAAAAGCTAGCTGCCCTGAAACGTGGACAGTAAAACTGAGGCGAATTCACATGGGATGCACAAGCTTCAGCTGCGACGGTAACAATGGTCCACTTATTCTGATATCTTGTCTGAAATTCCTATGCTTTATCTAAGAATGTAAATTGCCTCTTTATACACATTAAAAGACTCCCAATGATACAAAGGCAAATTATATTGCAGAACTAAGAGGATATAAGTTACAGGGAGAAACAAGCAGTCCACACACATGCACACTTTTTTTTTTCCTTTTTATTGGGTTCTTAGGAGCTCATTTGGAATTTACCGTGCATGTAAATGCCAAATGAATTTCAAGTACCGCGTTAGCTGCCAATCCATTACACAATCCCTTGCAATTTTAACTTACAACTCCTAACTGCCTGTGGCATCGATTTTGATTTCTAGTCCTTACAGCCCATTGCTTGCTACTTAGACTATCTTGTTATCCTGTGGAAATCACAGTATTAACATTTGATACCATCTTCTAAATAAAGATGCACTTCTAATGGAACATTGCCCAGTGTTTTATAATGGGAACAAGAACACATAGGAAGCTGCAAGGAGGCTCCATTCCATAGCAAACAAGGATTTCAGAACCAAAATGGCTTTCACAGACAACTGGTAGATTTAACAGCAATACTTTAAAGTGCTTTCTTTACAAGATTACCACAACAAATGAGTAGGAACAAAGTCACCGCTGCCTCTTCCATCTCATGTGCTGAAACAGCTAGTGAAGCCTAATATTCCCGTGTGCATTAGAGCAACCGAAGGGTTAGGCACACAATGCCTTCTGCCACCCCTGCTACAGAAAGCAGCACATCTTCTGCTGGAAAATTTAGCACAATGTATTTATCAGACCTGTAGGAGGAACCGGACACTCTCCAGTAGTTCGGCTGGTAAAGCAGTCTTGGACTGCCGCAGTGGATGGACACAGGCTCTTTAGGACGGACAGACCAGGACAGCGAGGAGGGGAATTGCCGGGCACGTGAGGAAGCACGGAGTTCTGCCTTGGGATGGGGGATGCGCCAGCTGAGAGCTTTTGTGTCAGGATCAGAGGGCAGACCAACCCTGTGGTGGGTGTCTGCTATAGATAGCGTTACGAGGAAGAAGCAGTGGATGAGGCCTTCTTCGGAAAATTGGAAAAAGCCTCATATTCCCAAGCCCTAGTCCTGACAGGAGACTTTAGCCAGGCCAGTATCTGCTGGGCAGGCAACACAGCAAGCAATTCAGGACATTTTTGGAGTGTGTTGATGGCAACTTCTTGACACAGGTGATGATGGAACTGATGAGCTGAGGTGCTCTGCTGGACCTCATACCTACAAACAAGGAAGCACTGCTAAGGGCTGTAAAGGTCGGGGGCAGCCTTAGATGCAGAGACCATGAGACAGTGGCGTTCAGGGTCCTGAGTGGAGGAAACAAGGCATTAACCAGGATCATAACCCTGGACTTCAGGAGAGCAGATTTTAGCCTGTTCAAAGATCTGCTTGGAAAAATCCCATGCATCCTGGAGAGATGAGGGGTCCAGGAAAGCTGGTTAATTTTCAAGGATCACCTCCTCCAAGCTCAAAAATGGTGAACAGGAATCAAGCAATGGTGGCAGGAGCTCTGCATGGAAGCGCAAGGACCTCCTGACAAAACTCGGACATAAAAACGGAAGCATACAAGAGGTGGAAGCAGGGACAGGCAGCCAAGAAGGAATACAGAGACACTGTATGAGCATGTAGGGGTGGTGTTACAAAAGCCACAGACTGTCTGGGGATAAATCTGGCAAGGAACACAAGGACAAGAAGAAGGGCTTCTACAGGTTTATGATCAGCAAAAGGAAGAAAACAGAAAACGTGGGCCTGGTAGGAGGCCTCAAAAAAGAACATGGAGAAGGCTGAGGTAAGGTACCAACGTCTTCTTCGCCTCAGTCTTTGCTGGGTAAGAGTTGCCTTCATGAATCCCAGGAACCTGAGATCAGTGGGGAAGTCTGGAGAAAGGAAGACTTACCCTCAATGGAAAAGGATCAGGTTAGGGAATATTTAAACAAACTGGACACGCACAAGCACAGGGGACTTGATGGGATGTACCCACAAGTGCTGAGGGAAAGAACTGATGTCACTGTGAGGCCACTCTCAGTAATGCTGAGGACAAAGAAAGCAAATGTGATCCGCGTCTATGGAGGAATAACCCCATACATCAGTACAGGCTGGGGACGAACGGGCTAGATAGCAGCTTTACAGAAAATGATCTGAGGGTCCTGGTGGACAACAAGCTGCCCGTAAGCCAGCAACATTCCCTTGAGACAAAGGCGGCCAAGGGTTTTCTAGGCTGCATTAGGAAGAGGGCTGCCAGCAGGTTCTCATCTACTCAGCACTGATGAGACCGCATCTGGAGTGCTGTGTCCAGTTCTGGGATCCCTAACACCAGAAAGACATGGACATACTGAATCAAGTCCATTGAACAGTCAACGCAGATGACCGAGGGATTGGAGCATCTGACACAGGAGGAAAGGCCAAGAGGGCTGGAATGGTTTAACCTTGAGAAATCAAGTCTCAGGAGGCCACTTAGCAATGTCTATAAATGACTGATGGGAGGGAGTAGCCAGACTCTTCTCAGTGGTGCCTAGTGACAGAACAAGAGGCAGTGGGCACAAACTGAAATACAGGAAATACCATTTAAACAGAAGAAGAAAACGTCTTTTTACTGTAAACATAATCAAACACTGGAATGAGCTGCCCAGATAGGTTGTGGAGTCTCCATCCTCAGAGACATTCAAAACCCAAGGTCCTGAGCAACTGTCTCTAGCTAAACCTGTTTTGAGCAGGGAGGTGGACTCAATGGTTTTGAGCAGGGAGGTGGACTCAATGGTCTCCAAAGGTCTCTTCCAACCTCAACTATCCTGTGATTCGGTGCAAGTCTGTGATTTCAAAGACTTTGGGATCAGCTATGAATGGGCAATCCAATATCTCAGTATGTGGAGTGTTCACCATATTTATGTAGTATTTGCTGCCTTTTCCCTGTAAAAATGTCTTAGGTGGTTTACATGTCAAATACTACAGCAGCTTGAAATACTTCACATAACTAACTTTTATCATCAACTTGATAGGAGCTACAGACTCAGAGACCATAATAGGAAGATTCAAAGATAATCAGATTTGCTCACTATCATCACTCAGCCAGTGGTCTGAAAGCAGATCCAACTTTTCTGTCAGAAGACCTGCAGTTACAGACCTGTCTTCTACTATATGCCAGCAAAACCACAAATCTTATTGCCCAGACCTCCTCTTGGCATTAGCACTCCCTTAGCTCTAAGAAAGCAGAAGCACAACCTTGGCGCAACAGGAGCAATGAAGGAGATTAGTTTTCAGACTACGTTAACTCCAGAAAAAGCTGCTTGTCTGATTATTACCATCGACAACATACAACTGCTGGAATCGGATGTTGGGTTTCTGCAATGCATACCTGGATCACAGACTAACATATATGACGCAAAGTATCAGGGAGACATACACATCAGCAGTACACTACAGTTCAGGACTAGGGAAAAATACTGTACCTAGTGAAGCCACAGAGGGTTCGAATCAGTTGCAGCTATTTGATTGTGGTCCCACAAACAGGCTATCAATTTTGTGTTTTCATATACTACAGAATTTCTTCATCAGAAAGGCAGAATTTTCATGACAGTTTTGTGTATGCATTTATCATAATTACTGCTATATATTACACTTCTGTGTTTAAGCCTGTTTCTACTGCAGGCATAAGCAAGGATTTTGACTGTTAAAGATCTGGACATCCACCTGTAACTTGCTAAGAGGAACACGCAAAAACCAAGCTCCCCAAGCTTCTTGAAAACATAAGATTAAAAAAACAAAACCAAAAAACCCTCTATTTCTTTATACCATTCAATGCAAGCAAACAATTACAGCGGAATTAAAACTAGTCTGTGGTGCACAGTTTATCTCAATGTGTGGTACAGAAAGGCTTTCACTAAACCTTTATTGTGTGAAGACCGCAGACAACAGACCATGAAGAAAACTGCACAGATAGTGTTCCCATGGCACGCTGCCACAGGCATCCAAAGCTGTGCTGGTATTATTTACTGGAACACAATCCACAAAAGTTAATATTCACAATTAGCTAACTTGACCCACATGGCCTTTTCAAGCATCTTTTAAGTGCATTTTACTTGAATCGTACATTACAAACCCCTTCATTTCTTTGATTCGTTAAGTTCAATGCCTCCTTCTAATGCTTAGTAACCGCAGTATCTGGCTCTTCTATCAGTAAAATCCTTCGAGAAACCTACAATAGCCACAGGAAAGGAATAAAGCCACATGAAAGCTGTGGTTTTAAAAATTTCATCTGATACAACTAATTACTTGGCTAGATTAATTTACCACTGAATTGTACCCCGTTCCTTTCCTAAGAAATCACACTGCAGACTTATGACGCTAAGCTTGTGCATCAACATTATCCAAATGACTCATATTAACCAGACATCAAAGACCCAGTGATGAACACACACACAGCTCAATACTTTCTCAGGACAACAAGCTCCTGAAAACGAACTAAGGTAGAAGAGCAGCCACACCATCAGCTTACTTGTCTCTGGGCAGCCTGTCTTGCTTCCAAATTCATTGGAATTAAGAGAGAAGGAAAGACGTCCCAGTGCAACGTCAGCTTACAGAGAATTAATCATTCACTGCCGTTCAAAGTGCCCAGACGCTAAACCCAGTTATGTTTATACACAAGATTTTTTGCTGAGAGGAATTTTATGTGGATAATAATGGCATTTTCATCTCACACAATTGTGAAATAAATTGAAAGGCACCATTATCTTGTAGGCAAACTTTAAAAAAATGCTTAGTAGCAGCATACACCGAGGAATCAATTGGCAATCCCAGGATTCTTGCATTTTTTGTTAAAAAACACCTTTCAGAATGCTGCTACAACTTAATCAGTAGAATTAAATATAGACCAGTGCAAAACAGAGGGTAAATGCAATGACTCAAACCAGCACTTGAATAGACACCACAACTTTCCTAAACAGAGACAACTTTAAGGCAAACTAACTCCCAACTATTAAAAAACAAAATAAAAAAACCCCAAGAATCTAGATGAGGGATGTACAAACACAACAGTTGAATACAGTCTTGGCTGGGCAAGGTAGAAATATAGTTTGATGCAAAGAAGACAAAAGAACTGCAGTATGTTTACACCAGGGAAAAACATACCTTGTCATTACCTTTATTCCGAGATTATCTGTATTATAGGACTTACAGCATACACAAGTATTGCTCCATTTGCGGGAAACAGCAGTGGAAAATGTGATCATGAATCATTTATGATTGCTCAAATGACAAGCCACTCTGGGAACAGTTAAGAACTGCAAACAGAATATGCAACACTTAAAATTCCTTTTTTTCCACCATCATGACTGGATGATACACTGTAATGTACATGTAAACACACTCCGTCAATGGTAAATCTCGTGAGGTGCTGTGGCCTAAAAGATACAACAGGTAAGACCTGTATTCTGCCATTCCCAGTTAGCCAGTCTTTACAATTTGACTAACCTTAGTCAGAATTTCCAAATTACAGTTGACTAAGTGGATCCAACCTCACCAAACAATCCATCCCACCTGTACGAATCACGTCGTTCCCTTACTTTCTACAAGATTCTCAGACTGGACGGGGGATCGGTCTCAGGGCCATATGAACTATCCAACTGCCAGCTATCTTCTTCCCAAAGGACTTGCAGGTTCCCTGTCCCCTTCCATCTGCCCATTCCACAACTAGCAGCATATGTATCACAACCAAAGTTTACACATTTCTCATCACATAACCATCCACACAACCACTGCGCAATGCAGACAATGTTCATCATCCAAGACACTTCCAGTCACCAAACAAAGGAGACCTGGTACAGAAATCTTGAGTGCATCGATGAAAGAGCTATACAGGCCCACCACAGCTAAAGAACATGGCTTTCTCCTTGCCTTCAACATGCTGCATTAGCGACTGACAGGAACACGCCAGGATTTGTGTCTGTAATAGGCAGTTTTGGGGTCAGCTTGTTCAATAGGTTGTTTGCCAGAATGCAGCATCCCTTATATACAGTGTTATCTACAGAAGGCAAGGACTGCTTGCCTTATTTCCCTGAAAACGATAAACAGATACCAAACAGATAAACCAGTGAGGAGGAGCAGCAGTAACATCCATTTGACATGGCAGCAACAGCTCATTTTTAGTGTTTAATAGTGTGACAGATTCCACGTTTGTGGCTACAATCATGGCACCATTCATTACATAAATATTTTCACAAGCACTGGCCTGAGGGATCCAAACTTTTAACCTTTAAGATAGGCTTCAAAGTCTTGCAAATTTGCAGTAAAGGGGCAGCTGTTGAAAATCATTCCGCGATAACAGCGAGAAGGAAAAGTGTGTTAAAAGGATTTACATTTTAGACAGCTACAGAGTAGCCACACAAGTGCATTTTACAAGCATATACATTCTAAAATACCAACACTAGTCATTTTTCTTGTTAAAAACACAGAAAAAAACCCATAAAGGTAACTTCTGCATTGTGGAGGTGCAAAATGGAAAACAAAGCTCCTACGGAAGTGCTCAGAGGACGGGCAATAGCAGTCGTGATGGGGCAATCTAAACCTGTTCGAGATGAGGAAGGAACAAAGTCATTTCCCATGACCTGCTACTTCTTTAAAAGCCACCTTAGAACAACTGTATTTGAATTCTGCTCAATCTGGCCAGGAAAGATAAATACAGAAAGTGAGAGAGAGTTTAAGGTAAGAAACACGTTTCATAACACTATTTTGTTTAAGTGAAAACTTTCAGGGAGCCAGAGTCATCCGTCTTCTATCATATCACGTATCACCAGTGAAGGTATCACAAACTATTCAATCTCCACATACCTCTACAGACCCTACAGTAAAGAAAATTTGCCTAAGAGGAGAGAAGCAGATCATTTTTACAGTAAGAGCTTGCTCCTTCCACAAATTGCGAACATTGAAAGCCTCTTAACTTTCCAGGGCACTACAGTCCAGAATTGTGCAGAACAGATTCTGAAAGGTCCTAAGAGATAGACAATTAAAAAGAATAATAAAAAAGAAGAAGAACTACCTGCAGGAAGCAGCACAAGTCATGACGAGAACCAAAATCAGAATCAGAGTTCCCCTCTGTGTCAGCTAAACACACGTCTGCTCCTGATGGCACCTCTATTTTAAGTGTTTCCAGTTCCTGAGGTCTGTCATGAGGATAGTGAGGGGCAGCAGGAGATAAAATAAATACCTGAATACTTGAGGGAGCACGTAAAGAAACCACAAGCAAAAACAAAGAGGCTGATTCAACTCTGGGCGAAGCAATGCTACCTCATTGCTAAGGGTAGGCTGCAGGGGAGAAATGCGGCGCAGCGACGACGGAGTCCTCCTCACCCTGCCCGCGTCTCCTCACAGTCAGTGTGTGACAGCCTGACAGACTGATTGCAAACAACAGCCAGCTGGATAAAGGGTAATTGGACAGGGAATCGCTTTCTCGTTTTTGCTGCTTAGGCTCCACAATACCTATTTCTCTGTATTTTCACCCTCTCTCTGCCTCACGAGCAGACATGGACAAACAAGACTGGTATCCTAGGGTGCTTGCTATTGATAAAGAGTATATGAACTAAAACACGTTACTACTAAATATACTCTGTGGTTGAATCTGCCACTTTCCCCCTGCACTAGGCCCATAGTGCAGCAAGTGTCCAGCCGTAACAGCCGTAACAGATGAGCCGTGTATCCTGCTTCCTCGCCTCCCCATCCCGTGCTCAGGCCATGCCAATTCCTTCAGCGCGCTGATGGGTGGCAGCAGTTGGGGTTGTGTCAAACAGCTTCTTTATGCTGCTCTAGGCTCATCCACTTGTTCCTTCCGTTTTTATAGCCCCGTGCAAGTTCTCGTAGACTTTGAATGGAATTTTCAGGGATGGCGCTCTTTGTATTCTCAGGCTCCTCTGTCAGTGCAGCAGCCAGACGCCCGCCTTAGCTCCAAATACAAGATTCTCAAGCACACTGTTACTTACGGACTGTTAAGAGAAGAGGTGACAATTGCTAAGGTCATGAGAGCCAACTATGAAATTCGAAGACTACCAAATTCACTGACTGCCTCCATGAGCTTGAATTAATTTACGTTCCAAAACTCCCCAGGTAGCAGCTATCCAGGGTTTCTTCCCCCAGACAGGCAACAAGCTTCCTCCTCTTTCACCAACAGGCCAGGCAAACACTTGGGCTCAGAGTCCCAATCTCAAGTCATACACTCCCCCCCCCCCCCCCGCCCCAATGTCTCATGTTAATCCAGATGGATTTAAACTTTGCCCTATTTGAGGACAAGAACCTCATCCTAGGGTGAGGATGGCAGCTCAGCCTCATGGTTTTCCAACACAAGCACCCCAACACAAGGGCACAGGCCACGTAGTGATGGCTACACTGTGACGGTCTACATATCTCAGGGGAGACAGACGCAGGGGCAGCTGTAGATACTAGAAGGGGTTATATACACCCTGCGTACTTGCAAAGAGTGCCAGAACCGGTCAGGAGGAGTTTAGGACTGAATGCTGAAAAGATATATTTATCTCAAAGTGGGCATTCATACCTCCTCCACTCTACCTTACACCTCTCCAAAGGAGAGTTTTCAGTCTCTCGTAAATAGACACAAAGACACCTGAGTGGCTGGGATTGGTATCGTATCCCAGCTCCCCAGTGCCAGCTTGTCCAGGTTATAAATCTATCTTTTTTTAATCATCACAGTGATATTCTGTAGCAGCAGTTCATACAGGCTAATTATATTACAGGAGAAAAATGCGTGACTTCAGTAAATTTTACATCTCCAATCTACCCTTCATTTCCTCTTGCTCCTAAACCGTTCTCTAATCAAACTCAGGGCTGTTCTGAGAGGGGACAGATGGAAAAGGATCCTTTTCAAGTAAAACAGTGGGTATGGAAAGAGATTCTGACTAAAGAAAGCACCCATCAAAATATTCTGCTTTCCCATACATCTCTTTAAAGAGCCTTGCAAATGCCAATGGAAATGATGGGGCGTCTGATGTTTTGACAGAAGCAAGAACATCAGTAAGGTAAGAGCTGTCAGCAGGTATTTTATTTTCTCCCGGAAGAATTAGGCTACTGTTTAGGCATTACTTTTTTACTAAACCTTCTTTTATTTCCATTCTATAATGCAATCCTGAAAGATGGCATATTTTATTTGCCTGTGAACTAGATAGATTAGAGAGTAATAGCGACAGCTTGTGAATAAAAGCATGCATGATTCAAAGTCAGTGGCCAGCGCAGATGCACTAATTGCCCTGCCACTGGGAAAATTGAGGAAAACTATTCTATACCCCAGCGCTTTCCTTATTGATACACTGAGAAGCATGTCTAACAATGCTTAAGTAAAATTACATAACAGTAAGATAGGACGGGAAACTTCATTACTTCATATGCGTTAAATACCTATATATAGCATTAGCAGAAAAGATGGCTTTGTGTATGTATTTTACAGCCCCAGATGCCAGATATGAATTAATACGGCTGCATTACCAGCGACTCCCACCAGACGGGGGGCGACACTGAGCACAACCACAGGCACCAGACCACGGGCAGCCATGCCCAATGGGCAGCACTAGGGTCTTACCAGAGCTTAGCAGATGGAAGCTGAGAAACTGGAGCCAAGGTACAAACCCAAATTAGGAACCAGGCTTAGAAAAACAGTCACAGGCTTCGGCAGTGACTGCAGGTGCTGCCTGCTCTCCTGTCCTCAGAAATTAAGGTCACAGAATGAACAGACTCTTTCTTACCGCAGTCCAGCTGAAAGACCTCATTTATTCAGTAACTGTTTAATAGGCCTCATCTGCTGTAAAGCCATGGGGAACTCGCGCCCAGCCACAGACACAGCAACAAGGGGGAAGAGGCTCGGGGGAGAGTGACAAACTTCAGGACCCAAGGAACAGATGCAGGAGTGAGGTCAAGGAGCCAAATCAGATGAATTGCAGAGGGACCACAAAGCCAAACACCTTGGACAAGGCCTCCAGAGAGCTGGCCGATGCTGCTCAGAGGAACCATGCCTGGAGATACACCATGAATACGAACCAAAGTCAGTTATTCAATCCACCCCACAGAATAAGAACTAGAATCCTTTTACAAGGAAGTGCTGCATGTCAAACAGCTCAGTGCAGAAGATGTGAGAGGTGAAGCAGATCTGCCAGCACAGACTCCTCAGAAGACATTTATCAATAAAAGAAAGGGTTGAATCAGAGAGAGGATATACAAGGTCTTTCTTTATCAGGGACAATACGATAGATGTTTATGCTCTGCACTAATTTGTTTAATGATGCTTATTCAGAAATTCTTATTTAGTTATTATAAAGACGAGTAGCATATGAATAAGTATTGTTAGATGCCTTGAATACTGAAGAGATGGCATTTTCTATAGAGGTACAGCAGACGTATGAGAGTGACTCAGATATTTATGTTCTCTATTTAAAATAAAATTAGCAAGCTTTTAGAGGAACACACTGCTTCCAGATACATAAAAGCATTCATGATTATATCTGCAATTTCCAACCAATGCAGAAGTTTTGCTTATTCTAGTCCATACACAGCCTGCACTTCCATTCCCGTGGTGCATAATAGCGACAAACATTACCTCAAAAAGAAAAAGCCTGGAATCAAAGTTGGTTTACATCCAGAGTAACTATACTAGGGAGGGGTTTGGACAGATGCAAAAAACTTCATTATACATAGAAAACCCGTTTGGCTAAATAAGCTCATTCACTGGTAGGCAGTGTAGCAGGTTTGCAGCTATTTCCACACCTAAGTGTTAAGAAAAGTAGTGGATACTGTGCATCTTGAAGCCTCTAGACCATGCTCTCAAAATCTGCTAACCCTGTATTTTCTCAATGCACACATCACATGCACACACATGCTGATTTGGTACAGATTTTGAGGGAGAAAAAAAAAACAACAGCTGGTTCCCTGCAATTAAATCAATGAAATATTAAACAAAAATTCTACAAATTACTTCATTTTTAACTACTAAAAAAATCTGGATGGGCTTTTCAGCTTTTGTAAGGACATTAGCAGCCCAAAATTTCCCATATGAAACAGATGGCAGTGGTATTTACTGAAATTTTTTCTCCTCCAAAACCCCCCCCAAAAAAGCTATGCTTTCAAGTTTTTTTTTTAAACCATCTAACAGCGAAGCGTCTTGCACCAAAATAAACTTGCTACAACATTTGAGCTGACCTTGTTAAAAATGAGTTAAATTTAACCTGTGTAAAACCAGAACTCCCTAAAGCTGTCTTTAAAGAACAAGAAAAGCTTTTGTTGACTAATTAAATTCACAATCTCATTTTCAATTGGAAGATAGAATGCTAATTGGCATAACTGATGCAAACAGAGATATCTCGGGCACTGCGCTAATGGTCTGCTTGCCTTTCTCTTGGAAAGATCGGAGGGTCCAAACACTCTTTCAGTCCGGTTGTTTGGGCTTCAACAGGCAGCATCAGTAACTTCAGAAATCTCTCCTTTTAGCTCTCCCACTCCACACATACACACTGCCTCTTTTTAATGCAAACTGTGTGATGGAGCTGATTAAAGTAAAAAAATAATGACTTACTTTCTCAAGAGTTGTCACTGGGGGCAGGCGAGGAGGTTAATTTTCCCTGAAACAGTTCATAGTGTGACTACACAAATATCTGAACAGCCATCATTCCTTCCTAAGGGCATCAGCAACTCCCAATCTCATCCATCCACCCCAGAATGCCCATTAGAGAGCTGGATTCCTGGACAGGATGAAGGAACAGGGCCAAAACAGTGAATGTAGGAAGAAATGGGTAAGAAAGCGTATGGTCTGAGAGGAGAGAGAGGGGAAATGTGGAAAGCTCAGGTTAGCAATGTGAGCTCTGGGGGGCATCCAGAGCAGGAATGTGTCAAGAAAGGATGGATTTACGTGCACGTATAGCCCAGGACAGAGCTAGGAACGGCCAACACTCCAACAGATGGAAACTGTCCACTGTCGAGTGAGTTTAAGAACACCTGGCCAAATCCTCCAATGTCCCTCTAGGTCTCGCCCCAAAACAACTCTCCAGGAAAATGAACTGGATACAAGTAAATGAAAAAAAATGGAAGTTTGAGATGAACTTCTAGGTAACTACTCTGTAAAAGTGGCATTTCTCACCGTCACCGGATGTCATTCATTTATAAGGGGCAGTTCCAAAGCAGTGTACTCAAAAAGTAAGTGTGCATGCCTGCTACACTGGATTAACCTCTAGGATCAAAGAGCAAGAGGCATAGATTCAAACAGCACACTTGCTAAGACTTGATGATAGAAATATACATCCCTAAAAAATTGTTTTCCTTTCCATCTTGGATATGTATTTCATGCAATATTAACCACACCCATCCGTCCCAATTTTATTACTCTAAATAAGTTTGCGCTTGTTAATTTTCCTGAAAATTGAACCCAGCAGGGTTTCACCAAATTTTTTTTTTTTAAAGCGATGCCTCCAAATAGGAATATAATAGTGCATATAGTGAAAAGCAGGCTGCAGAACCTAGCAAGATATGTGACAACTCATTTAACATTTAAATTGTTTGAGGTGTTATTTCAGGTAAGTGATCCTAATGCACTGCCACATTTTATGCCATTAGCCCCAGGGCCCCAAGCATAGTCATTTAGTTAGACATCATCTTAAAGTCCCCCCGGGTTCAGTTTTTCATGAACACTAACAAATACAGGCTTAGACTTGCAGTAGAGTAAGTGCTTACTTCCATGCATGTAATGCCATGCACGGCGAGAGCCATACATACGCTTGCACTCCTGGGTGACAGCATCTACTGCCTTAATGAGAGACTATTCTAAGCCTGCTGCAGCATACAACTGCTTTAGAAATAATATACACATCACGCACCTAGTACATCTATCTTGACTATACATTTGAGACACCTAACGAAATGGCCTCCAAGAGGAAGCACCTCGGTTGCTGGCAAAGTCCCCTGCGAAAAGCATCTGCCTCTGAGGTTCCCCAGGAGGAGATCTGGCCAGCCCCAGTCAGGCTCTCAGCTCTGACAGACTGGATTCCAGCTACAGTCAACAACAACCACATTTCTGCCTGAAAGCTTCCGAGAATTACGAACACCGCCAGAATTACTGCCTCTGAGAGAGCTTGCTGAAAGCTCATCTCCTCTCTCCATCTGTTTAGATGTCTAGCAAATACCCACACAGGAATTTGGTGCACTACTATGGAGGGAGGATGAACTTCTCTAATGAAAGCACAGAAGATCCTCCAAGTGTGGTGCATATGCTACCATGGACGTCGACACCTGTAATCAAAGCTGCCATGCAGACAGAATCACAGAATAGCTGAGGTTGGAAGGGACCTCTGGAGATCATCCAGTCCAACCAGGACAGAGAATGCCAAGTGTAGGGAAAAAAATATTCTTTTAAGAAATATTACATGACTTTTTCAAATAGTCACTAGGTAATACAACGAAAGAGAAAAAAAAGAAGAAAATTAGATATTCTGCTCCTTGAGATCTGTAGTGCCACTGAAAAAATCTGTTTATCAGATTTGGCAGGTGTAGGTGACTTCAACACCCCCCACCCCCCAAAAAAAAAAAATTGCTTGTAACTGAACTGCTAAGCTGAGCAAATCTCAGTGCAGTTTGCAACAGGGGATGGGTCAAGAAGAACACATGGAGGTATCAACAGTTATGCTATAACTTAAATTCTTTCATGTTTTCTACAGATATATTGTTTGGGGTTTTGTTTCAACTTTTTGTTACTCAAAGACATTCTGCTGCAAAGACGTTCTGATGCCAAGCACCTCCAAATCACAGTTCAATCATAGGAGTTCCCTCATTCCTTTCCATGAATATGCACATAGTATCTCACATATCCAGTAACACGCTGAACTTTTTACTCTCAATTTATGCTACAACTGCCTGGGACATTAATTTAAGAGACACAAATGGTAAGAGAAAGAACACATTAGAGACTGTAACCTGTAGATATGGCACCAAATCCTTTGGGCTTAGCAATGCCCAAGCAATTCTGATTTACTGGAGGAACACAAATAACAGAGAAGCATTTTGTGTATAATAGTCTCATGAATTGTTTTGAAATAAACTGGCTTTCCTACTTTGCTTTTTACAGAAACACATCTGCAGCAATGGATGTCAACAGTGTGGTCCTCATACAAGGAACTGCACTGCTGTAATTGTAAATAAACCTCTACTATTTTGGAGTAACCCTAGCAACCCACATGTCTAACTTGCCAATTATTAGTTATTTTCTCCATTCAGTTCTACTAGAATTACCTACCATATTTGTGTTTGTTCACATTGAAAACAAGATAACTATGCCTTGCAGAAACCAGAGGGCCATTTATCTGATCCTACTGAGAAAATTTTAACTGATGTAAGGAAAATTATCACCTTACCTGCAGCAAAACATTTTGATGTGGACAGACACGTCGATGAGTGGATAACATTACGGCCTGTCACTCGAGTTGCTGCTCTAGAGAGCAGCTAATGAGGAAGAGAAGTAACGGACGCATATAAAAATGTAAGAACTGACCCAAAAACATACAATGGATTTACCTAAGATAGAAACTTAAAAACCAAAAAAAACAAAAAACAAAAAACAAAACAAACAACAACAAAAAACAGGTAGTACAGTCTACACCAGTGATTGCTGTAAATATTGAAGGTTGCTAATTTAGTGTACACCACCCAACTGAAATAATTTGCTTCTTTTTGATCCATTTAGAGTACCTCACCAACTGTACAAGAGTAACTTCAGAAGGATGTTTCGCCGTGCTCTGATATGACTTTCAGACCATGCTTCGAGTGGGAGCATTTACTTCCCTCTAGTTCCTGGCAGTGTCATTGCAGAAGTTCTTACTCAGGTAAGTACCTAATCCGCTGCTGAAGTATTTGCCTCTAAACCACTTTTTTTTTTTTTTTTTTTTTCCTTTCCCTGTTGGTATCTTAAGATAAATCTGATCCATCAGTGCTGTGGCTTGCTACTACAGTGCTTTCGAAGCAGAGATCCAATCCAGAAGGACTTTAACGGGAGAAATTTTTTCAAGAGGGCTCCTTCCTTTGCCAAATCTCAGGAACAAACCCCAGCTCTGAAGGCCCAGGAGCTGCAGGCACAGCCTCCTAAAGAAAGTTCAGTTGTTACTGGGTTAAGATGGTGCTAAGGCTGCTAAAGCTTCGGAGAGCTAAGCAAATCATATAAGGAAATCATATAAAAATATTGTGGAGTGTTTTGCATGCCTGTAGAGGTCACAGACTTCAGAAGGTTTGCATATGCCAATACATATGCTGTTTCCATAGAAAATTCAAGCCATTCAGTGGGTAAGCCAGCTTGGATAGCGAGCACTAAGCCATATTTTTCAATAAATACATCTGTTCAGTGCTTTCCCCCTGTTTTTGCTCCATTTGACTATCTTCTAGACATGACAGCTGGAGGCATTCTACCTCAACTAACAGCAAGTAGCAGCATAAGCCACAGAAAACAGCATTTAATATTTAAGGTCAGTTTTTAGGTCTCATTGTCTGAAAATTTCAAGTCAAATTTGAAAGAAAGAGACAGCTAAGTAACAACCGACTGAGACTCGAGGAGTCAGAATAAAACTTAATTGACAAAAACAGCTTCCACTATGCACCAGTAAACTTCGGATGCCAAAAATGCAGCCAGTAACTGCTGCAGTGAGCAAGTGTCTTAAATGTTCACCTGAACCCAGCAGTGTTTCTCAAGAATAACTCGAAGTTGGATTCTGTCTTATAGCTCAGCCCTAATCTCAGAAATTAACAACAGAAGCCCTTTAAGCTTACTGTCAACCTTAATCAAGGCTTTCCCTGCATGTTTGTGTCCCAGTCATCCACCTTACGTTGCTTTCGATAAGGTGAACCACAACCGTACCGCCTGCACTCCACGAGCCTGACTGCTCTGTCAAAGCGGCAGTGACTCCTTACGACGTCTGTGCTGTCCAGGATGGTATGACACTATGGCTGGGAACCCCTCCTCTCCCTTCCCACCTAAGTGTCCTTAAGCAATGGCCAAAACAAGCTGCAAGACTGATGTACCAAAAATCTTACAGGGTCTCCCCCGCCTCTCCCCAGCCATATCACTAAGCGCGACAGCAGTATCATCACCACGTCCCCCGCTAAGCTAGCCTCATGGATGTAAAGGCACACCAGAAGGGTCTGCTAGCCTGTTTAAGTCACCTGAAAACTAGGCGAATCTTTCTTTTCTACTCCATACTTATCTTGTCATTTTTGTCTTTTATTATATACCGTGTTTCAGAATACATTGCATATCACAACACACTTTCCATCTTTCACCTAAGCTGGACACGCGTGCTTATTTTCAGTTTAAAGCTCAGCCCTGCAACGTGCTTCTTCATTTAGACTGCTCCCTGTGAGAAACTCCTAAATATTACACTGAAAGATCAATGTTTTTCCTCTTTTCTCACAAAATGCATTTTGAAGCAGTAATAAATGCTAGAAATTCCAATATGCTTCACGGTGTGCTGTTCACTATGATAGCCACAATGACAGGTGATAGGTCTTGGTATTTTCACAAATAGCATTCTAGAGCCTGCAAGAAAAAGGGCAAGATTGGAACTACCATACAAAACTCCTGCATAAAGGAAAAGGATGGCAGAGCCAGCACCAAATAAGATTTTCATCTGATTTATTCCAGAAGCAAAAAGCATTTCATCACTTTCCATTAAGGCCAATCTGACTACCAGTTCACCCTGTTGCTGATGACAGAGCAGTTGCCAATGCTCATAAAATACTTTCTGCACTTTATTCCTATAGGCCTTAAGGTGCACGAGTGCCAAGAGAAGCACAACAAACACTAAAAAAACACTTTGCTGACATCCTAACTATCCAGAGACTTTACTTCCTAGATGAGATACCCATCTCCACCACAGATGCTATGGAGGCAGAAAACAGAGATGACAGTGGAAGAGTTCATAGCTATCAGGGACACACCTGCATTGATCCAAAGGCCAAGGGCAGGACGTGCATGAGATCCATCCAATACTGCCTCAAAATATCTCATATCTGACATGCCAGGGAACATATCTGATAATTTGGAAAGAGTTCAGCCTTCATCATACACAGATACTGTTACAGCTTTGTGCAAGTTCCTGCAAAAAATACCTGCATCTCCCAATTATAAAGGCTTTCCTGTGATACAGAGATGCTTTTTAGGGGTGGGGGGGGAAATCAAGACACTCATTTTCTTTGTGACAGCTACTAAAAGATTGTCTGAGGAAAAATAATTTTAAAGTTACATATCTGAACTTTAACAACTTTAGTAGAAAACATCCCCTTAAAGCCACTGCTTGAGGCCTTCAGCACATTTTCTTACAGTTCTTTCACTAAATTTTAATACATTTGTTCTGATACTGAGTCCCAAAGCTTATCACATAGGCAAAGACAGTCTCCTGCCATGTGAAATGCTCTGAGAAGTTCTGTGTGAAGAAGTGCTTCTTCTTTAGCATACAGTACATATTTATAGTTCTTTTCTTTGTCGCTGCTGGAGAGGGCTTGCATCAAAACTGAAAAATTTATCTACTTGTGCTTAGAAGTTTCCCATTTCATAGCAAGAAAGAGAACATGTTAGGCAAATCTATTCACTGTGGAAACAAAAGCAAATGTTCCACGGACACATGTGCAAGTTCAGTGTGAGATGCCTTCCCCAGAACTGAAAGCAGTGCTTCAAGGTAACAAGAGATCTTGCAGAAAAACTTAAGGCACTTGCATGAGATAATCAAACAAAGCCAACATCATGGTCAATACAAGCTCCTATACTTGTACAAGGACAAAACATTCAATACTTGAAGATTTATTAAAGTTAGCAGAAAGACTTGGGATCTCATAGCTGGATGCAGAAGCTAGAGACATTTGACTAGAAATAAGGTACAGATAAACAGTGGAAATAATTCAGTATTCAAAGCACTTACCTAAGGGTTGTTAAAGATTCTGCATCACTCAAAAACTTTAACTCAGTCAGCCTCTAAAACTATTCTACTTTATTCATATGTTATTGTATGTGCGCAAAAGTGACTAATAAATTCTATAGCTTGCATATCAAAGAAGGTCAAATTAGATTAAACCATTTTTCAGACTGACAGTGTATCTGTAAGCAAGACTCGTTACATGAGAAACAATAAACAAATTTCCTTACGAGTATGAAGCTGCTATACCTGGGGCTGAGACATGCAGAAATTCTGATCCTCTACCCAAAGTAATTCTTAGAAGAGGGAATAATCTAGATCCTATTAAAACTATCACAGTTTTAATGAGGAGCATCAAATCTTGCTTTCCACCCAGAATATACCAGCAATCCAACTGCAAAGATTGTATCTACACCACAATTCCAGGGAGGAGAGAGAAAAAGAAGTGATGATAAATTTGAAGATTATTCTATAACAGAGAAAGTTTCCTCAGACACCCTGGCTAAATGCAGTGTTAACTACTGCTAAATAATATCCAGCTAGCAGAGCTTTGAAGAGGACCATACATATGGGAAAAAGGTTATATCCTAGAGAGACAGAATGTAGTTCTCCAAATTATCGTCAGTGTGTAATTCAATTACAGACAGTGAAGTTAAGTCTTGTGCACCTTCAACACTTGTCATATGATCCATATAGCTTTTAATGTAGCCTTGTCCTTTATTAGCAGAGAACAATTATGGCACTCGGTTGTCAGAGGTCATACACAAAATCAAGACTGGTGCTCTCAGAGCTCCGTATACATATTTAAAGCTAGCATCACGTGAACACACTCAATTTTAAATCTTAAAAAAGAAATCAAATAGTATACCAGTTTAGGACTTTTCATAGATAGCCACCTAGAAATTTCTACAACAGTTTTGCCTGCAATGAGATTGGCATTCTCAAGAGCATATGGGTTTGTGACCACAACGATCATCGAACAGCACTGCACAAGCAAAGTGACTGCTGCACGCTCTGAACGCCCTCACTAGTATGAAATGAAACCAAGATACCAGAATTCCTCGTCATCCTCACAGTACCATGTTCTTGATGCAAGGCAAACAAAAGCAAATGATCTGCAAAACTCATCAAGCAGAGCAAGACTATGTGACAGAGATGGAGTTAAGCAGGAGGGAGGTAGAATAGAGCAATATAATAGCAAGGACAGAAGTGCTTATACTTAAGAGTTTCAACCTCATGATCATACTGACAAATCCCTATATAGTAAGCAGCCTGGGTAAGATGACAATATAATACTATACTAGCCTTTTGAAAGGCAATATGATATTGTCAGCACCGTTCACAAGAGTCAATCCAAAAGTCAGAAGCGGCAACAAGAGAGGGTAATATTTTTGCATTTGCCGTAAGATGAAAAAGAGAAAATTAAGTAAATAAGCAAGCCAAACCTCTTCAATTTTAATTTGTGTCTGTATCCTGCTGAGGAACAAACAATTTGTAAGCTGTAGTCTGTCGTGTAATTCAGTATTAGCTGCAGGCTAATAAATAGGACAGTAAAACACATGCAAAGACTGAGTTATAGGATCCAAAGACAGATAGCTTAAGTCTTGCAGCTATTTGCATCTTCCTCACATACAGACACACACTGATGGAAGTTTCCTGCTGAGAGAGAGAGAGACAAGTAAGAGATACAGTGGAGAAAAGCCTCAGTAAAAAAGAGAAAGACGACTGTAATAACTCGAGACAGGGGTTTTTACGTGTTCGTGCAGCATAGCACTGGGCTGCAAATGATAGTTGATACACAATGACACAACTGAAATTATTTATAATAAAAGGCAAGTCAGAGAAAATCAGCAAGACTAGGAGAGGTCCATGAAGAACCCAGGATGTTGAAAGGCCCACTTTGAAGCTACCATGCTACAACTGCTCAGAAGGCCATAGGGATGGCAGAGAGCTAGGAAACTTCATGTTATGCTTCTCCTTAAATCCATAGGCTAATGATTACAATAGTGACAGGGCCTGCAGTAATCACGCTATTCAACGGCTGCTCAGTTGTTTTTTTGCTCTTAGATCTAAAGCCTCCTGTGAAAGGAGTCCCAGCAAGGCAGGGTAACATTAAGGATGTAATCTGAACTGGTGTCCCAGCACTGGCAAGTGAGGGAACAACTGGTGGCATTTAACATGGCAGAATGATTAACAGAACAGATGAAAGCTAAGAAATGGCACAGCAGATTTTGGGGCAGTGGTTCTGGGGAAACTGGTTTTCACCACCGGACAGCTGGAATAGGTGCTGGGAAATTATTTGCTCAGAAGAACGAAAGATGCTTCAACTGGACAGAGGTGGTGTAGCAGGGCTGCAAAATCTCAATTCAGACTGCAACTTTGGCTGTTTTCTTGTCTCAGATAATCTCACAGTTGAGCAGGGAACTAACTTCAAAGCAATCATTCTTTTCCTAACACAGAAACTTGTTCTTTAATCTTTCCACTCAGATAGGACAAATGCAAACAATACCAGCTCTGCAGAACTCAGCTTCCCCCTGGAGTTAAGCAAAGCAAACCCCTTAGCTCCATCATTCAGAGGTAAATGCTATGCGAACTTTAAAAACCCCATTTACCTGAATACCTAACATGTGCTTGCTGAATGGCCTCTGTTCAGCATAGCTAATAGGCTTCAAAAGACTTTTGTGGACTCCTAGCTTTGAAGCTAATGGGATTCTGGAGCTGCTGTAATGCTAATCTTCTTAGTTGTGAACTCAGCTATCTACTAGTGTTTACAGGCTTCATCAATCCTTCATCCCAAACTTGCAAGCTTCTTCTTTCGCTTAGAATTATCCCTTCAGCTTGTAAATACTCACCTCCAAACCCAGTAGAGCAGTTTTAAAGGTGCTCACACAGTAGGTCAGTAGCAACTTTTGTGCTAGGATGCTAAAAGCAAAGGAGACAGTCGGGTCTGTACTACATATTTAGGCTCACTGATGACAGACCTGGAAGTCACTAGGAAGGCAGAATATGCATGCAAAGAGGGATTAAGATAGTTTTTAACTTCAGCACAGTCAAAGGTGGTTCAAGATGCACAAAGGAGAAAAGGCTACACAAAAACTTTTAAGGAATGATTTAGCACAGATTTCTAGGAACTGATACATTGCTTTTAAGTGTTCTGTATTTTGGTTTGCAATATGTATTTTTTAATTTAAAAATAATAATAATAATTTAAAAAAAGCTGGGCAAACACTTCATTCACCCCAAGAAACCCAAGCAGCTTCACACTATGCTACCAAGGAAACTAAAGCCTAGGTCAGGTCAAAGATAGCTAGGGAATTCATTATCACCTTGTCCAAGACAAGCAACCATCCACCCTTCACAGCTGATTTTGAACTCCTTAGTTCAGTTGTCCTACACTGAATACAACACTTCTGGAGAAGCCTACTAGCTGCAGTAACTCCTGTATGTCTGAAAGAGATCAGCAACTACACTTCTTCACACTGGGTGCCTAGTACTGCAAAATTCAAGAGCTCCAATAATCATCTTGGTCGGAGGCATTGTGTTCATGGGAACAGTTTACTCACTTCATTGGAAATTCACATGGTTTTGCTACACAGATGGGATCTATAGGGCCCACGGCATTGTAAACATACTTTGTTTACCTGGTTTATTCTTACGCAAGGTTCTCGTATTAATTTTCACCCTTGCGCACCTCAAGAGAATCTGATGCAATTTAAAAACAGCTCTAAGTCTATATTTCTCAGAAGATTTGGAAGCCCATTAATATTGTCCCTACAGTTAAACAGGCAGAAGTAGGAGAGATGAGCTAAAGAAAAATTTAACAATGTACAGGACTCAATTTTCATGCTAAATCTTTCAGCTAAGGCATAATCAATATAAAAAATGAGTGCCAGTTTGAATCATAATGTCACACTAGCATCAGGATCCATCAACTCACCTCACTGTATGAAAAAAAAAAAAAAAAGGCACATTAAAAAGACTCTTAGCAAAAGGACTGGGGTTTGGAACATGTCCCAGCATTTGATGCTCTTGCCTGAGAACCAACGGTCCTGAATTAAATCATACGTAGTTGCTTTAAACCTTCCAGATGAGTTTAACTAGGCACTGAGAAGGCCAAGAGCTCTGACGGATGGAAAGCATAGGCAGCATCTGGCATGATCACACCTACTAGAAACAGTAGCATAGGTTGGGGGAAAAGTGATATGAAGTGGCAATTCTCTCTTCTGACTAGGCTTGGCAAGCATGCTGGAAAGCTAAGGGGAGGAAAAGTATATTGGCAAAGTAACCGCTATTCCAACTTTCACTTTAAAAATAAAGAAGAACTGGTGCTTGCAAGACCCTGCAAACTGATGAATGGAAATTACAGAAAATGGGAGCCTCCAGCACTGAAAACCCAACAGCCCGAGTTAATAGTTAATACTCTTTACACTCTAGAGGCAACACACTGGACGGCCACATTACTGGTATCTCTCTGCAAGATGCAAGGCAGCATGAAATACGTGCCATCATCTTGTCCAAACTTAGCGGCAAACCTGAGCAGCATCCTAGGCAGGCTGAAACGGACAGTTGTGTTTACCAGCACCCCTGCTTCAGTTTGTTAGGAGCTCTCCTTAAAATTTAAAGTAAATAAATAGGTATTGCTTATTGGAAGACTCGCCAATAAATAACATTTAATTTCCACTAATTTTTGGATCAGGTCTTTTATCTGGAGATCAAAATTTTACATAATATATTCAGGTATTTTTAACATGTTAGGATCGACGACACCAGGACATCAGGCAAAAAGGTGTCTGCTAAAGCATGATAAGACAGCTAATTTATTTAGTCTTTGTTTGATGCCCGCTTTTCCCCTTTCTACTGCCTGATGGGGGAAGACACCCTCGGAAGTGCAGATGTGAGCACATTTAGCCTCTTTTCTTCAGATGTCTTCCCTACAAGACTGATTCATTGGAAGTCAAGGAAAGGAGAGGGGATCCAGAAAGAAGAGAAGGTCTTTCACCCCCAAGATGCTTTTGCTTTCATTATTTTTCTGCTTTGGAGATTATTTCTATTCCTTTTGAATGGGGAGCAAGAAGGAACGTGACACAGATGAAGTATGAAAGACAGTTCCCAACTGCTGCTTTCACCTGATCACAACGTTATCCTCCTTCAAAGCAGCGAGAAGGCTCCCTTCTGCCCACAGGGACTCGTGGTTACACTCAGTTCAAGTTGGGAGGAACGATAAATTAAAAAAAAAAAAAAAAAAAAAAAAAAAAAAGCCTTTTACCAAGTTAACCACACCTTCACTTAACCACACCTTCACTTAAGGAAAAAATACTTGCTGGAGTCCTGAGAGCGAGGAGAAAATAACGCAGAGACACGCCTCCTTGCTACTGCTCGCGGCAGGAGTCGTGTGCATCACGGGCCGTCGGGAGTGCATCCCTCCGGCTCTGGGGCTGCACGGCCTCCAGCGCCACGAGCCGTCCCCAACACCGCAGCAGGAGCCACCGTCCCGGTTGGGGGGCTGGAGACAATCCCACCAAAAAGCTAGGAAAAACACAACCAGCCATGCTCTTTCTTCCTTGGAGAACTGAAGGAGACCTGATTGAGTTGCTTCTCCTTCACCTTTGCATATTTAGTGCATTTTAAAAGCACTTCTCTCTTTTCTCCTGAAACCTTTTCCGACAAATCTCTCCATTTTCTTGACTGATGGCATTAAGATTACATGGGAAATGCAATCTGTCTTTTCTCCAAACTGGACAATTCGTTTTTAATCCTCCTCCTTTTATTACTGGATTTATCCCTTGCATTTTATCAAGAGCTTTATGCATCAGCAGCAACAGTTGTATTTAGTAAACCATATATTAAAAATAAGCTCAGGAATTTTCATCCCATGCCTACCTCTCTACCAATCTCCAGTGAAATTTGAATCAAAATTAAAAACAACATTTTTGACTTGCATTTGCCTCAGAAATAAAAACATTTTTTAATATGCCCACCATTAGTTTGAACTGAATTTCAGGAATTCCTTGCAAGTGATGTGATAGGAAAATCATATTAATTTCACTGGTGGCTATAATAAAGATGAACCTTTACAAAATACTCCCTGCTGGTCTGGTGTAGAAATAGAAGGGTTAGTGAAGAAAGAGATACAAAAAGTTGAGGAAGAATAAAAATTGAGTTGGCAAAAAGCCCTGAGTTTGTGAACTTTCCTTGTATCCCAGCTGTAGTCTTGTATTCTTTCTGGACACAATGATTCTAATTTATATCTCCACAACTAAGTAAATGTGAGAAATGATGAATATACACATCTGAACATGACTGCAAGTCTATTTGGCACTGTGCAATTTTGAAAATTGGCTCCTGTGTATAAAGCATGTGTCAATCAGATCGCAAGGAAAGGGATTCATTCCCCAGGTCTATTTTGGGGTTAAATGGAAGAAAAAGGAAACGTTTCTTCTTGCAAGAACACTTATCTTTCTTCCCAACTGCCAATTTCTATGAGCTTTCTCCTCACATCTCCCCCATCCGCTTCACAAAAAAGACATTAGTCAGACTGAAAGGAGAGAAAGCAAAGGCAAAGCACTCGGTGAAAGGGAGCCTTTGAAATCTCTTGCCTCCCCTTTTCTCAGCACACACCCACTTAATGATTAAAACTGAGCTAAATCAACTGCTGTTAGACAAGGTTGAACTGGACAATTAGAACAGAGCAATGAGGTGCTCGAGTAACTGCCCGCCAGATTCAAACACTAAGGAAAGGCATATTACATTACTTGCATCAGAACTGTTTGTGCTTGCTCAGTAATTTCCAAGACAGCATAACCTTCATAAACGGTCCATGTGCACACGCACACCCACCCTCGTGTGTCGGTGTAGGGTGCAAAAGAGCAACATCATTACAGACCTTATCAAATCGACACTTAACTTCTCTTGGTACAGTGCATGCAAATTCTGCAGACTTCATCTACTTCTGTAACTGCTAAAACAGAGAGAGAGACAGCAGCCAGCCTTGAGGGAAAGCCTTATTAGCACAGCTTCACTGACACTGTTGGTAGAACCAGCAAAAAAGACATTTTCCTGTTCACCAGGTGATAACTTTGAGGATCTTGATTAATGTGCTTTAGTCAAGCAGGCAAATTCAAATCTACCCAGCAACTTTTGCAATCTGAGTGATTCAGAGAGGAATTTGCATGCATTTCAGCTACTTAACTGAACTTCATTATGCATGCCAGAAAATATATTTTTGAAATCTAAAAGGCATGTATTGCTGACCACAGCTGTGCTCATCTCCTAAACAGCTCCAAGTGAGGGACCGGATTTGGTCCTCCAGCTATCCTCATCGGCACAAGAAAAGCGTTGCAATACACTGGTACTTTCCAGTTCACTGTCACCAGTGTCATGACTGAAATACGGGGGCTTGAGTACCACCTTAGCCACAGTTGTCTTATTATTACCCCTTGATGACAAGGATATTGTCAGCTTTAATGAGTACTTTTGGCGTGAATATGCTAAGATACAGAACTATCCTGTCGCTAAGCATGGAAATAAAAACGTGGGAGAATCCTTTTCCTATCTACCACCTTTTTTAATAACTGCTTTATATGCAATGAAAGACCTAGGAGTTTGTGGACATTTTAAAGCAGGTACTTTGCATACAATTTTATTTTCATCTTTGTGACGCACACTTGCCCCTCACTGAGGGAAGCTCTAGGATACATGAACAACACCATATTATATTCTTTCATACCTATATTCCACTTGTGTTGCTCATGGAAACCTATGGAAGGCCAGAAAGGACGTTTCTAGGGCCAACTCCACCCCAAGTCAAAGGCTCAGCCACAGAATGGAGATCTTTTCATTTCTGACTTTTTTTTTTTTAAGCTCCAGGATGCTCTTTCTCCTAATAGGTCTCCTGGCTGTTTAATAATTAATTGAAACTATTTGTACACAGCTCCTATTATAAACCCTGAGATGGTCAAAATATCTGTAAAGGCTTCCTATTAAGTCTGCTTCTTAAATGATAATCCTGAATGTGCAGAGTATACTTAATACAGGAGCATCTTAACAGTACAGATTTTTTTTTTTAATGTCTTCTTATTTAGCATGTTTTTCACATTAGAATATCTTGACTCCGATGAGTGGACAGGATTTTTTTTTGTTGTTTTGCTTTTTTTTTTTAAAATTCTAATGTGCGCTATAAAGAAATGACTCAGATCACTAGAGCAGTCTCCGCTGCGTACCTGGTGAGCTAATAAATAGACGATACAATTACAGTGACAAGCATCATTGCCAAAGAGAACGAGAGCAAAAATAGCAAGCAAAACTCTGGAAAAGGAGCCACCTCTCCCTCTGGTGTCACCCAAGGCATCAGCTTCTCATGTCTAAAAACTTCATGAAAGGACTGACAGATAAAAGCCAAGCTGTCCCAAATATCACAACGATGACAGCAAGCCACTTGGTTAAGGGACAGACTTTTTATCCGTGTTGACTAGCTGAACGCTTTGAAAAGCAACTAAGAGAAAACTGAGGAGAAGCAGAACATCTCCTGGGTGACAGGTAGCTCTCTTGTAACAGAGCAGGGATCGGAGATCGCCACGTACACCATGGAAGAACTCACATCTGATAGCACCAAAATAACGAGAAAGGACTTTCTGGAGAGCAAAAGCCAGAGAAAAAAACAGTTCATGAAAAGTTATAGATGCTGAAATGCTCCCTTCTGATCAGCTCTCAACTGATTTCTACCACCGGTTAAGTAATTAATTCAGGCACCCAGAACATCTGAAAGGGATCAGAGCAAAAACAATTGCCAAACTAACCTCTAGGGCACGTGTGTCCACACACACACGCGTGCACACACAGTTTAAAACGCGACATAATGTGACAGGTGTCCTGCAAGGACATTTGAACTATATCATTAATACCGATCTTAAACGCCCAGATTCCAGCCAGTTTCACAGTCTTTTAAACAATCTTTACACAAGCCAACCCACTTTCAGTTCAGCATACGAGTAGCTGCCATGCAGTTAACTGAAAATTACAGACAAGAAGCATTTCGTTCGTATGCCACCAGTATAGAAAGATGCAGAATCTCTGAGTTTTCCTGAAAACTGCCCTGGGCAAAATTGTATTAAATTACTATATGTGCAACAGTGAGAGATAAGAAATTGGGAAGAGCTATTTCCACCGGGGCAGCATAGGATGGTAAGGTGCACAGATGGAAATGATGGGTTTCTCTTGCTTGACTATTATGTTTCTAGAGTGCAAAAAGAAGAATAAATGTATCATCAATTATACAAGCCTTGTATCAGCTGAGTCAGAAGACAGAAAAGTATTAGCATAAACAGTGACTGCCTCTACAGAAAAGCTTTTTCTCAGTATTGTGAGGGTATCACCTGCCTCTAAACATACTGCAATAATTTGAAACTAATAATGTTATGGTCTTTTGTGCAAGATTTCCAGTAATTACTTTGCAATAATCTCCTTTTTTAACTTAGTTAAGCACTTACGTTCACACAGATGAGGAAGGGGAGGACCTGTGGCAGGGAGGGTTGTTTTGTTTAGGTTTAATTTCACTGATCAAATTTTTCTGTGAAATAGATTATCTACTGCTTCAATGTAAAGCGTAGGAGTAGCAGGTATATTTCAAAGCAAAATCTCTCTCTCTATTTATCAAATAATAATCATGTAATGTCAAGAAATGTGAGCTACTCTTTCCTATTTCAATACCGTGAAAAAATAAAAAATCTTATTCCTAGGGAAGCAAACTGAAATCTTTATCTTTGCAGGCAAAGACACACAGAGACTCTTAAACCTTGACCTTTGTTGAAGCAGTCCCATACAGTTTTATGTTTAACTGACTGAGAGAAAGAACACGAGAGGCAGAGCATTAGGTTGGATTTAGTGGGTTTAAGGACAGGACTATCAACTGAGCAGAACTTCAATTACAGACTAATTTAATG
Source organism: Dromaius novaehollandiae (assembly GCF_036370855.1). Lineage (NCBI taxonomy): Eukaryota > Metazoa > Chordata > Aves > Casuariiformes > Dromaiidae > Dromaius > Dromaius novaehollandiae. The sequence continues at coordinate 7,424,742 of NC_088113.1, read as the reverse complement.
TATACCCAAGTACATTATTGCAATTCAATAAACATCTCTTCAGAATTAAACAATTTCACTTTGCTTTCATTTCAGCCTATGTGCATGCATTACAAGTTTGTTATTATTCACACCAAAATTAGCCAGACTTTTTTGGAAGCACTGATCCATGCAATCCCAGTGTGACACATTGCTGCTTCAAACTAACCTCAAACAAATGACTTAACCTTACCCTGCTTACCAACTAGGAACAAGGAAGAGAGGAACGTTCCTTCAGTATAATCCCTTAATTTCTTCTAGGTAGGTGTCTGTTTGCTTGACTAATCCAGCAATGAATCTATCAGCGTTTTCCTGTTGGAAGTCCAACCTCTTGTGTTTGTAACTTATTCTTCTATTTTTTTCTTTCTCAAATTGTTACACAAGAAAATGTCAGGCACATATCCTACTTTGCACATTTGGTATTTGTTGCTCTGTAAGGTTGCCTTCCTTCTGTTTGGTTATAATGCAGTACTAGATATGCCATTACTGGCAACTCGCTTCCATTTCAATCATGAATTAACTCCTCCAGAAGCAAACAAGACAGATGCAAGATCCCTCGGTGGAAGTTAAAAGCTCTTGGCATCTCACTGGAACATTGTCTTTGTGATCTGTGCAGTTTGAATACCTACAACACTCAACACTCAGTATTTGACACCTCGCAAAGACACCTGCATGTTGATTGTCAAACGCCATAGGAATTTGGTAGAAAGTACTGCAGTGGATCAAAGCGATCTTGTTTCTACAGCCGCCCTCCATCAAACACTTAGATCAATAATATTATACTCTGTGAGCATCCCTATACCTCAAATTCCTTTCACCAATGTCTGTGTAAGATGGGACTCAGGATGAAGCAGGCTCACGAGTGACTTAGCCACCTCCTGAACTCCCCTCCTAAGGCAATGAGCATCCCTGTGGTGTAGCTGAGGAAGAGTTTAAGAAAGGCAGCACTTTACTCCATGCCTCCTGGGTACTTTCTCCTTAATCAACCCGGTCCAGTTCTACGCTCTTCGACAAGCACCGTCTTGCACATGTCAGGTACAGCATCAGCTCTTAAATCATAGTAAACAACACAGGCCAAAAACCCAAGCTTCCTTCAGGAACTACCGCTGCCTCTGTCTACTTCAGGACATGAGAAGAATCAGTCCCATCATTTACCCCCAGCAGCCTTGAGCAGACAGACTCTTCTGACATAAAATACTCCATCACAGGATTATTTATGCCTGGTAAAACACTAAAGGAAGGCAGACAAAGCTGACTGACAGCCAAACTGTTCAGCTATCCACATTAAAAGGATCCATAGCTACCGTGCATTATTACAAAAGCTTGCAAACAGGGCTGTATCCAGACAAAGTTTGTTTCCATGATTCAAACGTGTTTTAAGAAAAATGATTGAAATTCATATCACTTTACAACCCTTTTCTCCTACTTTAAATATAATGAATAAAGGAGGAAGGTCCAATAGGATGTTAATTTTTACACATAGCTGCCACCTGGGAAGAAATATTCATCAGAAAAACTTGTTGCTTTAATACAACCTACCTTTCACTATTAATTCTGCATAATTCGAAACTCCAGATCCACCATCAGAACGAATGACGCACCGGTACTTGCTGATACTGCGCTGCGAAGTGTCAGCTACACTGACAGTAGCAGAAAAACGTCTATGGTTGACCACTCTAGTCACCATTAACGCTGTGTCCCTTCCATTCCACTGCTGTAAAAGCAGACAAAAATAATGCAAGTTATGAGGACATGTAGCTTGTTTATCCATGGATAATTCAGTCTTTGTTATGCTTCTTAACACTGCTTAGACCTTCATGTTCACATTGCTAGGTTAGACTTCATACAGTACAAATTCTCAATGAAAGATTGCTAACCATACCCCTACAAAACTGATGTGGGCTCTGGACTGTATGATCTAATGGGTGTAAATATTCTTGCGTATATATTTAGGATTATTAAGGCTTTCCTGTCTATTCAATTTTTGAAACATATTTGGATGTTTGGTTGAAAAGGCTGGAGAGTGACAGCTCCAACTACATACTTGTACAGGATATATTTACAAGTTTAGCTAGCATATGAAAATACCACAAATAAACACATTTTGTACACCTGGAGAAACACAAACGAACAGATTTTGTACACCTGGCACTTGCAGATGTCTATTTCTGTTTCAGGACCAACTTAAATAAATGATTTGGATGCACAGACATGCTTACATGTCCAACACTGCTCAAAAAGCCTCTCTCTACCAATGCCACACTACATTTTCAAAATTGGAAATCAGACAGATGCAGAACTAGCCAGAAATTGATGTTCTACACAGCATAGACATCTGAACTTGCTCAGTTGGTCTAGCTTATTAGGAGTTGCAAAGAAAGTATACTGTTTTGCCAGTTTCCAGTAATCAATTTTTTGGTGGTATTTCCAAGCCTATTTTCATTAAATGCTTCAATTTTAAAGAATGGAAAACAAGTTTCCACTAGCAACAATAATGATTTTCTCTCAAACCCCTGCTTCTCATGGGAAAAGGTTCACACTGCTTCAGGTCAGATGTGTTTTACACATATCTAGTCATAATTGTGGAAGGATTTCACAGAAAAAACTCAAAAAAGATAACGAGTAAGCCAAAACGCATCTCAGTGGATGTTAAAAGTATAACATAGGTTAAGAAATTTCAGACAAAAATGGAATTGTTAGGATAACAGCTGTGTTTCAGTACAGCTAAAGCAACTGTCAAAAGTCATTTTATATAATGCCAAATGTTTTTCTCACCAACTCAAGTATTTTTTCCCAGTACTAATTTTCACCTTTGCTAATTTGTCCCCTAATATTTAGGCTCAGTTTGAAATTGTTATTTCTAAACTAAATTTAAAGAATGGGAAAATCCATTAGTTATTTGAATAAATACCATAGCAATTATGGCAAGGGCCACTCTTCTCTACCTCAGATGATGTTGCAAATAGACCTTTTTATAGATGCCAAAATAAAGAAACTGAATTCTGTCCTCAGGGCATTAATTCAAGAAAAGATGTGTGTTTAAATTCTGCTGTATCCGAAGAGCTCTAAGCACACGCTTGCCCAATCAGGGCCTCTGAGCTGTGAATAAAAACTGTTGATTTGCTTAAACTTTCTGAAGTTAATTAAACTTTCTGAAGTTTGAAGTCTGATGCTGGCCCTGGGTACATGCACAGTACATAGCATAACAATGTCTCCTTGTTTGGGATGTCAGCAGTTTCATGGCCCAGAAGTTTAGAAGAAGAAAGAGGTCTACTATTTTAAAAGCCTCTAGAGGAGCTGTGCGTGTGGAACGGGGTAACATTAAGATTCCACATTTCTGAGCACTTCAAAGGGCTGAAAAAAAACCACTTTGCCCTTCACCAGAAAGCAAACACTTTTCAGGTTTGCTAATTTTCCCATTTCTAACTCTAAACTGAAAATCTATTCTTAAACATTGCTACCATACCCACATGAACAGCATGAGCCAGCCTTTCAAGTCCAAACAAGAGGGCAAAAATATAGGCAAAAAGAGGTGGAAGACTTTGCTTCTCTTGTCTTGAAGTCTTTCAGTGAGTGATTAAAGGGAACAGTTTGATATTAACCCAATCAAGGGAAGCTGAGAGGAAGAAACACAGCAGGTACAAACTGGCTTTGCCTGTTCTGCACCATCCAGGTAGTCCTCCTAGACCCTTCCTGTTAGCATAGGTTTCCACCTATGGAAAATGCTATGGACCACTACATGGTCTGCAGTCCGGAGTAGGCAACATTTTGGGAGGGGGAGAAAAAAGATGACTGCATATTAAGCAGAAGGGAGAAAATACTCCATTTGTTCCATCTTTCCTGTTCTACTGCTGGATGTCTACAAGCACATGGGCATTTGACTGAAACCACAGTTCTACTGTCACTGGCCATTTTTCCATCTTCTATATCGTATTTTGTCAACTTGAACTCTCATCAGCTTAAAACAGTTCAGAAAGGATCCTGATGAAGGGACTTTGCCCCACCACCCAGTCCTTCCCCATCTACTTATTTTTGCTTGAAAAGACACCATCGCTTTACCTGGAGCCAGAGCTTGTCGTGCTGGGACCACTTGCCCCCGGCGATGCACTGGAAGGTTGCGTTCTGCCCCACGTTAACCTCCACGTTCTGCAGCCGGAGGAAATGCGGTGCTTTCCCTAGCAGAAAACGCACAGTGTTGCCAGGGTAGAGCAAGGCAGCAATCGGCTGCGTTACACAGAGATACACACACTCAGCAAATTATTAGGGCAAAGACAGGTCTAGCCTTGACAAAGCGATTTAGCAAAATAAAGCTGTCCTTCAGCTTTAATGATTCCGTGTGGAGCGGAGGATCTTGCAGAGGATGACCTACGGGACCATATAAAGCTCTGGCACAGCTAGAAACACATTTACTACCAGATCACAACGCAAGATCACAGTCATCAGCACAAGTTCTTACTGCTTGCTATGAAGTGCAATTGAGTAATTTCTTTTCTTCAGAAAATTGTGTTTCTAAAAAGGTCAAAAAAAATCACATGCTTTGGAGTTTGTCAAGTGTGACCGACCTAAAACCAATTCTTATAGGGTTCTTTTTTTCCTTTTTATTTTCTTGATTGTCAAATAAATCCTAGGGCTTTAGAATAATTATATAACTTTGACATCAAACCACTAATATTAAATTTTAGTATCACCAATATTAGCATATCACTGTATCAGTTTATTAATCGCTGATATCAGTGTGTCACCCGTTTTAAATTCAGTACTAATTAAATTTTAGATCACTGATACTAAAACACTGACAACCCTGATATTAAATAATCAGCTGTTCACACAGGAACAAGATCAGAGCACTGTTTTTGAACTAAACCATGGACTCATTCACCTCTGTAAGTCAACTTAGAGGAAAATAAAAAGCATTTTACAGCAGTGAACCTGACCCTTTCAAATGAAATCAGTTCTGTACTAGGTTTCAGAACAAAGTTTATGCACCATTTAAATACTTTCAGTAGGGCGCACAGGAGTCTTGTGAGACTCTGAAGGTCAGACTTTTTCAAATTCATGTCCACCTTTCATACTAAAGGACTGTGTGTTATTATGATTAGGCATCAACAGCACACACAATTTCTGAGCACTTATCAACTCATACTTCTCCACTGGAATTAAATAGCTTCAAAAGGACGTGGGCATCTGTGTGTGCGTGCACAAGGCTTGACATCTAGCTCGTTAGCTACTACTTTCGTGCTTGGATATGGGCAAGCCCATTTTCCAGACACATGATGACGAATTCATGACAAATCTTTGTATGTTGGTGCTGCACCGTGTTCGCCAAACACCCCGCTTGCCAACCACTCCGGCAAACCAGGACTGCTGAAACGAAGCAATTCTCTACCATCACGCTTCCTGGGGAGCAATAATTTCAAAGTTTATAAGAAAACTACCTTTGGGTGAGAGAGAGAACATACTATGTGATATTTGCAGGCTCATATGAATAATTTCTGCTCGCAGTCAAAGCAGGGCAGACATAAGCCAGCTCCAAACCTGAAGCAGTGCAGCCAGGGTGAGCACAGCAACCGCAGCCCCCAGCTCCTGGGGCTCAGCGCTGCTCAACAGCCAGGCGTGGGCAGAGCCGGTGGGGGCAGCGACAGTGCTGACATTTGTTTTTGCTCCATCACTGTGTCATTAGGGGCATTTTGCTGATACACCATGATCTAGGAAGGTGAAACAGAAATGAGGAAAAAAAAAAAAAAAACAAAAAACAACCCAGTGATTTCAGTCATCTCCAGGGTCATCAGGAGCTTTGTGGTTCCAGTGGTCTGAGCTAGGGAACGCTTTGCTGACGTTTACCCAGGGTGGCCGTCACTGCCAAGCGACACGTGCAACACCAGGAATCAGCAGGGAGAAGCATTTAAAAGACTGACGAGCTTACAGGGGGGAATACCGTACATTCAAACTCACCTCAGACTTATTTCAAACTTGTATCTTCAAGCTTACTAGGCAAGTCTGAAGAATTTACTTGCAGGCAACACCATATGCTGCAAGTGGCAAACTGATGCACAACGGAGTAGTTACAGTTCGCATCATTTTTGTTCTGAGTCTTTTGAAACCTGAGCGCAAGCTCATTAAAAAGTAAGTACAGTAACTCCACCGGTAACATTGATGTTTTTTTGAAGGATGATATGAGAGTTTTCTGGTGGATTTGTCCATTAATAATGACACAGTAGTGAAACTTCTATTAACTCTACCAGGAAAAAGGCAGCTAAAATATTCAGAAATGACATGACTTGGAAGAACACACACTTCTCCTTTCTAAAACCAGCAAGGACACAAAGTGCTTCAGTTGATCTTTATAAGCAATGCACATGGACGCTGTGTAAAAGGCTTTTTAAAAGGCAGCTGGGTTGACACGGAAACTCCCTGTCTGTACTTTCAGAGCTATGCAGCCATTCTCAACGAACTGGAGCAGCGCGACTGAAAGATCAGTTACTCAACACATGACTTCTTAATCACTGAATGAACATGCTGACAACACTGCTGTCTCCACATGCATAAATTTTATATATTTTCATACAGACTTCAATTCAAAAAAGCACTCATTCACTAAATGAAGATTAAGTTCATACATAATTTTGCAGAGACACCTGCATATACTTGCAGAAATGGACTTAAACAGCAATTTAAATACTTCAATAAGCAGAGTAGAGTCTAACACTGCATCCTTTCTCCTTTTTACATCACCTAACCTTCTTGTTCAGGTTTTGCTTGGCTTTATTGGCCCCTCCACCAGGACGGGGATCAGGCAGCACCCAATGCGCTGTGGAACGTAAACATGCCACGTGGGGGATCTGTTTGGATGCTGCCAATTAGCAGCAGCAGCTGGTTAATACTGATTGTAAGTTTTTCTTAATGAAGTAAATGCACCCAAAGGCCTAAGAAATGAGCACATGATAAATATAATTTAGTTAAACAGCAATTATCCATATTGCAGTTACCAGAAATGTCCTGTTAAGCTTGAGCAGAACCACGTCTGTCACACTGGATGGCAGCTATTTTTTGAAATTTGGTGTTGCAGGGAAACCAGTCGATCTCAGCCCACAGATGTGACCCATGTGATTCACTTGTGCACAGCAGCTGCCACCACCTTACTAGTGAGAACTAGTGAGACAGGCTGTAAAACTCGAAGGGGTTTGTGCTGCCCTTCCAAATGACACCAGGCTTGCTGAATTTGCAGCATCAAATGATGAATAAAATCAGGGTATCATCCAAAATTACAGTTGAATACCAAACATCTAATAACTTAAGCATTAAAAGCTGTGGGGTCATTACAGATTACTCATAAGGACATTAATATATTTGAGGAAGAAAATCACAAAGCATGTCTAAACTCATTAAAGAACATGAAGGCTCTTCAAATCTTTAGAAGAGACTGTACACTACATATACAATACATACATACAAGAGTCGTCAAACCAAACTGTGGACACACAAATCAAAGCAGTTCAGATCCAAAGGCTGAGATTTTGTGCTTTTTTAAGTACAAAAATCTGGACTGCATGTATTATGACTAGGATAGAAAAAACACAGTATTAATAACTTTGAACAGCATAATGAACCTGCATTAGTCTCCACTCCTGCGCAAGTGTATTGTCTGAATGAGACATTTTAAATCTGCATGGAGGCGCTGAGTGGGCTTAACTTTTGTCTCAGGAGATACCTTTTGGATACATCCTTTAATGAAAGGAATACTGATTTTTATTTATTTATTTATTTAAGTTAACTGCATAGAATATTGTCAGAAGCTTTTTGAATCTTTTTCTTCAGGGGTGTGATTCAGAAATAACAAAACAATCAAGAGTTTTATGTTGTCTTAAGAACAGAGGAAGAGAGATTTCCATAGACATTCTGGCACTAGCTACAGATCCAGAGCAGCTTGGCCTTTTGCACAGCTTGCAAAGTTATGTAATTATGCAAGACTGACTCTCTCAGAGAGACTCAAGAAGACACTTCAGAGTTGACTGAACTGGGTAAATCACTCATCTAGACTGCGAAGCCTGATATATAACACATTACCATGGTTAAAAAAAAAAAAAGAAAAGAAAAGAAAAGAAAAGAGAAAACAAAGAATGCTCACTGCATGGATGGGCAAGAACTCTGACTTCATCCACAGCGATGTACCCTGGATGTCCTTTCAAGGAGACAGATTCAAATATCACCTGAAATACAAGAAAGAAAAGGTTTTCTTAAAAAGGAGTAGCTGCACTAGACATTTGGCCAGTCACCCCATTCCACTCCTATTCCAGTGTCGGAACCTTTCAAGGTGTTTGATCATTAATGGTGAAGGGATACAGGTGCAATTTAGTAAAGATGTGCATATTAAAGACTGAAAGTCTGTTCGATAGAGGAAGCAAAAAGTTACAGTAACATTTATTAGGATTAGAGAGTTATGTGCTTCCTTCATTTGGAGGAGCAAAAAAAATTCCATGGGTACACACAAACGTATTCAGTCTAAGCACCAGTGCAAGTTTGTTGGGAGTCATTTGATATCTTGTTCTTAGTAGGCTTCCAAAACTTGGAGAATGCTGTTCATTAAACAAAATTATCTCACTGAATCAATAACCCCACATGGATTGTTTTGGAGGAAACCCTGATTTGGCGTGCAAGCCATCGCAGTGCCCGAGAGCAAATTCTGAGCAACAGATGACCCTGGATTCCAGCTACTGCACTGAAATAAAATTCTCCCCAAAATATTAGAATAAAATAGTTTCTCTGCCTTTCTCTGCATCAAACTAATATGGTTTGAGAATGAATTATCTTAAAAGGCTCATACATAATATTTCTCTACATTACTGTTACACTAATTAGACTTATTTTATTTATGTATTGGACAATGAAAATGTTCCACTAATTTGGGGCTGAACATACAAATATTACAGGCAAACAAAAACATAACTTCTTCCTGTGACTCTGGGAATGCACCTGGAAACCTGTCCTAATTTGGAGTACCTTGCAAATAAAAATATACAGACTACTTGAAAAGAGTTCAGAAAAAAGCCAGAAGACTAATAAAGAGATTATCAAAGCTAAAATAACTACTGCCAAATAAGCTAACTAAAATTCAGAAAAAAGTAGTATCAAATATGACACAGACATGAAGTCTGTTAACAACTTAAAGCTGGCTTTTAACACTAGTCTACATAGAAGTTGATAGCCCCTGTTTCTCACTACTTGGCCTCTTTTTCATCTCCTCCATCAGAAGATTAAATATAGTAAAATATCCAGTGGTCCAAATGCTTATCACTGAATGCCCAGGCTGTTAGAGCAGTGTGTACTCCATAAGCACAACCTTTTTGTTAACCATTTTGCTTTGCACTGGAGCTTCCAGAACTTAGTTTCTGCTCATGCTTCCACGACTTCCTGAGATCTGTTCCCCCAATTCCAAACACATCCAAATGTGAGATCTCCTCAAAGTCTTTCAGAAAAAAAGCATGATAAAAACAGGTAGAATACAAAAACAAACGCAGAAAAGCTCAGCTGCTAACAAAATGTAAGAATAGAATTTTTACAGCAGAGGAGGGTGGACAAAAAATAGACTGTCCAAAGGGTAGAAGGAGGAAGCAAATCCCTGGAAGAGAAAATAATAATCAAAAAAAAATAACAAGTGCTCTGAGTGATGAAAGGTCCTTGATAGGTTTTCTAGGAACTGTATAGACTAATAGCGCGGTATATATCCATAATACGGAAATTAGGAATAATTTTGTAAAATGAGATGTCATTCATGATACAAATTGTACCTCCTGGCAAGGTCACCTAAGGAACTATTGCAGCATCCTTCAAACACAAGATTACTGGTGGCAACTTCACAGTTACTAAAACTTACTTTAGCATTTGTGAGAAGCTCTAAGTCATGCTAAAGTCCATCTTCTTTTTCCCTCAAGCTGACTTCCTCAGAGTCTCGGCACTTGGAACCAAAAGCTCTCCGCAACATGGGCACCGGCTATGAGCAGGTGGCAAAAGCAAGTGCCACTAAATAGAGATTGATCGTCTGTTAATTACTGACCTGTACAGAGCCCTTAATATCGTGCAATATAACCCGAGCCACTGCAGTCGCTGCATCAGTTGATGGAAAGCCCATGCATCTCATCTTCACATCAGTGCAGAACCCACTGAAAAGAGCGGAGGATTCCTCTCCATTCAGACAGTATTGTTTTAACAGAGGGTTTTATCATCTGTCCTGCTCTACGCTCAGATCTTCTCTTTACTTCCCAGTTCAGACTTCCACATCGTTGGCCTGTTTCATATTGTGCAGCGTCTCGGCCCTATTCGAGCCAGTAGCACAGGAGCACATGTGCTTTCCTGGAGACAGAGAACTGGGCCCCAGAGAAGAGGAGGAGGCAGAAACCCAAGCATGTACAAGGCCCGCTGCTGCAAACTCAACATTGAATGTCTCTTGTGTCCTTTTAACCTCAGTGGAAAATGCAATATAATGGCTGAGACACAGGCTTTTAACAGTGTTTTACATTTAAGGAACTCCTCAGAACACAATACAGCTGACAAAATACAAAGCCTTACTCTTGAAAAGCATTTTTAAATGCCCCTGAAAACTGCAAAACCCAAGCGATTTCATGTTCCCTTACCAATAAGCAACCCTACATTTCAGAGCTGCTACATACCACCACCGTCTGTGTTAGCAAAGCAGCCCAGCTCATCCGGTGCGGTACAAGTTTTCTTCAGGCACAGATCAATAACGTTCCTCGCTATACATCAAGAAGCCTCTTCCTGCAGACGAATGCTGCCCTGGGTGCATTCTGGGACTCAGTTCATCCTCATGGCAAGCAATAATTCAGAATTACACTTATTAACTTTCTTCAAGTACTATTATGGCTTTGTTTGCTACACTAAAAACATATGCAGGCTGGGAATCCAAGTATGACTAACTCCAGGGTAGACATCATAAATCTCCATCATGTTCACATCTCAGCACAGTGCTTTTAGATCCGGTTGACTCATACAGCCTTTGCGTACACGAGCCAGGCCTAAAAGCATGACCTCCAGCCTTGGGCCGGGTCGCTCATCTTGCACGAGTCACATCTCCAAAACCTAGAGCACTGGCCGAAGCCTCAGCCACAAGGCAACCGGTTGCAGATTGCTCGCGGCAGGCTTTCCGACGCACGCTGCGACTCGCGACGGCACGGTTTCTGCATGTTCAGAGAAGCCTCCGCATTTGCGCTGACGCAGGTTTCATCACTTAGGATAAAGGCAATTTTTCCTGCGTTATCTAGTGCTTTTCAAATACGGAAGATGCTTTCAGGGCTCTCGTGCACAGAGCTCGACAGGCATGCAATTCGGATTTAAAGCTGACAAGTAACACTCCTACGGCGCACCTGAGATGGAGAGCGCGAAGCGAGATGCTCCCCAGGCGTCAGCACAGCCCTGCCTTTGCCATCCCGCCACCGCCGGCCTCCTTTAGCCTGCAGCGTGCCATCAGGCTGTCAACCACCGACAATTTTGACAGAAGTCCTTCATGATGTTTTCCTCCTCACTTTTGTGAGCTTAATTTTTTTTCCTTTCTCACTTTGATTAAATGTAGAAATCCATTAGGTTGCAGCCCATCCACAAAGGATGGCTGATAAAATTAGGGCCTCACAAGACAGTTGGATAGATTTTAAAAAAAGTTTTTAAAGCCACATGTAAGGATTAAGAATAAAAATATAAAGCAGACTGAAACATCAACCCCTACCTACCAAAAAAAAATAAATAAATAAAATCTGTGTTTTGTGGAAAGGAGCTACTCCCAGCCAGTTACTGCTGATTTTCAAACTGTCCACTTTTGGGCAGCAGTGAAAAGTTCTTTAAAAGGACTTTTATTCAGAAAAAACAAACCTGACCTGCAAAAGGACTTGCAAGAGAAGTAACTAATGCTGAGGAAGCCTAGGATCAGTATATCTAAGAGTAGGATCTCTTAGCAGGAGATCAGACCATCTTTCCCAGGCTTCTCAAACACTGATTATCAGGGTGAAAGATTGTCTTTTCTTTATCCCTTTAGAGCACCCACTATGAAGCAGATTTTGGGTCAGGACCAGGTTCACATTAATACGAACTCAATATCAAGGATTTTAATATGATTTCAGAACAAGTGGCAAATTGTGCTCAGCCCTCCAGACCCCACTTTGCACCTCCCCGTCCCTTCCTGCCCCCCTGCTCGGTGCGCAGGCTTGGGCTCTGCTGATATCCCCAACTCTTTCAAAGGCAAAACATTAAAGCTTTCTACTTTGGCTCAGATTTTTAAAGACTTCCTACCCAGTTATTAAAAGAAAAAAAAAGAAGCTTTTCTGCCTGCTGTTGTCTATCCACAGACTGCTCTCTGCCTTTTCAGAGCTTTCTCTGTACTAAATTCGCTCATGTCTTTTAGTCATCTCCTATATGTATCTCCTTATCCTGTAAGGTGTGGGATGCAATTACTTCCCCGGCTTTTTGTCTTGGATGGAAAACAAGATAAAAACATACCCCAACACTTAACGAGAAGTATGCAAATCCATTATGTGCCACTATCTCTTATTAAAACTGAAACAACTCCTGCAACAGCTACTCCTTACAACAGGAACATGTGTAGATACAGCTGCAACATCTGCAGTCTGCATTGTACACCAGCTCACAGGTACTGTTAAATTTAGCACTGTTACAGACAACTTTTTACCAGCTGTGCTCTAAGTACGTGAACAGTCTTTCATGACACATTTGTTCAAGCCCCTATGGTCAAAGCAAGAGCGACAGCTTTTCTATCTACTCAAGGAAACAAGATTTCACAGAATGAAGCAAGCAGCCTGGGTCTTTCTCAAGACCAACACAGGCTCACGCGTAGATGATCACAGAAGTTGCCACCAACAAAACTGCAGTTTTACACAACTTCCATCCAGCCTCCCTCCAGGCAAAGACACCCGAGCTCTCGAGCTACCCAGATCATTAATCCCGGCAGAACTGAAAGACTTCCAATACAGGGCATGTCTGATGACTTCCTACACTTGGGCACGGGTGAAACTCAGGAAACCATGGAAATGACTGCTTTAACAACTCATGAAAAAGAATCTCCTAACAGAACAAGCAAAACTATGGTACAAGCAAGGCTTTAAAAAACATAAATAAAAAACAAACAAAGGAAAGGAGATAAAAGGAGGGTCGGGTGAAGAGACTGCTCATTTTGTAAACACAGTACAAGCTTTTATTAGTATCTTCTGTATCTGTGCCCCTTAGATGGGCAGCAGGAACCCAGATGCAGAGCTGAATGAACAAATGCTAAGCATTCACTCGCATGGAAGCAACCAAGATCCAAAAACAGGTCAGGCAAGCTTACGCAGAGAGAGCCAGTTAAACATCGAGACAGCCCCTTGTAAATTTACATTTGCAAAGCGTCATGGAAAGTGCCAGCACAAATCTGTTTAGGTGCCAACTTCAAGACATAAGCGGGTGTTAACTTTCCAATAATTTGGCTCTAACAGTACTTCACTCTGCAACTGAACAGCTTCCCAAGAAAAGGTCTGAAGAGGGAAGAAACATGTAAAAATGCTTAAATCACCTCTTCTTATAAAACTCACTCTGACACAAAAAGGGGGAAAAAATCAGAATTAAACTTGCAGAATACCTACTGCCAACCATAGCCTAGCCTCATACCTAGCCAAACTTTCAAAGGGGTAAGAGCGAAAAGTATTACAAATTCATACCTGATAAAAATGTGGCCAGAACGTACTGATGGCAAGTTCCGCCTTCACCCATCCTTCCGTAACAATCCCTGACACATTCCATATGGGATTGCCCTGCGGTCCACCGTTCACCTTCACATAGACATTCAGAGAGCCAGGACTGGAACGGTCTCTGCTGGATAAGTAATAGTGGAAGTCGATGCAATGTGTGTCATTTTCCTTCAATGTAGGCAAAAGCAAGTGTGCTTTCTGCCCAGATGCCCGTCCAGAGCTGTTTACCATCATGAAGGAGCCTATAGACAGCGAAGGGAAAATGGAAAGAGAAGAAAAAGGGGTTTTTGTTTGGCTCTTTCAACAAAAGCAGTTCCATCAAAAATGTAAGCGATTCTTCAAAAGCCAGAAAACGAAACATTCGTCTGGAGAACTCAAACTAGCTATTTTATGTTAGCGGTTAGGTAACAAAAAGAAAGGATATTAAAATTACAGGGTAGAGATACAAACAGATTCAGGGCCAACTACCACTACCATAATTACATAATTTAAAAAACAAATAAAAAAATCTGCTTTGCTTGTATTATTTTATAACCTTATAATAAAACAGTCACTCTAAACAAAAGCGCATCCACAGTTAAACCAGCAGCAGCAGCAGCACAGATCTCCTGGCGGATACCCACGTACCTCCTTTCCCAAAGGCACGTTCAGAACAGAAGACTACAGCAACGGACCAAACCCTCAGCTGGTGCAAGTCTACGTGGACTTACCTACTTTGTGCCAATCTATATTTGCTAACCCTGCATCCTGGCTCTATCAGCTTTTGAAGAGTGCGATATGTTAACAAAATCCCAATTTTCAGAGTCCAGATGAAGGAGACTTGTTAGCAACATCTCAAGTAGAAATAATGCAACAAGGCCAATTACACTTCTGGGAGGGAAGGACAGGCCGAATTTAGGCAGGGAAATGCATACTGAAGCAATTGATGAGTCTGTTAACCCTGAAGCTTGCATCACATTAACCACGGCACTGCATGTCGAACTCCTGTTTGGATTCATCAGGCAGGTATTTTGCAGCACATTGTGTCTCGACTCATCTCTTCACAGATGCGTCGAGGTGACAAATGTTACCAACAGGGAAAAACATTATGAGTTATTTGATTCACTTCTGTTTAAAGGAGCTGCTTTGTGTGTGTGCAGACACACAGAGAAAAAGCTGAAGGAAATACCGAGGGATGGGGGGGAAAAAATCTGTGTGTCAGCAGCCAGGCATGATAATTTTTAATCAAATGCAGCCCTCTTGACATTTTGCAGTTCGGATGCTGCTGCCAAGTCATGCTACAAATGTATTTCTCTGCTGGCCTCTTGCAGTTCACAGAAGATTGAGTTTGAAAAGGCTTGCCCCACTTCTAACCTATTGACTTTCCCTATTCCATGCTGTAGTGGTGTGGCAGACACTCAGATGAGCCACATAAAAATTGTGATCAATTCTGTGCAGTGAAAAGCCATATAGTCTAAATTTGTATCAACAGACACCAGCAACTTTCTCCCACAAAACTGTTTTCTCTTTGTCCTGTGTTTATATGATACATATGCATTTTGTAAAGGATTGAGAAGCACAGATGCAGAAGGAAGTCAATCCTTCATAGGGAAACCAGACACTCCAGAGACCTCGGAAAATTCAAGCACAACGCAAGCCCAGGTGGGGAAGAGGCTTTACTAAGCAAGATGAAAAGCTACAGGCAAGACACCCTCAGGTAATTCTATCTTTCATCTGGATAAGTTGAAAATCAAAATGGCCCCAAATCAAGAAACTCAGCGAGGACTTCGAGAAACTTAACAGTAGGATCCAAACTTTGCAATTTCTCTCTAATAATCAAAGTCCAAAAGACAGGATTTAGTCAAATGTTCCCTGCTGATCTAACCCTGCTCCCAAACAACCATAAAATCTCCTTCAATTAAATGAGAGAAGCTTTAACAGAGTACTGTCTACATAATTTTTTTAAAAAAACCCACCTAAATAAACCAAAGTTTGAGAAACTGAGATTTGGATTCAGTTTCGATGACCCAGGAAAAGGTAGCATCAGCAAGCACAACTGCCAACAGGCTGGAAGAGGCAGCATGGCCTGGCGGCTGCAGCTGCAGGCTGGATGGCCTGGTTTCTAAGACTAAGTGCTACACACACTCCCATGATCTTTGACAGCACACACAGTCTACCTCGTCTACCTTTATAAATGAAGTAAGAACGATACTACTTTCCTACTAAAGATCTGGGAGGAAAGGCACTATATAAATGCTGAGTAACAGGAGTAGATTTTCCCCATGGAGGAGTATAGTAATTGCTGTGAAATGCACTGCCTGCAGCATTTCAATGACACACAGAGAAGCGGTACAATATAGGACGAAGAAAACTTATACATTTGCCAGATCTCAGATTCAAGGATGATGACAAAGCCGATAAAATTACTCAGTCAAGAAAAGCTGAGCTTTTGTGCATCCACAGGTTTTTGACCAAGTGACTGCAATGGTGGGTAGGAACTCAAGAAAACTGGTTTCTGCTTCATTGCCGACCGGATCATGGGCAAGTCATATCACTTCTGGGTGTCCTTCATCTCTTTTACATTTAGATTATAAAAGGATTCCTACGCTAAAGAGTTGCTCTGAAGCTGTACTGTGTCTAACACAACAGGGCCTTGAACTGCACTGAGGTAGACAAGTGTTTCAACGATAGAAAAAGTTAGGGAGTATTTCACTTTTAAAGATTCCCGTATAAAAATAATGAGTTTTCCTCTGGGAGAAAAACATCAGCTTTATATAAAGTTCAAAGCAATAATTACATTTTTATTTTTTGCCACCCACAAAAAAATGAATCACAAGCTATTCGCGGTATGACAATGGCCTTTTGTGCAACTGCTGAGCATCTGGAGAGAGCATGGAGCCGGCTTCTGGCAACTGGCAGAAGAGGAGCACATAAAGTATCTGCGCACCAAAAACCACTTCATAAAATAATTACATTACAGTCTTATTTTACTGAAAGAATAACCTTACAAACTTGTTAATTGCCATATTCAGATTATACATAGTTTCTTATTTATAATTTATGATTTTTACACAGTAAGCCCAGAGAAAATAACTCAACTGTCTCCAGTTAAATCCTGGTAAGGCACATTACTTTATGTGACAGAGGAAAACACGTGAAATTTCCACTTACAGTGCCATACCCCGTGGAGAAAGGCACTCATATCCTGGTTAAATCAGTTTGTTGTCTTCTGCCTGTACCACGTTCCTTACTTCCACAGAGGCTTCATATGACAGCTTACCCAAAAAACACCTTCCCTGGCTGGTCAAGACATAGCGCCCTCAAGGCCAGCATTAGCAGTAGGTATAAATGTATAGGTTTAAAGACTATAGTCAATAAAGGATAAAAGAATATGCCTGTCTACAAAATTTAATTATTGTGAATATGACACACAGGCTTCCAAAACAGACCCATTTGGGCAAGTTTTTCATTTTTCTTTTCCTAGCGTGAACTCAGCTGGAGATGCTCATCCAGTAGGATCCTCAAAAGGTTGCCCCGCACGCTCCGAGATGCACAACCAGGACCCACAGCTGGGCTCCGCTGCCCTCTTATAAAGGCCCATGCACAGTGAAGCTTGTTTGGGCAGGATACAGCACCTAGGGATAGGTCTGAGATCATAAACCTTGTTCTCACTAGAAAAAATTAATTTCATAAATTTCAAAGCAGCCTTTTAAGGACCTGAGCACTTTTTTCCTTATTATCTTTAATAAAAAATTGGCATATTGTGATTCAGAGTTTGACAGCCCTCTTTAGACTGAATGCAAAATTGAAGCTAATGAGAGTTATTCTCAATTTATAGGCCTATATATGCAAATAAAAGAGGTGCAATCTGGTCTGGCACCAACAAACCACTTGTCACATTTTCCGCTCCCATATAAAGAACTAGGGAATGAATTAACATGTCACAAATGGAAATTATTGATCAATGCATGACTGAAAGCCTCTTAAATGTCTCCAGGCAGGAATCTGAATAAAACAAAAGGTTATCTTGGAGAAACTCTTTTATTTAGACCACTGCATATTCGATTTTGAAAAATAATAATAATAAAAATCATTAGCCTTGTTGTTTTGTTTTCCTTCATCAGGAAAGTTCAAATGTCATAAATTAGACACTAAACTGAAAAAAGAGTTTGGGGGAGAAAAAGTTACCTATGTTGTGTAAAATCTGGTCTTTAAATTCATTGTACACAGAAGTATATGCTCGTTAAAGCAGACCAAATATCAGGTCAGTTTAATTTAGCGCTCTTGGATCAACAGGTTAGATTAATTAATATCCTGCTGGTTTTGCCAGCTTCCTGAAGAACCAAAAATAAACCTGTTATGTTCAGATCAGTCAGAAACTAGGAGGAAGGGAAGATGGTAAATAAATTCATTTTTAAAAATCCATTCAAACGACAGGGAACATAAAACGGCACTCTCTCCTAGTTATTAAACATACCACTGAAAATTGGGGAATTAAACCATGAAGTGCTCTCTAGCTGGCCATAAATTTCAATTTTTCCCCTGCTTGGTGCATAATGATGCCTTGATAAGCCTCCTATTATTGATGCATCTGCAACATATATCCTCTTTTTGGAGCTGAAATGCTACTCTGTAGCAGATGGTGGCTATTGTGTTTACACATCAGCACTTTATGATTGCATTTTCTCACGTCTGCAGTAAAAAGAAAGCCGTAATTGAGTTTTTAATGGCTTTGCACATTGTTCATTAAGATTACATGAGTGTGTTCTGACAAATGACAGCTGAAGAAATGAGCCACTGAGAACCCCTTGTCATCACCAGACAGACCTCAGCTGATGCTGTTTCACTGCTGGCTTTGAAGAACTGTGCTGTTTAAAAGTGAAATTATAGCAACCATTAAAAGACTGAATGTAAACTTGAAAAGAACGCTGTCAAAATGCTTGACTGCAAAATGAGACTTCTGAAACATGAAAAATCAAAATCAGGTACGGATTGTCCTTTTAAATAACAAACTCCTTCCAAAAATACAGGCGTGAGCTTTCCACCAGCTCCATCAATTGCATGAATGTGTTTTACAGACACGGTTTTGCTCATTTATTTCCAAAGAAGAAACCTTTCTCCAAGAAATTAAACATTTGACACCTGACATTGTTCTGGTAGAACACAGAACCGTAGGATCACTCCGGATGAAAGGGACCTCAGGAAGTCTCTAGTCCAACCTCCTGCTCAAAGCAGGGTCAGCCACGAGGTCAGACCTCACGTTCAGGGCCTTATCCAGTCGTGTCTTGAAAGGACAGAGACTGCACAAACTCTCTCGGCAACCTGTTCCAACGTTTAACTGTCCTCATGGCTTTGCCTCACACCCAGACTGAACCTCTCATTTCAATTTATGCCCTTTGTCTCTAACCGTCCAGCCACAGGCTGCTGTAAAGCAGGTGCTGCTGGCTCGGTCTTCTTGATAACCTCCTCGTAGCATCTGGGGGGCGGCTATTAGGTCTCCCATGGCCTTCCCTTCCCCAGCTGAAGAAGCCCTGGTCTCTCAGCCCCCCTCACAGGGCAAGTGATCCAGTGTCGACCACTGAGAGAGTAAGTGTTAACCCCTAGTCTTTGCTTCATATCTGTTGATCTTCTGAGCACCTTGTTTCTTCTACAGCAGCCTCAAGCCTTTAAAGAAAATTCCTCTCAAATGACTTTTGGAAATCCTGTGCAGTCTTTGAAAGTCACATTTAACAACAGAATCTGCTTTACTTGTATTCTTTCTACTTCGTCAAACTAATCCAATAGATTTGCAAGGTATCACTTCCTTTTGCAAGAGTGCTTTGACCCTTTCCCAGTATTTCACCACGGGTTAGGATTAGGGTCAGTACCAGTCCTTGTATAATGACCAGAAGTCAGAAGGAGCAGCACAAAATAAGTCCTTTATCATAAGACATTTTTACACAAGGAGAGTTCAAAAAAAATACTCACCTACCCTAGTGAATTAAGCAAGCTCATGCCTTCTCTAGTAAGCTTCCCAAATATGACTTTTTCACACCTCTTATCATAAGGCACACATTTATAATATTCTCAGTGAATCTTAATGCCATAGAACAGAGAATGCAAAGTATCTACACTAAGTATGAAAGAAAATGTTTAAAGATAAGAAAAGAAGTCCATCTACCTCTACACATGGCTTCCAGTAGTGACAGAGTGGCTATTTTCAAAAGAACGTAAGGAACAGGACCCTTTGGAGTGGAGGACACCACTTCAGCTTCAGACAGTCATTCTCAGGATTTTCTACGTGAAAGGCTGCAGCTACCCCTTCCATTGACCAGCCACAAATAGATCTTCCTTTCAGAATTTTTTTGAGTCACTTTACCTTTCTGTTTTGAATAACACCCTGTGTCAACAGGTTCTACAGTTTAATTATGCACCGCATTGGAAAAAAAACATATTTCCATGCACTTGCTTAAGCTGCTGCCACCTAATTAGTATTCTTATTTTGTGAAAAGTTATGATTACCCACCTGCTTCACACTTTTCACATTTTTATATCCCCACTCTTCATACTCCTGTATAACTGAGCAAGCCTCAGCAGTCTCTTCCTCTGACTGATGTATCACAGACAGCAGTGCTTGCACAAACTCAACATTAAACAAGGCATATCTCACAGTTGCTATCCTTTTTTCAAATATTTGTACAAAATCGGGCCCATGGGTTTTATTTCTCAAATGTGGGCCACACAGAATTAATCTACCAGTGAAATAAAAAGAGCTTGATCCGCAGATAAATACGAATATGAGCTGCAAGTTGAATTCAGTAAAATTCATGATGACAATTCATTCACTTAGGAGACTGTCAGATAAGATGACACTTTTTAAAGATACCATCTTTTTTTTTTTATTTGTAAAGAGTTTTTCTTCTGAAAAAATCTATGCTATGAAAAGAATTATGGTTTTTTTTGTAAGAAAATTTTTTCTGGGAACAGGACTTATCCCGTATGGCTTTAGTGACTGCAAATATTTGCTGTAATTATTCAAAGAAAGAGAGGATTATGCCATAAACACCTTCCCTGAAATACTAGGTGTGTAACAAATGTAGTTCTGGTTTGCACCTTCCACAGCATCCTTGGGAGGAGGGATGTTTGCAGCTCTCCTTTTATAATAAAACCAAGTAATTACAAGGCACAATACTCCAAAATAGGGAAACCAGGTTTCCCACAGTTTCATAATTGCAAACTGTAGACTTTTTCATCGATTCCCCTGCTTGAGCCATAAATGACTGCAGGCATTTTCAGTGCCATCCGAGACACCGTTACCAGTAAATCACAGGTATTACCAAACTACACTCCTTTCACAAATGTCTTTCAAGGGGTGAATAATGGTGAACCACAGACATTGAAAGATGCTGATAACCTAGCAGTGGCCTTCAGCCAAATGACAGCTTCCCTTTATTCACTCCTGAAGTAAGTGCAGAAGTGAGTGACATTTAGTGCAAGGGGCTTAACCTCCAAAATGGGAATCACTGAACGACCCTTGACAGAAGAAAGAAGCACTTCTATGGGAACCCAAATGAAAAAGAAAAATGTGTACATGTTTTAGTGTCCTGCCTCTTTACACGCTGGCAGATCCAAGTCAACAAACTCTCTCCAACTATGAAATCAAGATGAGATCAAGTGACTGCAAAGCCAAGAAGGGTCCACATTAGCTGAAGGCAGTAATGTGGATGATGGGCTTCCGCAAGAGGCTCTGAAGGAATGGTTTGCAGATGAAATATTTTGTCAAAAGTTTCAAAACTCCAGCTCTCTTAGTGACGGAAAGATGGCCTCATAAAAGAAAGGTTTCAAAGTCCAGAAGCTTGTGGTCCATTCTAGGTTATAAGATATTCTGCACCAGTGATACAAAGGGCGATCTACTCAAAATGTGTTTGCTCATTTTTCTTACTTCTATAATAACACTAGCTTTTTCCCCCATCATACCTGGGAAGGGAACCTATATGTTAAAGGGATGATTTTTTTAACATTAATAAAGAACATTTAAATCACCAAGTGAAACTAGTCATCTTACTGTTTTATTGTTATAAGCATTTTTCTTCTTACAATGTAACATGTGAGTACAGCTCTTGTTCACACTATTCAGTGGTATTTACCTAGGACAACTGATTAGAGAGATTGGCATATCTGCAACGTAAAGCTAGCGTGCAGGATTCAGATTCTGACTTCCTAATTCTCTCAGCAATATACAGGGATATCTTCCATTGGTCCAAAGAAAATTAAGCTGAAATATGAAGGCAGAACTCTTAGAAAAATAATAACAAGAACAAGCCCTTGGGAGAGTGATAGTACTCAACATAGCAGAGGCAAGAGGAAATTTTTAAGCACAGAAGGAACTTGTCTTCATCTTCTTTTCTAGTGTAGGCACAGTCATTGAGGCAGAAATCCTGGTGTGAAAGCCAACTGGTAGGGAACCGATCGCAATACTACATCAATGACTAGACAGAAAAAGAGAGTCTTCTCGCCATAGCTAGTTTCCAGCCCCAGCTACAGCCCAGAGTGGTTTCTAATAGCCTGTACCCAATATGGGTACCTGTACCCAAACTACTGTTAGGTTCCATGTGGAAAATCAGCATGTAAAGGTTAATTAACATCTGTATAGACTGAACACAGCAGCAAAGCGTAACCATACTTCTGACCCAAAAAAAGCTTGTTCCAGACCACGGTTCAGGAAATTCCTGAGAGCATTCACATGTAATAGTTCTGGACTAGAGTAGGGACAACTCAGATTATCATGAAGACTCAAAATAAAGCTTCTCACTTCAGTGGTACAAGGTTAATATGTGGCTTTGCTTTCCACCTACATCCCTAAACGGGCCTGCCTTAGAGCATGCAGAGCACCATCCTTCTCTCCTTGGAAATCAGCCAAACAATATTTGAGTCTGGTATTTGCTGGAATAGCAGCAGTGGTCAAGTCACCTTCTCCCCTCCCTCACCAAACTCAGGTTCTGATTTGCAAAGCAGAAACCTCAAATCCCACAAGACAGCCATTGCTTCCACGATACAGCTATCTGGCCACTACTCTGTATATCTCCTGCTTATCTCTAGGATCTACAGTTATTTCTAGAATTTTCTTCCCATGTTTCATAAATGCTTCTTTATTAAAACAGTGACTGGCACAGCCATAAGCCTAGGTTTGCTGAGAAACAAAAAACAGTGGTGTGCTATAGAATCAGAAACTATTCTGTAGATCTCAGCAGTGAAAAACTTTTTAATGGATTCACTGCCAGCACTCAATGCTGCAAAGGTCACTGCTGTAGTATACTTTGAGACTGCCCTTACTCCATATTTATACATACAGTATAAATCACTTGGTAGTACTAATCTTTAAAGATGGGTGAAAACATATTACTAAACCCTGAAAATTGTGAACAGCTTCTGTTGCTTTTCAATTCCAGTAGTCTGACAACTACCTATCCTATCAATCATTATCTTAATGCTTTGTAAACAGTAGACTTTAAGAAAGTTTAGGTTATTAAACCAACAAACAAACAAAACAGAGGGAATGGTCATAATTCAACACAGCATCTTTGTCTAAACACATCGCAAATCTTGCTGTTAGTATGTCAGAGCTTTATTATAGCTGAGCCTTGAAAGAGAAGGCCAACAGAAAGGAGATGCAGGAGTGCTAGCAAGCCTCCTTTCAAAGCCTCTTGCAAGCATAGTTCCACCACCTACTAACTTTCATAGGCACCACCTGAATGCTCTAGATTCAGCAGAATGATGCTGAGTAACCTCATCTGCTCTAACCTGTGACACTGCTGCCAAATGTCTTTTTCCTCTCACAGAAATGGCAGTGTTACTTTCAGTAGCCTCTGTATACATCCTTCAAAAAAACCTGACCAAATTTTTTAGTTCAAGACATACAACTACTTGTGTAATGACCATAATACATTAATAGATGCTAAAGAACTCTCTCACAAGGAATTGCTAAGAAGAAATGAGTTCAGAAGTAGCGGGCAGTAAAGACTTTTCTGAAAAAGTAAATGTTATTATGTGTGTTCCATAGATTTGTCTTCAAATATGGTACTTACCTTTAAAAGTGAATTCCATATCTTGTTAAAACACCACAGCCAAAAATAAAAATCTCTCCAACCATGTAGATACAAGTTCAAGAAAATCATGATTTAAGTTGGTGATTACATACAATTAAAGAATTATATCATTTAATTACATCTACAGCAACATCAGCTCTACAAGGAAGGAGGCGGCATCAAAACATTGCAGACATCAAAGGTCTGGCATCTCTTGATATCAAATCACTCAACTGAAATATGTCGTGATATGCCTAAATGTACAGGACATGCACAAAATTAGGATTAAACTTTCTTTTTGGTTTTAAAAGCTGTGTTTCACATGAATGTCTGATATAGGGGCAATGGTCAACAGACATGAAATGACTAACAACACACAATTATCTTCACAGTCTATTTATACTGTATCATCGAGATACAATCGTTGATCAGTTACGACTGAACGGTGGTCCTTTTCCATGATACTTTTTGTTTTCTACTTTTATATTCCGTTCATCTGTTCCAATTCTGAACACATATTTTCACTTTTGCCTACCTTCTCTCCTCTATACACAGCTTAAAAGATGAAGTATACAGGTCACAATCTCCATTTTTCCTTACTTTCCCCTTTCAAGGATGCCAAATCATACTTGTTGGGTATTGCTTCTTTTGTGAGAGGGGTGTGGATGGATGGCTCAAGGTTCATAATGAAGTTCAAACTTTGTTTCTCAGTTTGGATACGCTAATACCACTGAGTTTTACTATAACCACGTGGTTGTCCTAGCGTAGCTCAAGGTTCTCAGACACCGGTCACAGTCTACAGAGCATGTCTCTCAAATGCCACATTAGATCATCAGCTAAGAAAGCTGTGTGTTTGTAGTCTCCTCTTCTTGCTAAGTTCAGGAAATACTGCTTATCCTCTTGCTCTTGCATTTAATTGAAAATTACATAAAATCTAAATTGCAGGGCCAGTTGGACCTACAGGTTGAACTACTCTGGACTTTCAGAAAGACACCTTTAACATCAACAGGACATCTGCCAGAAGCAGTCTGGGGAAAACCGCACTCTATTAGAAAGTATATTGGGCTCCAGGTAGTTCAATTACAAACTTATTTTCAATATATTGGATGCTCTGTTTGCTTAGTCATTAAAGATAAATGGCTGTATAATTTTTAATGATCAACTCCCACAGTATTACAACAATATTACATGTTAGCTGGAAAAAGATAATTTATCAGTTGGCATGCAGTTACATTGCTAGCCTACATCTGTAGCCCCTGTGACTTGTGTACAATTTCCATATCTGTCTTCTACATGCAGTATTTTCTAGGAAACTGTGGTGGATTACTGCTTGTATTTGTGACAGAAAACACATATTAAACTTAATGCCAAAAGGCAACTACAGCAAAGGATGTCTGAAAAGGGACTGTTTAAGAAACAGTTTGTTTTTACATAACAGTGTTCTAACCATACGGTCATTTATTTGCACATTTAACAAATCAGCACTACAACTCTAAACCCAGAATATGCTATTTTTGAATCAAGTTTTCAACTTGGCTGAGCTCAGTTTTAACAGAAAGTGTTAGCTGTCTTGAGGTTAATGTTGCTAATCTGGGTTTACTGCAGGATAGCCAAGGATGGAATGCGGCACAACGAATTCAGAAAATAATTCAGACCATCTCATAAGCCATCACACAGTATGGCACAGCAAGGAATTTCTCAAAAGGAGCAGCTCAAAACTGCAAAAGCAGAGGTTGATGCAGGCCACTGTGGAGGTGTATTGGCAGAGGAGAAAGGAGTTTCAGTTATTCCTACCCACTTCTTTACCGGTTATTATATTTAGCATTTGCCCATTCTCATGAGAACTAGAATTAGACTACATTTTTCTTTTAAATCAGCAATATCCCTCTTCACAGGAGTGAAGAGTCCTCTTCATAAGTGCACTAACCTGAAAATGGGAGTCAATGCGAGCCTCTTCTTTTTCAGGGGTACTGTCCTGTTAGGATGGTCATTTCCATTTCTGACTGAATGCTACTGATTTAGTTTTCAAGAAAAGAACAAAAATTTCTCCATCATATGAAGAATTTGGTGATTAACTCACGTCCTTACACAAAATGATATTTGTGCTTAAAAAAACCCAAACCATGTAGTTTTAATTGAGGATTAATAATCTGGATTCATCATTACACAAAAGTCTAAGCATTATCTTAGCAAACGTGATAGTTACTGAAACCTGTCAAATATTTTTATTCAAATAACTTAACAGTTGTATTTAATAACAAAGCATTTTCTCCAGCTAGCTTAAAAGATGTTGCCTTTGAGCCACTAGATATGGTCTTGCATTTTAATCAAGTAAATATGCTCGGTATGCTTATTGCACCTATAATTTAGAGTATTTTATCATGACTAGCTTCTTGGTCTTTTTGGTGTTAAGTAACAACAGGATTATCAGTATCTGAAGAGGTTATTATTCAAGCAGGGGTTTTGAGCCCAACTGCATTCTTGAGCAAATAATTTTCACTAAATTGTTCCAAGATACATACAGATCCCCCCCACCTCCCCAGACTGCAGTTCATTTAGAAACTGATAGTGTTATATATATGGTAAATTATGATCAGAAATGAATATAATCTACTGAATATTCCCAGCACATCTTTTGGTCGAGTTTTTCCTGATTCCTAAGACACAAATTCTGAGTTTCGCAGGCAATGACAGATTGACCCTATACCATTTCTTGGATGGAAACTTTCAGAAGACTTTCAATACTCCACCTAGAGACTTCCTTGGTCCAATCTAAACTCACCTTTTTTCCACTAGGTAACACATCTAGTAGCTGCCACCCAAAATGACTGGCTTACGTAGTGGCAAATGCATTGACCTGACTAGGACGATCATTTAAATAAAAGGTAGTAGTTAACAAACATGTGGCAAGCACTGCACCAAGTCCCTTGGCACTTTGATTAAATGGATGGAATTAAAAATGATAGGCAGTACAGACTGAGCTTACAAGTTGCAAAATACATAAGACACAGCCCTTAAACTATCGCAAGTATGCCAGCTGCTAGTTTGTCTCAAGTTCCTCACAGCCCTCTGCAAATTTTTCAGTTGGTGCCACATTAGTTATTTAATTGCTCCTTTCCTTTTACAGAACACAGCTTAATGTATTTTATTAGGAAAGAAATTTGGACTGTCAGTTGTTAACCTTCTGCCCTGTTTGACTATTTTCTGTCTCAGCCAGTCTTCAAATCCCAAACAGAATTTTGCTCCCCCACGAGAATTACTTTATTTAATAAACTCTCGGGAGGTATTTCAAGAGCTTTGAAATCCCTGGTAAATCCAGTTTTTATCCATTATTACACTAACATATAAGTAATTTCAGTATATTAGAAAGTCATAGTTTTCCTTTGCAAATGCTCTGCTGATTAGTCTTTCACACTGGATTTATCCAGGTAGATTCATCTAAGTCTTATTGTTTCAATCATTTTACCTCTCCAAAGAATATTCATTCCATTGCGCTTTCAAGGATCATCCCTTTTTCTTCTCTTCAAAGAAAAACCCCTCAGTGCTCTTTTTAGTAGCCAATTAAAGAGATGTGAAAAACCATTAGCCAATCTATGGCTTCACTTAAAAATTTCCTCAGGCTATCGCAAGGACTTGTCTCTTACCAAAGCCACGACTGGTCATTTGCCCAAAAGAACCTCCACTCAACATCCTTGCAAAGAGGTCCCAAACAAGACATGATAATTTCTAGAATTAAGACTAGTGCAAAGTAACCATTTAGATCATCTGAAGTGTACGTTTTTCCCAAGTGAAGCAGCAGCTTATTACTGCTACTCTAGCTGACTCACCAGTGCTCACTGCCTGCAACTAGGAGATTTAAATAAAACTCCTATCTCATGTTAGCTTATTCTGAAATTATCTCTTCACCTCAGTTTCAATTGTCTATACTACAGTTCAGAATTATTCCTAACTGGCTTCTTTTTTTTTCTTTTTTTCTTTTTTTTTTTTTTTTAAGTAGAGTGCTATTTTTAATCTTCAAAGCACCCTTACTTGCTATTCATCACAGTCCCTGCAGTCTCCCCCAGTTGGTACTTTGAGTCTTCAATGATGTTGCCAAACACAACAGAGAAACTGTTTTTAAAGACTGCAACACGGCAATGGTCGAACAACTTGCACCAATATACAAGGTGCACCTTCTAGCCTGAAGTACAAATTATAACATAGTTCCTCTATCGTCTGCTCTTGCATTTTCAACTAAAACCAATGACAAGATATGCGTGAGCTTCAGTAGAAGGGCAGATCTTTGACATACTCTTAATTCACTAATTCTTTTTTCTTAAAATTGTTGTCATTTAAGCAGGTATGAAATATCTTTGGGGGATTACACATTTTAATTGTTACCAGACAATGAATACTGCGCGATGCTCCCTGTATAAATGAGAATAAAAATAAAAATTCTAAGTGAGAGGTCTGGAAGGAACTTAAAGTGGAGTGCCAGGCAATGAGAGCAGGGCATTCAAGATGGCCAAGAGGTAAACTGAAAACTTCAGTCATGTTTTCAGAATAGGAATGACATTTTCAGTAACAGCATCGATTCAAAAAGGAACAGAGATTTTTCCAAAGACAAGGCTCCTCATTACTCCAAGAGTGTGCAGTTGAAACAGCCTGAAATATCTTGAGTAGAGTGAGCTAAAATTATGCTCAAGCAGATTTCTCAGGTTCTGATCCTGTTGTAAATAAAGCAGGAAAATGAACCTCTCTCCTGAACACAGCATGATCAGGATCAGTGCCAAATTATTAACATGCGTTCCCTCAGTAGGATTATCCATCTTTGAAAAATAATTGCTCTTCATAGCCTTGCAAACAAATGAGCAATTTATGTAGGATTTAAATTGAGCTAGCTAAAATTTTCACGAATTCATGCAAACAGACTAACCTTCCAAGCATGTGGATGCAATTAAGCTTTCGGCTTTCCCATTAATCTCTATTACAGAGATCTAGTCCAAGATTTGTATTTCAACTCCTCTTGGTTAAATATATCAAATTCTGTTCTTTGAGCAGGAGCCATTTGTGTTGTAGACAGCTCCAAGAGTCAGCGCTATCCTGACCTAGATTCTGTGGCTGAGGTTTCTCTCTCTAGTATCTACACCCTACTCATTTTAAGAACCCAATTTAAATGGCCAGTTGAGTTTCTGGCAAACTGGGATGGGTTTTATTTGACTTCTCGCTCATGAATTTTAGCCAGAAGTTGAAGAAGGAGTAGAGAGAATTTGGATCTTTTTTTGTCCTCGCTCAAGGTTTCCTGCCCAACTCTGCATATAATAGGAATTTTTAACCCATTGACATTAATGGAGTAATTCCAGATATATGTTAGCTTTACCAACATTGGATGCTGTGTGAAAGACATTCATATTGTACTTGTACTGCTATTATAAATGCTGGTTGGTGTCACCAACTCCCTTATCCCTTCAGTTGTCTTCAGAATATCAAACCAAGCATTAAACAGATTCCTGGCTTGTAAGAAAGCAATTCAGTGCGGTTTCTTGAAAAATGTGTGTCCATGTATGTCATACAGTTAGATTTGGTGATATTTCCCTAAAGTGATTAAAGTTTTTAGTTGCCTTCATGTAAGAAAACTACTCAGAAAAACACAGACAAATCCCCCCAAATCTTTAAAGCATTTTGTCAAATAACTGTTTAGATGCATTTTCTACTTTCTACAGAAGACAACACAAGAATCAGCAGGTTGCTTTAACCTAAAGCATCTCTGCATAAAAAGCAACTCAGAAGGAAAACCGAGTGCTGCTTTTGTTTTCCAGACTACATGTATCCAGACAGCCTTAGAGGCAAAATCACAGGAGAAATAAGAAAACGTCTCCAAACACATAATCAAATAAGATTGTTTCCTCCAGCAGTTGTGTATGATATAAAATGGATCTATTAAAAAAAAAAAAATCTTATCTTTAACATTACTAAAGCTAGTAACATGATCAAAAAAAAGCAGTTACATAAACAAACTTGCAGCAATGTTAGGAATAAAAACATCTGATGGCTCTTATATAACTTCCCTCCATCTTGGAGCCACTTTCTCTTTGACTGACCAGGACCAGTGAACCTTGGCATAGGCTGGGCAAGGTCAGCACTGTGTCTGCAGGTGCTGGAATGGCCCTCCATCCACAGGCGAAGGCTAATAACACACACACTAGGAAATGTACACCTCTGAAAAACAATTAATGAAATAATCTTACCATTTGTGAGCAATACGCAATGATACTGTTACTTTGGAGCTTTTATTGACACTTGATGGGGATAACGTGCGTAGACTGCTCATGACTCAGTCACTCACGAGGGATACGGCCACAGGAGATTCACTGTGATGCCTCATCAAATCCAACCCATCACTTCTTGTTTTAAAAGACAGTGCATGTTCAGGTAGGCCGCTGTATTGCCAGGATGATCAGCTTGTCAAGGACAATAGTAGCCTATGTCTGGAGAGTTTGAGTATTTCTCAAGCTATCAACATTTCTCAAAAAGAAAATCACACTGCTTTGAAGAAACACTGAGATACATAGAACCTAAATACTGTTTCTGTCATTAATCCTTCCACTTTGGCATCTCATTTGTGTCTGTGGCCCTACGGTACTTCACAGGAGAGCAGGTACTGGAGCCAAACATGAAGAGCCCAGGGATGTTCTGCACATAGAGCTGCTCCACTCCCGACCCCACACTGCAAGGCACAGGGAAGTGTACTACATTTCAACAAATGCTTTGTCTAGCAGCACAGTAAAAATGTTAATATCTTAAAACATAGCCCCTGTTGATGCTCTGCTCCAAATAGCTCTATAAACATACCATTTTTGGTGGTAAGAAATTTCCCTGAGATGGACCACTGCTGATTGTGAAATAAATGCAAAAACTGCAGTTAAGAAACAAAGCTTTTTTCCATTTATTTAGTCTTCTCTATTACTTTTGGTATGTGCAGCACCATGATGTGAGCCACCAGACAAAGGGAATTTGAGCAGTCCTCCCATTTGACAGTTTGCTTTGCAAGTTTGCCTTCTTACACTGCAAGGAAGAATCCAATTTCCAAACCAACAGGCAGTCCCTCTAAAACACATCTTTCCATTCTGAACGTATATCATTTGCCACTTGTGCTTTGAGGACATGCAATTATGCTCCATCCTGGCAAGGCAAAGGCTCAGCATATTCCACTGAAAGCTGGTAACATGCCCTAGGTTTCTGTTTTCAACACAGGTATCTTCTTGACATTTTGATTTTTCAGTACTGTTGACACCACAAATCAAAGCATAACCCTTCCCCAAAAAGTCTCTGTGGCTCCTATCCTGATTATCTCTTATTCTAAAATACTGGATTTTGTATTAGAGTACTTTGATTTTAAACAATTCAAGATTTTTTTTTTAGTCAATGTATTCATGGCGGTGCTTAAAAAGATAAACAAGAATTAAAATCATTTCCCCCATTTAGATCAGGTTTTGTTCTGTACTCACACAGCCTCTAACTAGAGGACTAATTTGGAGGAACAGCCGAAAGTTATTTCTTCCTGGTGACAGAGTGGGTTAGCCTCAGCATGCAACAGTTTTCCTATCAAACTGCTTTCCAGAAGTCCTGTTTCCACTACAGGATATATCCTTAACCTTCATGGAACTCCCTTGGTCATTAGCATACTTATTTTTTTGTAACGTATTTCCATTACACATCAGTGTAAAAGATGGTTTTAACCACCTGCTAGTTTGAAAACTATGGAGCAAATCTCTTTCATCTCCATTGATGCTAGAAATCCAGCAGCCCGAAGCACTCAAAATACCAGATAACATTCCAAGTCATGATTCTTCCCCCCTCCATAAATGTAAAATAAAAGTCCAAAACAGCTAAACTGTCACATTACTAGATGCATTAGCCCCAGCATGGATGTTTCTGAGTGTTCAGATCAATGCCGCAATAGTACTCAAAACTGAGGACATGGACCAAGAATTTTAACAATGCCAATGCAACTGAAACACTAATTCATTCTAAATATGTCATCCACATCCTGGGCAACCTTCAGACACCTTTAAAGCACATTCAGTTTACAAGGACAATTTTCAAAGCACCTGTGTACCTTTGCTGCACAGCAGGATTACACCAATTCAACCACACAATTGTAACAGCAAAAGTTATATTGTCATAGTACATGTTAAAATGTATGGCCTTGCTAGAGCTGCATATTCGCAACTCTGAAATAAGTGTGCATTTTTAATTACTCATTAAGCTCTTGAAGATGATGTTATTAGTATTTTGCTGTCTAAGATACTTCTCAGTTAAATCAAGCCGCAAGCACAACAGGGATGTGAGGGCTTTCTAAAAATTTAGCAGAAGCGCTGTCGCACATCTAGCAACGGAAGTCACCAAAGTATAAAGAAAAGCTGACCCAAGAGATCAAAAAAATTAAAGAAACAGGGAGAACGCTGAAAGAAAGATTATACATTGCATAAATTATGCAAACACAAACTCTGAAAGCATATTACACAGTTCTCCTATTTCTGAAGCAATGTATTACAGAGAGCTGATCCTCCCTCCATATCTAACATGAAACTAAGGTTATCAAAGAAAGGAAATACAGCTCACAGCCAACCCATCTTCGCTTTTCCCTTCTCAGCATGGTGCAGCCATGCATGACGCGCAGCAGGACACAGGAACATCCAGAGGAGGACAGGTAGAGCCCACGCAGGGCTGAGGGACCGCCAGAGCTGCCCCACACCCCACTGAGCCCTTCGACTGACAAAATAGCCAAGGTGGCCACAGAAGAAACCACAGTTTGGTTTTGGTCTCAAGCCAAAACCTCTTCCACTGCAGCCTCCTGCTAGTCAAGGACCAGGAGAGATGCAATGAAAGAAGTGCCATCGATGCCTCCTCACACCAACCTCCTGCCAACTCTTTAAAACTCAATGCTTTCCTAATAAAAATAAATAATTAGGAACAATTTTTCCTTCAAAGCAAAGACTGAGTGAACATTAAGGTCAACCTGCAATTAGTTCTAGCAGTGTAGATCTCACCGGTGTGTGACTGCAGGGTTTAGTTCCAATAAGGAACATTGGAATTGACATACCACGTTAGATAAGCAACTAATTACTCCACTACTTTCTCTTTAAAATCAGCTAACCTGTAATATTCTCCAAAAAAGTAAAATACAAGAAATCTTATGCTGGCAGCTACAGAATAACATCTTTTACAGAAACGCTTCTAAGGCTTGGTAATTAGTTACAAACCTTGAAATTTAAGAGCTTTCAGGCTTATTATAGAGGGGAAAATCATGAGAAAAATAAAATCTATTCAGCTACTGAAAATCACAGCAGATTTGCTACTTCTTAAAGATGCACTACCAGAGAATTTGTTGCTAAGACAAGTTTAAAATGAGCTAAAGGTCTCAAGGCCACCTGCAACCACATAAAATTCAGAATTTCCTTTCCTCCACAATTCAGTTAGAAACACTTTCCTGATGTTTCATTGCCCTGATACCTCACTTAATTGGGGATTTGCCCTTTCTACCCTCCAGTAAACGTCCCAAGACAGAAAGCAAACAGATATAAAACGCCTGTGAGAAAAACAAGTTGTCCTTCCACCTCGACGTGTCCAATCAATACAGTTTCCCTGACCAAAGGCAGGTGAGACAGAACGCCGCTGTTGCCTAATTAATGGAAAGACACGTGGCTACTGTTCGAAAGTCAGAATTGCTTAAATATATTACCCTGCCACATAGTGCAGAAGCATAATTTAGTCCTTTATGACAGTCTTTGGAAAGAACACATTTTTATAGTGCTTGTTGAAGTATGTGCTGATGCATATGTTTGGGAAGGAACGCAAGTTTATCTTCTTTTGCCCATATAGATTTTCTTCCATTTGATGAATAAGTCATTAGAGATAGCAACAGCCAAGTCCTGTTGTATATATTTATAACAAGGCATTTCAAGGCGCTGATATAGTTCAATCTCAACATAGTAGTTCTTGCATCTTATTTCAGGGGTTCTTTGGGCTTTTGCCTCACAAGGCATCAGATGCTACAAATAACACCTAGTTAACACAGGCGGTATATACACATACACTGATATCGTATGTTGAATAACAAAACAGAAAAAAAAAAAGCTCCAGAATGCCTTTACGCCTCACTTGAGCCTTCATTCATAGTCGCCACTAGTATTAATTACAGCAGCTGTTGGACCACGCTAATCTGTGCTTGCCAAAAGAGCGTCCCAGAGATTCCTTCAGAAATTAGTGGACACAGTGATCCCTACGCTCTGAATTGAGTTTATACGCCTCCGCCCTAGGTACCGTGAGGTTTTATCAGCACTGTTTACCCAGTTCAAGGAGGACTAGCAACTCATCCATGCCCATTAAAAATCCAGGCACAAGCTTACCTCACAGTACTGACGTGCCACCAGAGCATGCAGAAGGTTTTGAAACCAAGGGTCAGGCTTAGGACTTCTCCCGTTAAAATGCAAGCCAAATTAAGGACCTAGGCATAAGATTGGGGTGAGCAGCATCAATCACTTCAAAGAACCAAGTCTCTTTAATAAACTCAAACACAATAATGAAAAAGCAGGTGGTAACAGAAGCGATACAACCATCTGAACAGTTCAGCTGGTTCCCTCCTCCCGATGCCTGCTGCCTTTCTTGCCCCGCAAGGCCAGAGTCTTCTGCTTACTGCAGCAGCAGCGAAAACAAGGCAACAGGCAACTAAGGCACTGCAAGACAATCTCAGCAAGGATGATCCCACACTCAACCAAATGAGTAAGTCACTGGTACTCTTGTTCTTCCCCAGTCTGAAGCATCTCTCAAAGACAAAAAGCTTCCACAGAAAAATGTTTATGCATTAGAAACCCAGCCATTCACACCAGCTCTCCGTGCTGGATTGGCTTTCCATGCCATATTACTCTGCTGACTCTTGTAATGAATACGATAGCAAATGCTTTGCATTCCTCTGTTGCTGCACACATGGTGGCAGGATCTTGGGAAACCCCTGTAAATGGCTCTCCTGGAATAACGAGATTCCTTTCATCCCGTTAGGCCATCTGTTGAACAGAAGATCACAGATCGTATTTCAGTTCCTGGCAAAACTTTGGCAGAGGGGCATGGATGCCAGTTGAATTCCTGACATGGCTATGCAGTTAAACGAAACAAAAAAAGGTTGTTTTGAATAAGCTTGAGTCAATAACGTGAGAAGCAGCTGGGCAGAGTCTACTGTATATGAGTGTTTTACCTAGTAACATGGACCTTTTTTATTTTTGAATTGTTCACCAGCCTAGTTTGACACGAACTTCTTTGGGGTTTGTAATAGTCTGAATCCTATATGTGCTATTTTTTAATCTCACCTCATCACAGTGTGTGTCTTTAAGCTACAAAACATTGCTTCTGCTCATGGGTTGGATCACTGACCCTTTTATGAGCAAGGAACAATTGCTTCTGCAGCAACCAGCCAATATCACAGCGCTGTTTTCAGGTAGGCACTGGAGTTCTCAGGAACAGACATGCCCCCAAATTTCTAGGCTTCCCACACCCAGAAAAATCAAGCCCTATCACAGTGCGAATATCTTCCCGATATTTCTCTTACTTCCAATTTACCTTTAATTTGGCCATGATCAAGAACACAAGATGAACATCCCTAGAAACATATGAGAATCATCAACCCAGGGGACACAGGCTGTGGCCCCTACATGCCAGAGCCAGCATGCAAGCAGAGCTTGACTGTACTGCAGGTTTGGGAGCTGGAGCAGTACTTGGGAAAAGAGCGCTATTTCTAGCTCCTGAACCAACCTTTCTCATTAGTTGCAGAAAGATACATCAGTCATATCTTAATGAGAACGCCAATCTGGAAAAAGTATATAACCACTGACGCACAGGGAACAAAGAGCAACCACATTCCCAATATACTATTGTAAAGAGCTATGCCTTTGAGGAATTTTAATTAAGAAATATATTAATCACATTAATGCTTTATTTTGCTTTTTAGAGTCTCTTACATTTGGGAGGGAGATTCTCATTCACCTTAAAAGGATCTGCATTTCAAGGAATTTGGATCTGAAATACTGACAGCACATCTTTTTAGTACCCGATGCCAAATTTATTTTAAATAGCATTTTTGCTGCTGGTCTCAAGCATACTGCTCAGCATGCTGCTGCTCTCTACTGCTCTTCTACCTTTTCATTCTATTTTGACCCTTTTGCACCAATGCAACACGTCATCATTCAAAGATGCACGCGTGTCTTAAGTGCTAAGGCCTTTGCCTCCCTCCCCCTCCAAAACAAGGAGACATATTTTTGCTGCTTATTGGATATAAAGATGTCCACTGACGCCACTGCTAAAAGAACTAAGAAAAAAAGCTTGCTTCATGCCCAGTATCATTGCAATGACAAATAGCAGCTTGCACTTAAGCTCAGATCCTACACTAATATACTTGCAAGCCACCAAAACATGTATCTGCATTTCTAACAGCTCTAACGGGGACAATCACAAGGGGACAATCACAAGCCATTGTGTTCTCCTGCCCTTGGGGATTTTGGACAACGGCATGGTGACATTCCAAGTATCTCCACCATCACCACCTCAGTGACATGAAAAGCTTTTATGTTCTCAGCAGGGACACACACAAAACAACAACAAAGCGTGGAAACACACGTAGAACATTTCCACCATAGCTGGTTTAAAAACAAGCATTGGCCAGTACTGCACATGCTGTTTTCAAACACATAATTTAAAAATGTATTAAGAAACTGTAACACACTTCTAAATAGGTTTTTTTTTAATCTTAAGGACTGATGTAGCCTGTACCTCAGCAGAGAACACAGCTGAGTACCAGTAAAAAGATTAGTGTACTAGAATTATGTTTGTCATTCATCCAGGGTTGTTTCTTCCTAAAATAACACAGGCTCTCTCTATGCTTAGGGACGAGACAAACAGCTCTGTGCTTGTCTACATCTTTAAATCCTGCATTAAACCATGTCATTTCTCAGCTTCGTACATGGTTTACAGACTTCAGCTTCAGCTATAAAGTCACAAACACCACCTCTGGCAACTTCAGTCCCATTTCTGAAAAAACATATAGGAATATCTGCCTCATGTAACATTTTGTTCTTCTGCAGTTTTGTTTTTCACTCAGCTTTAATTTTGCTTTCTAACAACTACAGTTTGCATTCCCAATAAAGTGAGACCAAACAGCAGCAAAAACTCCCAATGGCAACACAGTTAAATTAAATCTATGAAAGTCCAGTTTGAGTGAAGCACAATATATTATACTTGCATGTGATAAACTGTAACCCTCTAAAGGGTCTGAATTCCTGCTGCTGCAAATGGAATTTAGCCATCGATGGTCTGCTTCAACGGGCTGAACTCAGTGACCGAGGTGATTAAGAGAAACCACACACTACATTTCCACCGTTTTTGCAAACTGAACAAGTGAACATTGCACAAGTCAAAGAAAAGCACTTTCACTGGAATATGAAAATTCAGTGCAACACCTCCCTACTGTAATCTTTGCTCCACGAGCTGATGCACCAGAAAGTCCACGATGAGATAACAAAGCCCCAAATAACGCAGTACTTTTCCACTGAATCCATGCAAAGTGACCATGTGTCACAGTAAATTAAATGCTTTATTTTCTCAACTAGGTATACAAAATAGGTTGCAAGTAAAAAAGACCTGGCCTCTTACAGGTTACTCTTTTACCTCCACAAGTATTTTCAATGCCATTCCAAGAGAACTGAGATATTTCTTCATTTTTTGAAATACAGGCAAGCTTTCAAAACAATCTCCTTTCCAACTACGAAAAGGCATTCAGCTCTTTGCAGAGAGACAGACCTGAGGAGCACAAGTGCACCCCTAAGTGTGCCACAGCGGCTTTCTGCGCTCTGATCCCAGCAGTACAGGTCGGGAAAAGAGTGAGACATTCCCAGCCTGGAAGAGCTGGCAAATCCCAGCAAAAGAGCCAGGATTCAGGACAGCCTATGCAAAAGTCCCCATATATTCCCAGCCATGCCATTTCTCCTCTGCTGAAAAAGGCCTGTATATATAGTTAAAGTACCCTCACGCATAATAGACTATTTCAACTGCTTGAAAGAACCACAACGAAAAGCAACAAATTCCACAAAATACCACTTAGTGAGGCTAAGTAACTCTCTTGACCTATGTGCTCTTGATAAATAATTTGTTTAGACAGGGTTTCCCGGGGACTCGCAAGAAATGCTCCTTCCCTCTCTGGTTTTCTACAGACTTTCTCTGTCCGCAAGCAAATTTATCTTGACTGGTCTTCTGGCTGTTAACTAAGAAAAAACAATTACTTTTAAATTACAAGTATCCATTTCTATCATTATTCAGATTAATAACTGTGCATACTTGAGGTAAATTTAGAAAAAGCTACATTACAAACAGGCAGAAGATGTAAAGTTAAATAAATGTGGGACACAGACTAAACACAAGCCAGTAATTTCTCCTGGGCACTTCAAGCAACTTATTTTATCCATATATTTTAAATGGATTTATTAATTTATCTCACTGTTTCACCAATTTCACATTCTTAGTATTTTCCATCTTACTTTCTGCCTAGACTCCTTCATAACATTTGCTTTTCGGCTATCAGTATCCGTAGCAGAGTTCACTGATGATACGTACCATATGTTGAAGCAGTAGTTATTCAAATCCTTTGTGACATTCAGAATGTGCTAAGATATTATGACCTTTGAAAAGCCACGTGAATGGGAAGGGAGGTTGCAGAATAGGAAGAATGACTTCTTTTCTTGGGAAAACAACTGCAGCTGATAGAGGCATGCTCTTCAAGAAAGATTAAATCCTCAACTGATACAAACTGGCCAGGCTCCAAGAAGTCAACAGATACACTGGAAACCTCATGTGAGAATGTGGCTTGTTAGTTAAGCAGAAAGGGATACAATGCTGCCTTTGTTATTTGCAACCATCATATTCCCTGGCCCTCACAGAGCAAGCATCTTCAGCACTTCCCAAGCAGAGTCCTTTGCTTGAGGGTGAAAGTTCAAACCTCATCCTCACTTTTAGACTTCTACTGGCAAGGAGACTCAGCAAATTTTGTGATAAGACTGCCCTGTGGCAGTGAACAATCCATTTGTCCCCTAAAAATTACTCTGAAGACGCACTCTTTCACCCTGGATCTCATCACAAGCCCAAAGTCAGCAGACCACTGCTACCTGAGAGTTTCTGAACGAGCCCCTTCACCTTTCCTAACAGCACTTTTAGGGGAAGAAGAAATGGACCACCATTAACCAACCTGCAAATTATTCCTCACGAAAACATACCAGATACACTTTTGCAGGCAAGATGAAAATCCACTGGAAGACGTTATCAAACTGAGAAAACTTTTTAAAAATAAAAATACTGGGAAAAAGCATGCACTTTCATTTCACCGTAGGCAGGACCACAGTGAGCCAACATCTCTTTCAGACGAGACATACGTTGTATCATTGCTATTGTGCTGGTGAACAGCACAGCGCCCTTCAGGCCAGGGCTGAGGTGCATCAGCACAACTACTTATTGTGGAATTACATTGTGATAACCACGCAGCTCTAGATAATGCTATCCATCCCTCATATTTGTCAACGTTATTACGAAAAATTCCCCTGAAAGAAAATTTAAATTTTTTTCCTACAGCAGATCAATCCTCCAAAGAGATAAAAGTAAACAAAGAAACATTACGCTGGATATCACAAAATGTTTTCTCAGAGTAAGGTCAATTTAATCAGTGAAAGAGTCACCTAGGAGAAATGGTGAAATACTTACTACTCGAATTGTTTCAAAGGGACTAGATAAAATACTCAGACATATAGGGGAGGAAGGACAACCAGCTGAAAGAAGGAATATTCCCATCACTACTGTCCAAAGAACAAGGTCATAGAGAGTACTTGTCTCTTCTGTGCTCCCAAGTATTACCAACAGCTTTATTCTGCAGTAACTGCATTCTTGATGCAACCCAGGTGCAGGTGTCCAAAACAGCTCATGAACCCAAAACATGCATTTTAGGAAAACTGATAGTTTCACGAACAAAAATAATATATAAATGTTTCATTTTTAACTGCAAAATAAGATAATTCGGAAGCACAGCAAAAAAAAAAAAGTTTTTTTATGCAAGAATCAATATCTATGACTTTGTTCTATTTACTATTTATCAGGATACGTGTGTTAATTCTTACTGATCAAGAGGAGTATCATTGCTTCAGGACAAAGCAATGTCTTCACAGCCTAGAAAACGTGATCTGTATGAGTTAAATGTTGAAAAGTTTGACAGGTAACCAATAAGCATCTACACGAGCTAATGAGCAGATCCTTAGTCTAACTATCAACAAAAATCCATGAAAGACTCCTGTATTATTTTTTAGTGAGAACATACAGCCTGGCCATATATAATATTTAAGGACAGACAGAATGAACTAAACACGCGGTTTTGATTATGACTGCAGTCTAAATGGATGCTTAGTGTATGATTAAACCAATTAATCAATTAACAAGCACAGAATAGAAAAAAGACAGTAGAAGCATATATGACACCTGTATACTGAAATGAGTAAATGTATAGAAGCAGTAGTGTAGCTTGAGTCCTTTGCCTGTGACCCTACCATGTATTATCTGGTCACTACTACAGCATTACATATCATACTTCCCTAACAAAGACACATAAGCAACAAACCAGATTAAGTTCTGTGGCTGGGGAAGGCTGAGTAAAACAACAGGACTAAAGCACATACTGGAGTACTGTAGCAAGGGAGTGAGGCCATAATCACTAAAGAACTGAGACAGATGAGCAGGATAGCCGTAAATTAACTTCACATAATAATATATCAGTTTTGACCTCATTTGTTTTAACTTGAAAGGAATGTGGTTCTTTAGAAATTTTTACTCTACTGGAGAATGAATCTTTCTATGGCCTTTTGCAAGGAGGCTGTACTGTTGCTACCAAAGCCCAGCGCTCAGTATTGTAGATTTTGAGCAAAGCTCAAACGTTATCTGTAGCATCTACTAAGTTATATTTGCAGAAGCACTTTTTTGGGTGGGATGCCTGTGTCTTCAGAAGAGCTTCTAGTAAGAAAAAGTAAAGAAAGCTACACCTCTAAAGCTGCCACACAACAGAAACTTTGGATGGAAGGTCCAGTCTAATGGCAAGGTTGACATGATGATCATGCTTTAGTGTAACTTGAGAGTCTTTCTCCTCTCTTCTTCCTCTCTTTAGCCTGGATACTCATTAACAGTCCCAGTGGCCACAGAAACCTTAACACTAAGGAGTTTAGATCACATGCTCAGCTTTTTCTTAAAATTATATTGTGGAGAAAGTCTACAAAAATTTTATGGGGTAATAAATGGTTGGTGAATGCCGCTTTCCTCTTCTTCCCTACACTCTGAAAGTGCTTAGCTAATGTTTTAAAAGTACTTGGAGTATTTACCCTACACTCCTCCTCTTGAAAGTCTCCATTTGATGCATTTCTCTTTACACTGCTGAATTCTGATTAACATGCACAGCCCTCTCGCTTCTGGTTCATAGCATCTTGTTCTTAAATGTATCACCAGCTCAGATGTTCCTGTAGCATCTGTCCATTTTATTCTCAGCAGAACATCTTTAAACTTCAGTGAGGCCCCCTGTTAATTGCCTTTTTCCCCCTCTACTTCCTAAAGGCTATTAGACATAGATTTTTCCAACCTCCCTTAATGTATTTAGATCCTCAGAACCCCTGATCATTCCCAGTTTGACCTCTGCTACATCCTCATCTCTCCTCTAACAGCCTTTCTATAATAGGGTGAACTCAACAGAATAATGACCCCAGCAGCCCTGTATATACAGCTACAATTTTCACTAGTTCTACTTAATCATTCCAGAATTTCTTTCCTTTTAATTGTCCTTTTGATGTAGCTGAGCAATGCGTCAAAGGCATCAGCTTTATCCTCTATAACCCTTTTTCTACTACAGTTTTTAACTATACACTTACTTATATTCTCTTGCTTTCCAGCTTTTATAGCGTTGTTACCTTACATATATCTGGCATTTCCAAATCATTTACTACCTTCACCTCATGGCTGGGACAAGTTCTGATCCCCCCCGCCCCACCCTTTCCTTTGATTATAATCATCATTTTCATAAAACCTTAGATTCGTATTTTCAGGATCTTTCTGCAAATTTCTCTCACTCACATCCCAGTAAAAAATACAGACCAGTCCTAGGAGTTATCACTGCGACAATTCCCTATATATCGAAGTGCTATAACACAGACATAAGCCCAGATTAAATTATCAAAAGCAATCCTTTAACTCCCCTGGCAAGCATTTTTTATGGTACAGCTTTATCTGATAGATCAGCCAACTTAAGACTGTCGGTAGATTCCTTCATGAATATTTTTAATTAGTTTCTTCGATGCACAGAGATACCTCCTCATTCCAGAGGATAATGCAACTCCTCTCCCTACTTTAGACTATGATCATTGCTCTTTTACCTCTTCTCAGCACTCTTGCACAAGAACTGTTCCACTTTCTGTTGGTGTTACCTGCTCAATCTAACTCGATTCAAGACTAAACTCAACAGCTAGTTTACTCAGACATTTAGTTTCTCACTTTACATCTGGATAGGAAGGACTAAATTTGCAAGAAGAACCTTCTCACAGTCCACCTTCCTATTTTAATACTTTGAACCTTTATCTTTGAGTATTTTGATCCTGATATCTAGTCATTGGCTGTGATACCAGAAACCTGTCATTGGGCTCTTACCGTACAATTAAGAAGTGATAATAGAAACAGGCAGTATCTTACTGCATGTACTTAGAACAGTCTATGGCTACAAATAAATACTTCATAGGTAATATTCCCCAAAGTAGCTAAGAGATAAAGAAAAGTACACTAAGAGGACTTACACTTTAAAATTATACTTCATTAAGGGATTTAAGTACCCGAACCTTTTGAGTACTTGCTCAAAGAATTTCTTCAAATTTCTATTTATGAGATTCTTAGGTTGATGAAAAAAATTCTAACTGCATCAAAGCATTAAACAAAACTAAGCACATTCAGCACTGGAACACAGGTCTTCAAAAAAAAAAAAAAAAAGTAAATCCTGATATATGAGATGGGTATCTAGATCAGGTGAACTTACTCAGTCCTATTTCCTTCCTCCTCTTCCTCACAATGAGTACAAGAAAACTCTGAATTTATCTTTTAGAGAAATAATAAAGGGTAGAAGGTAGAAACAGTCTTTTATTCAAGATTTCTTTTTAAAAGTATGAAATTTTGCCAACTGGGTGGACATTGCTAGATAAAGAAGAAATATATTTGATATCCCTGATTGATCACACATATCCCAGAGCTAATAAGCTCTCTCTGGAGTGGTAGCTACAAAAATTATGGCTTGATCTTCTGGTAACTTCAGCCAATGAGCATTTTGCTAGTCCTCAAGAGCAGCAAGTATAGGTGAACTATGCAGACTGTTCTCCTATTTCAGGAACCACATTTTTTTCTTTGCTTGATAGCAAAGAAACTTCTTTCTCTTTTAGCAAGAAACTGAAAGGAAGCTGAGAATTGCTGATCTTCTTGAATAATAAAACCCAATGCTCACTTTAAGTGTTTCCTCACCAGACATGGGGCCCAGTATTGTCAGGGCTTATCTCCTTGTTTAGAACAAGAGACACAGTGTGTTCACCTATAAGAATCAATATGGAAATAACAGAAGCTTTTCTTAAGGCGATACAAAAGCACAGATTCACCTGAACAGCAAGCCTGGATCCATGCAGTAGAACTCCCACTTCCTCAGACTGCTTTCTAATCAAGATCATCTGATATCACACTATGCTTCAAACACCTTCTCAGCGGTTGTGTGCCACGACATGAAAAGTAAAGTAAACGAGCTTATAAAACAGGAATGTATATGGAAACATCTGTATGAGTTTCACAAACTGGGGGAATAACACTAAAGGTGTTGGGATGAAACTATCCTCATCACTTATTCTTCATTTTGCAGTCCAAACCCCAGAGTGATCACAGAGCAACTAGCAAAGGGAGAATGATACTGTGGAGACAGCAACTTTCTCCCATGCTTTCCTGGTCCAGCTGAGTTGACTTCCTTGGTTGCGGAGAAAATATACAAGAGTAACTCAATTTTTTTTCTATTTTTGAGAAATCGGTATTCACATTTAAAAAAAAATCCATCTTATTATTCTCATTGTTCAAAAAAAGATTCTTGTTTTAAAACACCATAAAAGGAAAATAAGATTGCTCAAAATCTTCAAATTTACTAGGAGTAATAGTACCTCCTGTCTGAAGGAGAGAGAGATCAAAGCCTTCTGACAGACGCTTTCAGAGCCTACAGGTTCCACAGTCCATCTTCAGTCCAAATAAATTAAATAAGTTAGCAGAAAGTCTCCCGTCTTCTGACTTGTGTTCTATGTTACAGCTCTAAAAGCAATTAAAAACAAATAAAAGCTCTAAAACCAAAGTATCATGGTATATAACAAATGTGGCATTTGGAGACAAATACCCTAGATCGTTTGAATGGGAAAACAGGTCGTGTGTTCTCCTGTTATGTACTGGATGGCCATGCGGATTAGAAACTATCGAGCCATGTGGATTAGAAACAAACTCGGTCCCTCCTGCGCATCTACGCCATCAGCACACAAATCGCACACCGCCCCTGTAAGAACCCTACTGCCTTTCCAACAGAGAAAAAACAGTACATGACTTTTGCAACCAGTCAAAAGCAAACAAGTCCTTAAATGCCAAACCACAGTAATCACGAGTGCTTTGAAAAACAAACAAACAAAAAAAACATGACCTCCAAAAAATAGAAGTATTGCAAATGACAGACTAATTCAGGATAATTGCCATCTGGTTTAACATTTGAAAGCTGTGCCTCCTGCATCTGAGACTCCTGTTATTTTCAGGGGAGACATCTCATTTGGGCCAGAAAGAAAAACAACTGGGCGACAGTCACAACCGTTAAATCAACTGTGCTCAGGGGCTTTAAATGCTAGTAGCAACTGCTTAGATTAAAAAAAACAAAAAACAAAAAAAACCACACAAGTGCTGAATTCGGAGTTCAGTGGGTGTCCTAAGTGGTTCTAGATCTCTTACACAAATGTCACCACTTAACATGACATGGTTAATGCACAAGC
Organism: Dromaius novaehollandiae; assembly: GCF_036370855.1. Lineage (NCBI taxonomy): Eukaryota > Metazoa > Chordata > Aves > Casuariiformes > Dromaiidae > Dromaius > Dromaius novaehollandiae. The sequence goes on along the minus strand of NC_088113.1, from coordinate 7,379,811 downwards.
TTGTGACGGAGGGCAGAAGGATTTGCAGCAAGAACCAGAAGAACCAATTCCATTTTATTCCTTTCTGCCTCCATTTTCTGTCAAGAAGAGCAGAGGAACCAAGGGCCAATGAAGCAAGTTTATAACAGAAGCTTTTTCCCATAAGACATCCCTGTAGCTCAGAGACAGCACAGTCTGACTTTTCTGAGAAACTCTATTTTGGGGCTGCAAGCTAGTGAGCACCACTGGCAGACCAGATTCAGGCCACACGTCAGCATTCAACCACAGCGTCCTTCCAGAGACTGACCCTCTCCCTGCTCCATGCATGAAAACATCCGCGCACTGCACATAAAGACCTTTTATCAAAAGCCATTCCTTAAAAGACTTAGGCTTTCTCAAAAAATTAATCGCATCTGACCATGCCACGTGGCTGTTGTGTGGACCTGCTGTTTAACGGTGCTCAGCGATGCTTTTATTGTGCAGACTGCAAAGTATTGCAGGGTAATTTCAAAATCACAGAAAGCTGCCACACAGGTTACAGCTATCCAGGGCAACTTCATTTAACACCTAGTTATTTCTAGGCTTGTCTGATGTTTTGCATTCATTTTAATTAAAATACATATTTCAGGAAAGAAAACCGTGAACGTATTTCTACTAGAAATGCAACCAGTCCTGCACTACAAAGTATTTACTTATTCCCAAATGGAATTGGCTATAGGAAAATGATTTAAGCCTCACCTAACCAGCAAATATAGCTTGTGATCTTTTTCCATACACTGTCCAACCCTTTATTTTCTAATTCAGCTTCTGAGACTTGCTGCTTATCTACTGGTGTTTCTTAGAGGCTCCTGTTGTGTTTTTTTGAGCACCCTGGAATCAGATTAGTGCTGGCATCACGAGAGTCTCCGTCTCTCTGACTCCATCAGCTTGTGGCTCTAAAGCTGCCATTCCCTCGGGTCGCAAAGCCAACACCTTTACCATTTGCGTGCAAAACCTAGAAAAGCCTGAAGGAATCCGTACATACCAGAGACTTCTGTGAGCTTTCACTTCCATGATTTAATCCATATTTCATATGCATTTCTACAGAATTAAACAGATTTCATCCTATGGATTAATTCAACAAGTTATCCACATGCTCGAGCGAGGCTATGCCAGAGCGTGGAGATGGACGATTACAGGGACCGGAGCCCTGGAGCAGCTCCTGGCCACATGACGTGGTTGCAGAACTGAATATCCTCCTCTCCCCATGCTCAGGTCAAGACAAGCAGGGCTCTGGGACAAAAGGCCCATCGTTACATGGACTCTGATTCCACTTGCACATATAGCAGATTAGATTCTTGTCACATATACTGTTTCCTTTTTCTTTAATATTTGCTTATTCCTTGCAAAAAGTACACTGATACTCCAGGCTTGCAGCCTACAAAAGTCAATAATACCCTTGTAAAATAAAAAACTTAAAAAGAGAGAGAGAGAAGTAGGTTCTGACCCTGATTCTCACACAATTCTCATCAGGGACACCAAAAAAAAGTTGCAAAAGGCAAATTATTCCATTTCTTACTTCTGTAACCAGCCTCAACAGCAACAATGTAAGTTGCTTGTTTGCTTTGAATTTGCCTACGTTAGCAATGCACTTTGAAGTACAGAACTGAGTCCTGGCTCTCAAAAACTTCTTCAGATAAACAAAGAAATCTTCCCAACTTTTTCTTTGCCTCCACTACTATAACTCCTCCTCTGCATATCACCCCCCATCTGTTAACTTTCTGTACTTAAAAGAGCAGCTAAATACTTCGCTGCTTTATGATTTATTTTAGGGGGAAATATGATGCCCTGGATTAGTTTCACACTACCTCAAGTGCTTTGATGCATATAGGCCTATATACATAAAATCATTTTACTGTAGTTATGTTTGTTTGTAAATCCCTGATATCCTCTCCTGTGGGTTACAAAGGAAAAAGAACAAAGAACCAAGTATTATTACCAGACTTTAACCTTTACAAAGTTTACACACTGATCAGACTTGCCCACGCTTCCACAGTGGATAATCGGGAACGTCCACAGAGCCCAATGTCTGCCTTTGAGAGACGGCCGAGACCTCTGCCCACCCGCCTCGTCGAGCCACCGTCTGGGGACTTCTCCGAGTTCAGGAGTGGGAGCGAGTTCCCCGTTACCTCGGTAGGTTAGCGCTGTACTCCGAAGCAGCAACCTGCGTATCTCACGTGCAATCCTCCTTGCGCTTGCCGCTGACAAGGAACAGTGACACTTTCCAAACAGTCTTTGCAACAAGCCTACTGCAGAAAGAGGCCAGAAAAAACACTCCAAGCAACTTGTGAAAACACTGAGGGCTCAAAATTCCTCCTACTGATCAACGGCATTTGTGACAACCTCATAAAGGTAAAGATGAACTTTACGGAAAAGAAAAAGCTATAACAAATTGCTTTATAAGAAGTCAGACTTTTATAATGGCTTTTTATGACCGTAAGCTTAGCTGGTGAGTAGCACTGTAAATGCTTCCAATTCTTCAGGTAAGGGATCACCGTGTCCAGCACTTACTGAACATCAGAGAGTAATTGGGGGGCTTTACAACTAGCACCAGGTTAAAAAGCAAAACACTACTCTTTTGCTCCCAGAGTAAACTTTGCTTCGTCTGTAAGAGAACAAAAAAGCCACCCCTCCAAAACAAAAAAATCCTTTGGCCTATTAAAAGATTGTGATGGGTAGCAATGACGAATAACACAGAAAAGGCCTCATGTTAAAGGCAGCCATAAAACTAAATAGTACTTCTTCACAGTCTATGTTGTTAAAGCTCTTATAAACTAGTGAGAAATGCTGAAATAAGTCTTGGAAAATAAAATGGTCTGCTAAACCACAAAAGTCACGGCCAGGGCAAGAACCTTATCTTTCCGTTTACCGGCTTCGTCCTGTGACCGCTTAAAAGCCTCACTACGATAACAACACTTACCGGCTCAAAATTAGAGCAATTTAACCACAGCTAAATATCCTCTCCAGAACATCTCACAGCCAGGATCAGCAGGCTTTTTCTCTTATTTTTTAAAACTTTCTTTCCAGTTTTTGACATAGGGAATACGCAGTAAAACAACTACAACAGTCATTTCTATACCCATAATTGAACTGCTTTAAATAGAAGTTTTCCCAGTAAACTAGCTTTTAATTAATAAAATCTAATCCAGTCCCTTAACATCTAGAAATGGATTTCTGCCCTCCTACGTTCCAACAGCTAACTTAGTCACCTTCACTGAAAACTGAGCACTTGTAAGGAGGAAAAAAAAAAAAAAAAAAAAAAAATTTTTTTAGCTGGTAAGTTTATCCCTCTTAACTATTAAGGCTGAAGCATTAGAAGGCCCTCCTACCATGCCAAAACCCTCAAAAGTTGCTTCTGTCTTCAGTTCACATGAATTTGCTTTCAGAATAACTGACAAAAAAAAATAAAAGCAAAAAGGTTGGGAAAACTGCCTTTCAACACCGCTTCTTTTTCTCACTCAACACTGAGGACACTAATTCAGAGCTCAAGCAATGCTACTGAAAGAGTTCTGGATGAAGACATTTTGTTGCAGCTTTTTGTTATTTTCCATCTGAGAAACTTTTTAAATTCCTACTGCAGAATAAAGGGGCAGATAATAAAAGTATTAAGTATTTGGTCTCAGCAGCTATGCTTCCTCTGAGAGGCCTCTGCATGTGCCTGGCAGTTCTGCTCCTCTCGTCAAGGATTTCCAGGTTCCGCTTCCCCTGCGGAGGATCTGCTGGAGATGCCGTGGCTTCCGTTCCGTCTCAAGTTTCCTTCCTCCAGAAGACGTTGATGAGGGTGCCCAGTCTTGTCTTGATGTAGAACTGGGGGATACCCAGATCCTGGATCACACCATACAGACAAAGTTTGTGCACAAAGGACTGCCTTTTGTAACGTAGGTGCTGGGATTAAAAACTAACTCTTGTTCATTAGCTGTGCAGGTGGCAGGCAGGACATACTGAACCGTATCTCAGGTAGTCCTATAGATGTGGAACACATAACATTTCAATGCAAGAGTAGTAAGTATAACTGTAAAAAATACAAATATATTTTGCATCAAAGTTTAAACAGCTTAAAAAAGGTCCTTGAATGTCCTATTACGTGTGTCCTCATGGTTCTCTGATGCTGAAGAAGCTTTTGCTTTTTAAAATGTCTTGTAAAGCCTGAGCTAGGTTCACAGACTTGGGCTGAAAAGTCTGTGTGTTGAGGGGGAAAACCCAACTGCATGGAAGTTCATAAAAGAAGTGCTTCCCTTAACACTCTAGGATCCTTGTTTTCAAAAGAAACATCTGCTTTATATGGATGTCTGCATATACATGCAGACATTTAGCCTATACACCTGTGAACAGATCACACACTGTCTCCAGGACAGCCAACTGCACAACAATATCCCATGCCAGTAAAGAAATAAAGGAACCAGGAGTCATCCTACTAGGTGAGCTGCTGCCCTACTAAAGATCAAGTTGAATGCAAGAGTTGAGTCAAATTCTGGTCATTTAATTTGTAGGGGGGGCTGCAGTTTGATGAGAGAGCAACAGGGGAATACATGCAGAAAATGCAGCAGCCTAGAGTCCCTTTGCTCGACTAATGTTAACCATTGCTTTTTAACGTTTCCAGGAGCTGAAACCGTAAGAGCAGAGGCTGACGTGGCTCCAGTCCACCACACCTGGCAACACAGGTTTCTCTCAGCCACGTTCTGTTTCATGGCAATTGCGCGTCAAGTCTCACGTGCATGTTCTAATCCAAGGCTGTGCTGTTTGAATGGCTGTGCTCACTACAAAACACCAGAGGCAAATCTAGCTCTCCATGAAAGAAAAGGACAAATTCACAACTAAACAATTACTTGTAGGATATTTATCCTAATTTCTCAACGCGCAAATGTTTGCAGTGACTTGAGGCAGATTGTTTTGCTGGTAAGAGATGCAAACTGTCAGGAAATGGCAAAAGGCAATTAGTAAATCACTGTCTCTTTTGTAATCACTGATGAAATTTCAAGGTTTTTTTTCCATCCCCTATTGCACATTTCCACAAACAAGCAAGACATCACCTCGAAAATGAATGCAATTAATTTTATTAGCTGAAGCTTTTAAAACAGAATGGCTTCTCATTTACATTCCTGGCAGAAATTCAATAAGATTACTATAATGTTGATTGACTGGTGCTGCAGTTACACCAGCACCCGGAAAAAGAAACAAATTTAATGTTTGTTTAGGGATTTTTAGAGCTAGGTACTTTGAACTGCTAAGTACTTTGAAGTAAAGTTGCAATTTAAATGATTATGTAAAAGTTATTTTACTGTGTGTTTATTGAAGCTGGAACTGTTTTCTTTGCTTCTGCACCAAACTCCTTCACTGTTAGCCCTGCGCATCCAGATGATCAAAAATTAGTTGAATTTTCTCCCTTACAGAGCTGAACTGACCACTAAAAATGTCTGCATAAAATTACATATTCTATCATCTATGTACCTAAACACTTGCCCTCTCTCAGTGCAGCAGCAGTTTTATAGGTATGAAGCAATTGCATAGGTTATTATAGGTGGATAGGGATTTCTCGATTTTACTTTCATATCAGTATAACTGCGGCCACCAGAGTAGTGTCATACTGCCTTAGCAATTTAGGCTAAAAGCAAATAATTACAACAGAAATGCTTACGCTGTCCTGGTTAACAGAGATTTTATAGCAAACTTTCAATTAGAGACAGAAACCTGAAGGCCACAGTGATTAGGCATTTATTTTGGAAAACATAATGGGTTTGTAAAAAACATCATCATTTGTGGTCATGTAAATATTGAGCAAAAGCGGACATTTGTGTTTGAATCTCAGGCTGAAGAAGCACGAGAGAACGACAGAAAAAAATTAATTGCAAATTTAGGTATAAATTCCACAACTCGAATCACTCAACTGCAGAATTACTTTTCTACCATAGTTGCACAGGAAGGCTCAGCTGTGGCCCAAGTGTCACAACGAACAGAGGTACAAAAGGGAGGAGCAACTTTCCTTAACTCAAGCAGCGAGACACCTACACAGTCAATGAATTTCCAGGAGTAAATGTAGGTAAACTGAAAAGGCTTAATCATTGTCCTAAGAACACCTATTAAATAAAGTATTGAAGAGGCTCCAAGGTTGATAAGTTTTTATCACTTTCTCTGCTTCAAACAGATGTATGGGAGTACATACATAAAGACACAGCAAAGCTTTCGTGCTCGGGGAAACAATTTGCCATAGCCAGCTGAATTCTGCATGGGCTATTACATTGTACGTTTGTGACCCTGAGGCATCCTGCTCAGATTTCATTTCTGAATTCAGTTTAAGAAGGTTTTATATATATTCATCATCAAGTGAGATATTACTTATTGCCTGTACTTCTGGAGCAATAAAAAGTATTCTGGAAAAGCAGGTGGGAGGACTGGATTTGGTATCTGAAGAGAGAGAGGAGAAAAAAATAAAAGGCGAGCAAAGAGCTCTGCAGTGACTAAGAAAAACTAGTGCTGGGCACATTCCTCTAGTTAAAATATAGGAGAGAATCATTGGACCGATTCCAATTTGAAGAAACAGCAAATTTCAGGTGAAGCATTTAGAAACATTAGTAGCTTGTTTTCTTCCATAAATGAAGATTAGGTGGAGTCCTTCAGAGGATTTGATGCAATATTTTGTTTTTACTATGAACACTATGATCTCTATTTCAGAGGGAGGATTTTGGCAATTCATCTGTTTTTAAAGCTCTCTCATGCAAAAGGAAATAGAAAGCTGAAGAGGTAGGTGATTGAACGTGAAAGCCAAAATAATTCTCAGTGTATTACCTATGTGGGAAAAGCTCTCATGGATCAGTGTTTGGATCCAAATGAGATGATTTCTGAGCAGTGCAGACCTGCCGCTGTACCAATACTAGGATTTTAGCTAAACATTTGTATCTCCTTGCTTAGGGAGATGTCTGAGAAGAGCTAAACATAACCTAAAACCTAAACTGCAGGCGTGTGGTACATCAGGTTTAGCAATAGGCCAGAATAGATATGAAGCTGTAGTCTGGACCTACACTTGCCAGGATCTTACAACAGATGATGAGGAAGTCAGTTACTTAATTCAGACCATGCATGCTTGTACATATGAAAAAATAATGTCTTAAAGATGAAATAAAGAAAAGGAAGCTTTCCCCCTAACAGACCAAGTATCTGCAAAAATGGGTATGAAGACAGAGGAGACTCTGGAACACGGGGAATGAGATAAACTGAAGTTCTCAATTTGATCCAGCCATAACCCCCAATCCGGGTAAGTAGTCCTAACACACTGTACACCGTGCCCTCCGCTCTGTATTATATCATGGATTATTCATTCTCACCCCATGCCCTACTCAGGATGCAGTATGGGACTGCAATAAAATCTCCCAAGCACTGTAACAACTGACTCTTCTCTTGGGATGATCAGGGACTCCTGCTATGGATCTAAGAACAGAGGAGAACAGCATTCCTGTAACTGAAGTCCTGGTTGGTTTTATTTTTCAGAAGATAGGCATGTCTGTGAAGCAGTCTGTACCACTACCCACACTGCGTATGATCAAGCAAATGTAAAAAGACAGGGCAGACTGCTTATTCCAAGGATGCTAGCTTAACGTGAGAATCTCAAAAAAATGAAAATCGTTAAAAAGGTCCCAAATTTTTCAAATAATGCATTATATTTTTTTGAACTATACATGGCTAAAAAATGTCTCAGCCAACGCTGTGCCCCTTATTTTCCTGTAAGATCTCTAGATTTCATGACAAGCCAGCTCCCACACTGGGGCTGCAGAGCAGGGATGGAAGCAGAGATGACAACCTCTGATAACTGAAGGTTTGCAGGTTCTGAGGCACTGCCTACAGGAAAAAGGTGGCTGGCTGTTTAAAAGTGTCACATGTGAAACTGTGTCTTAAGAGCCACCACTGGCAACCTAACTCCACCTGAAAACCCCTAGTTTAAAAGCACAGTGATTCCACTTTGGAGGAAGATTAGTTTAAGAGTCCCGAAGCACTAATTTAGACTGTGACAAGACACCTGAAAAAACAAATCCACTATAGAGCGAAATCTGGTATTACCACTCAAAGCTTTGAGATGCTTCTTACCTTATGTGTTAGAAGTTCAAATATTTGGGGAGAAAAAGGCTTCCTGTCAAGCGCAAAACTGAAGGATACACTTTTTTCTCTTCTAACAAATGAACAGCTTGAAGAAAAGAGATTAAAGTGCTAAAACATACTGAAAGTTCTAAAAACTAAGCAAGTAGACAAAAGTCCTATGATTTCACAAAACTGGTCAAATACGTATCCGTATGGTCCATCCTGCCCAAAAGTATCAGGCACAGAAGCAGCCCTGTGTGTAACAGCACTTATTTTACAGTGAGTTATAGCTCAGTCTGCTTTGCTGGTTTGGAGCAGCACACTAATTAATACAATCAGAGCCAAAAGTTTCAGAAATCTCCCAATCGTGCTCATTAGCATATACTGCTGAGAGACTTCATAAAGTTCAAAGCTTATCTTGTAGCCTGCGTGCTCCTTGTTTGCTCAGAGCAGCAGCTGGCCAAGCGATCTCCCTTCTTCTCAAAGAGCAAAATTAAATTAGATTAGCTCATCTTCTCTCCCTTGTAGAATTAAGATCATGCTATGAAAACAAGCAAATTAGCTTCTGAAGTCCTGTTTCTCACTTAAAGGGTACAAGGTGGAGGGATGCTTTCTGTACCAATTTAACAGAGTTGCAAAACAGTGTGCCTGTCTTGTTTTCTTAACAGTCTGAAGGAAACAGTTTTACAGATCTACATCCCACTGGCCTTGAAGGCTGTGAGCAACAGGGAATCTCGAGGGATGAAGCCACAAACAAGGGAGAAACGGACACAAGACCTTGAGAAAAGAAGTACAAGAACAGTGTGGCTTCCAGTATGAGCTGCTGAAGTGCTGAGTTCTGACAGCCTCTTGGCTTGTCATTCGGTAAAAATATGACTGAGGAAAAGAAGAAAACTTAGTTCCTAAATAAAGTAAGATAGGGAACAGGAATGTTCAATGAAAAGAAAAGCTTGCAATGTAAGAAAACAGAAAAGAGAAAACAGAGAAGAAAAGACTGCCCAGGCTTGAAAGTCAGATTGAAGTACAACAAATATTTGTGAGTGGTGAATGGGATGGAGGTGAAGAGCTCAAATATCACAGTGATGGCAGATGCCATATAAAAATCAAACAAGTGTATAACAGTGAATCAAGTTCAAAAGGGGCCATACAAATGAGATCCTACATTTAAACTCTAGTTTCTAGAGCTGAATTGCTGCACACCAAGCTGTGAGGTCAGTTGGCACAGATGCACTTAAACAAGCTTATAAAAATGTGTCCCCATTAAACTACCATGCTGCAGCAATTAGACACACTCCAGAAGATCATCCTATGCAATCTGTTCTAGAGGAACAGCTAATGAGAACTAAGCTAAACACTTTTTCTGGTTATGATTCCTCCTCTGAATATTCCCATAACTGTACTGCTAAACAATTTAAACCTATAAAACTGAAAGGGGGAAAGACAATTGTCTGCTGTGGACAGATGGAGTAGTAGCACTGGCCACGAGAACGCACAACGATCACGCTCACACACACAACGTATGATCACAGTGATCAACACATCTTCACTCAGTCATCCTAGACCACATCAAATTTAGCAAGAAGTTAATTTAGCTTACAGTATTTTTTAAAACAACCTGACTATACCCTGGTTTGGCTAGGAATGAGGGAGAAGGTGAGTTGGGTTTTATTGCCACGATTCTTCACACTCACATCTTCAGTAAGGCAACTTGGGCAGATTAAAACATGAAGATGGTATTGGAAAAAATAATAAAATAATTGTCATACATATTGAGCACAAAGGGGCATCAATGGAGTGCAAAGGAACTTTTCAAAAGTTCAGAGTTTCAGAGAATCTGAATGGCAAGTGAGTTTATGAGTCAGACTGGCTTATAAGGTATCACTAACAATTATCCTATGAAAATGCTAACGACAGTACTCAAGGAGTTAGTAACTTGGGTGTTATGGTGACAAATGTGGTATAAAAGCAGATAAAAAAACCACAGGTACTGTACAAACTTTCAGTGCATAAAACATTTGTTCTAAAGCATATTAAGATTCCTGGACTGAAAGAAATGAACCTGCTATTTCAAGATACTGAAGAGGGCAGACCACTTAGGCTCCCTCCAAGCTTGTTCTTTTAGCTCGTTTCTGCCCACATCTGCTGCTGCTGTGTCCACAACAGAGGCACAGCAGGAAAACTGGATAAAACACCAGTTGAGATTACAGCCTGACTCCAACAACATCCATAACAAGGAGATAGGTGGTATTTTCAAAGATCAAAGGGATTTGGCCAGATCTTTAGCATCAACGATATTCTTGTTTTGGAAGAATTAGAGGGACCAAGGAGGCTCTTAAATGCCCAAGTTACACGTTGAAGGTTTCCTATCCAACTTTCCTTGTGATATCCTGCAGATTAACACTGCCATTCCATACACATTACCCTCAGGCTCACACTGTAAGTAAACTTAAAGTAGAAGACTAGGAGAAAAGCCTGTTTCCACAACTAGAAATGTAAACCCTCTGGTGGCAGAGAGAGTCCTTGCTCTGTTTGTACAAGTCCTACCCCGCTGCACCCAGTGTAAGTACTACAAACAAGGGCCAGACACCTCTCTGTTGTGTGAACTGTATTTATAGAAATTATGCTAATAAAAAAAAACATCAACCATTTCTCAAGGTAAATGAGGCTCCAACAGGGCTTGTGTTAGAGTATGAAATGTCTCTGTTCCCTGTGAATCCCCTGCAACTTGGCGGTGCCATTTTACTGCAGCTGCTCATTCAATTCAGAGTTCACATCGTGAAACACGACAGCAAGAAAAAGAGCCGATAACAATTCAGTGAATACAGCTTTTCATTTGAAAAGATTCTCAAACATTTTCAATTGCTTTATCTCGTTTAATTTTCAACATTCATAAACATAATTGCATTTATTTTTCTAGTCAATACTGAAAACAAGTGATAATTTGTAATATTGCAACTTCTAGCCTAAAGGAATACAACCACAACACCAGTTTCCACCGCCTTCTAAACAAGGTGGATGATACGGAGGAGGCTGGATTCCCTAATGCAGAAGATGCATACATTATTCTTCCCCATGAGAATATCAGAGTATTGTTGCTATCAGCTTCTTTTTGTACATATACAAATAACTTTTGGAAAATATACATATTGAAAGCAAGTATTTTTTCATGTGCCAAATTATGTGCACTAAGTATCTGACAGTGGGATTTACTGGGAACAGTAAATGCTAATCTTTCCCAGGCATAAGAAATGACCTGCTTTTTCCCAGGGATTCTAAGTAGCCACAATTCTCAGTGGAACCAGTGAACAGAGATTGTTAATACTATTCCATCCAGACAACCTGCATCCTTTTAATTAAATATTGAAGTATTCGAAAATCTAGACTGTGCCCACAGCCTGTTATGAATCCCCATCCATTTATTTTGAAGCTGGTGGAAAGATTTCCAGTTATCCCAGTGAACACTGAATAAGTGTATTCGCTACGGTAAAGAATTAGTATCGGGTAAATAATGCATAACACTGACTCAACATAAAGCACCTGAGAAAAGCTGAAAATTCATACCAACGCACTTGGCAAGGCTCTAAGTACACGAGGGACTGCGTCACAAGCTTCGTGATACTTTTTGCCTTTACTGCATTCTGCCAGCCTCAGCTTTGAATGCCTGTTTAAGACTCTTCACTTGGACCACTTCTGAGGAGTAATTTTGCCTGCTGTTTCCTCAGTGCTTCCTTTTGTAAATCCCTATCTTTCAGTGTCTCCCTACTCATTCATAACCATCTTCTTGCCCCATGCAGATTGCTCAGATCATTCCTCTCTTGGACTTCCTTCCAGTTGGGCCTCCCATCCTTAGCTTGCTAACCAATCTTCCGGGGCGTGGGGAATCGATGGAGAAGCTCACAGTTTGAAAAACAAAATTTAAAATTCAGACTTGAAGGGTTTTGAGAAATGCCTCAGCTCTGACTAGACCTGCAGTATTCCCTACTCCAATGAATTTCTTCAGTATCAGGGTCTACCTCTCCCTTTTCCTAAAATATTTGTTCCTACCTTAGTCGTCACTTTGTTCCTTCAGCTCCAGGAGTATTCAGGATCTCATCTTCACCGGGAGGACACCCCCACACATACCCAATCCCTTGTTCTATACCTAGGCATCTTGCTTACTTCTGCTCTTCCGTCAACACGCTTCTTTTCCTGTTGTGAATTTTCTAGTATCAGTGAAAGAGCATTATATTATCAAACATCCCCTTATTATAGAAAGAAATTCCACAAAAATAAGCATTTAAAACAGAAGATCTTAGTCTCAAAGCTTGTTCTATATAGTAGCCTTATTTCAATGCAACCATAATTACATCTGTAGAATTTAAACTAGATGATTTTTTAATCATTAAACTACTTGGAAGATACTTGAATCAAGTTCCTTACATGAAAAGAAGCCTCTATCTCCCCAACTCTTGAAGCTTTTCAAGTTTTTAAGGAAAAATGTTCTTCCATTAGTGTGGCTATGTAAAGCTGTAACTTGGCTCTCAAAAAAGAACCAGTTTTAATACCTTTGGCATCTGGACAATGGGCCCTAATAGAACGCAAACGGACAGATTAAAAAAAAAATAGAATGCGTCCTAAAATGCTGAGAGTCCTCAGTTCCTGCTTAAGCCAACGGGTGCTGAGAAAAATTCACGTGCTTCAGTACTGAAGCCACAGAGGAAGAGCACCTATGTCGATGGCTTTCTTGTCCACCCTCCCACTGCAACGCCAGCTGATGTTACAGCAGCGCTTTGGAAGTGTTATGCTCTCACTAATGGCAGTAATGGAAAGGTCCCGACATTCACAAACAGCTCTGTTTCTAACAGCTTTCACAGAAAAGGATCAGAAATAGACTGACAACAGTTCAAATGTACCATTTAACACATCAAGGTGCAGTAACTACATGTATACCATGCATACCAACAACATCCCCTTCAGGGTCATTAAAGGTCTTTCTAGAAGTCACCCTCTCAGACTCCTTTTATAACTTTTTTTTTTTTAATATATCATGCATGTTCAGAGAGGGCAAAGCATCCTTGGTAAGTTTGATGTCAGGATCGAAGTACCATCTAAATCTACATGGCTACATGCTTCTGCTGACTTCTCTCCTTAGTGCACGAGAAGAAATTCTATTTCGCATTCACAACATGAACGACAAAACATTAAACACTGAGATGTAATTTCCCTTCAGCAGAAAGCCTCTACAGGGGTAAATGAACTTAATTAACAGTATCTTGTATTTTACATCACAGAAGAGTTCTGCCTCACTTTTAAGATTTTTAATTTACACGTTTCTTTCTTCACACACACTTATGCCAAATAGCACATCACTGTTCATATAGTCCATTTAAAATCAACAGGCCTACTCGCAGAGCAAATGTACTACTCAGTGTTATAACACAGGAACACAAGACCATAAGCAAATGTTTGATATGAATAGCCTTTAAGACTAATCCCATTAAGTTACCTTTCTGAAAGCAGTTCTGTGCAACAGAAGTAACAATGGCTTGTGGCTTTCATTGCTGGTTTTCCCAGCACATGGCTATGATTTAGTTACAGATAACCCAGATCTGATAGTCAAAATAGTGATATAGTAGATATATATAGTCAAAAAAATATGAATGGCAATTCAGTCTTCTGAGAGACAACTAAACCCAAACGCTGGGTTCCCAGCAGCAATTATGGAATCAGTTATAACAACGGCTTTGGGGGATCTTACTGGACAGAGTACGTGAAAGCAACGGAAGGCCACACAGTGCCAGAAAAGTCTTCTCTAGTTGCTTGCAAAGATGCATCTCTCCCAAATCTACATTTGTAAATAGGCCAAAACAGTACACTTTCCCAACAGTCAAAACATTCCTACACACGTCCACTAAAATAAAACAGGGAAGGTTGATCTCTTGATCAACCCCCAAAACTCAAGTTAGTGTAAATCAGGAACAAAATTCCAGAAAATGGGGAAAAGTTATCTACCACTGCAACTATAAAAAGCTACCCCCAAACACAGACATGAAGCTGCACGGTAAAGACCAAAATCAAAGAGCACTGGAAAGCATCCAGAGATCCCATTCTGCTTAGAACTTGAAAGCTGAGAAATGACTTTTAGTTCATTGCCTAACAGCAGACTAATCTATTTATTTGTATGGAAGTGAAAGACTGGGGACAAACATATTTGCCACATCCTTAGTAATTTCCCCTGATTTTTCCTTAAAAAAAACAAAAAAAAAACAAAAAAAAAAACATACACAGCTGAGCCAAATTTCTTCCTCCATCTCAGACAAAATTGGATCATGATTCATCACATACACAGTTGGGTTTTAATTTATTCCTTTAACAAGTTTGTTGGTGTATTTTCTTGTAAGCAAGAATTAATACACTCAGACAGAAGAAAATGTTAATTTTATTGCACTGCCTTTCAAATTTATAAATGTTGCGTCTAACTCCTGTTGGCATTTATTCCAGCCTGAAGGAAAAAAGGCGACAAATATTTGACCTGTGTGCAGAGGTTCTCCGTTCTTTCTAAAAGTTAACAGTGATTTCACATCAGTGACGTTCTGAATGAAGTTAAAGAATCCTGCGGGCATAGATGGAAGGCTATCACTCACCTTCCTCAAGAAGAGCTGTTCTGCAGTTATTCATTCACGCTAACTCCATGATGTCACTCACCACAGAGAGCAAGGTGACACAGAAAAGCATTTCATCCATTAGGCTAACAAAACTTCACTCAGTTCAGTGGAGCCCAAGTAGAATTTTGCCATCTGGTACTCATATATACATCATGCCTATGACATTTGCCTGCTAAATGGGTAGTTCACGAAGCAACACTAATGATGATAACCCTTCTGTTCTTCCTTTCAGCAAGAAGCTCGGAGAGCCCTCCAGCCACTAGAACCAACAAGCATACCCAGTTAGATAAGGGAAGAGTCCCCAGCGCTCACCTCTGCAACAACAGAGAAGAAAAATTCGGCGACAAATTCTCAGTGAGGTACTGCAACGTACTGAAGGAAAACAAGGAGCTACACACATTCACCAGCTCTTGAGCTGTGTTCACTTCACAGGACCATGTAGTACAGATATGGAAGTAACCCATTTGTGCCTTAACCTTGCCAGCTACTATCTCAAAATGTCCACCACTATCAGGACTGAGTACAGATTCCTTCTCCAAGTCCACATAAGGGAATGGAGCAAATGCTGACTGCTTCTTTGAAGGATGAACCTGACCGCTCAGTGTTGCAGCTGGCATTAGATTTTCATACACACTAATAGTGTAGTTGGTATCCATTTGGTACTAACCCACCATAGTTTTCTGAAGCAACATAAAACAGTTCAAATCCTTTAGCTCTGTAACTGTAACCAGAGGAAGGACAAACACATTACGTGTGCCAGTGGACTTCAGAGCCAGCGGTGTAACATTAGTTGTCTGCTACTGAAAAATGTCATAGAAATAAACACACAAAAAACATAAAACTACTCAGTGCCATTCTCCATGAGGTTAACAGTAAACCTAACACTGAGGAATGCTGCTGCAGAAAGGCACATGACATAATGGCTTGGTATTCAGAGTGGGATCATATTTAATACAATTAAAGTAATTACTCCAATCTAGTCAGCCCTAGTTAGGTCTCCACTGCAGTTAATTAGTAAATGCTGGTAAAATGCTTTGAACATGCAAATGTTAAATACTTTCATTATGAACATTATTC
Source organism: Dromaius novaehollandiae (assembly GCF_036370855.1). Taxonomy (NCBI): domain Eukaryota; kingdom Metazoa; phylum Chordata; class Aves; order Casuariiformes; family Dromaiidae; genus Dromaius; species Dromaius novaehollandiae. The sequence continues at coordinate 7,364,005 of NC_088113.1, read as the reverse complement.
TTACAACTGCTGCAAGGGCAGACAGGTCCACAGTGCTTGGAGTGCTACAATGTTGTAACAGGAAGGAGGGAGAAAAAAAAAAAAGCAGCCAGTATTTCTGACTGACTGGTTTTAACATTTTAACTTTTTAACTCAAAACATTTGCTTGTTGTGCTAACCAGGTATTTGCCTCTAAAAATAAAGAAATGCTCAGGCCCTTTGTACTTGCCAAGAAAATACCTTCTGTGATCCAATACAAACTAAAGGACCACATCCATCTCACATTATCTAATGCTGGCACATAAAGATCGAACATTTTCAGAAAAAGGGAATAAAAGCTGCATGTTATAAATAAAAGAGGAGCAGGAGAAGACCCGTTTGCTGTGAAAACTGAACTTCTGCCTTGTCAATACTGTCATGCAGTGCTGAATCCCTATTCGGTAATACAGTTTGGACAAATACCCAAAGACGACAAGGAAATACAACAACTGAAGGCACGGGTTAGAGGGAAGGAAATGAGACATTGCCTGTCAAGAAAGAATAAAGGATTGGGTCATGTTCAGTCCTGAGAAAGTAAGACTTCACAGAATCACAGAAGGGTTGAGGTTGAAAGGGACCTCTGCAGCTCATCTAGTGCAACCCCCCTGCTCAAGCAGGGTCACCTACAGCACATCGCCCAGGATTGTGTCCAGACAACTTTTGAATATCTCCAAGGAAGGAGACTCCACAACCTCTCTAGGCAACCTGTGCCAGTGCTCTGTTACCCTCACAGTACCCTCACAGACTTAATAGTCTACAGCTATGTAGAAGAGATTATAAACAAGGCAGCAGTTGATTATTCTTCCTAGTCAAAGATGGAGCAAAAAGTAACAAGATGAAGTTATGAAAGGGAAAAATGGAGGCTGAGAAACTTCGTAACTCAAACAGTTACTGGAACAAGTAGCCGAGAGGTTGGAGAATACTCATCACTAAGGCTATTCAGGCTCAAATAAACACCCATCTGTTAAAGAATATTGTTATAATCTCTCTTGCTGTTATGTAAAGAGATAGAATGAGAGTCTCAAAGTCAAGAGACTGGTTACTCACCTTTCATCTCCTTCTGATTTTTGAAGTATTTATTCAAAACAACAAACATTTTGGTTATTAATCCCCCAACTAACACTGTTTCCAGCCCTGAGGAATAAATCACAGAATTCATGGAAAACAGTTTATTTCCTAGTAATGGTGTAAAACAGATTGTCTACAAACTAGCTCCACTGCTAATGGAGCATTTTAATTCCTCTTTTCGGGGCATTTTAATTCAAAAAATCAAGAACAGAAAGTTGTCCCTGGGCAGAGAGCTTTGCAGCAGTGTGTCTGTAGACAATCGCACAGCACTACAAACTCAGGCTCTCATTCATGGTACCGACCTCCTTTGAAGAGCACTTTGAGATCTAACGATGAAAAGTACTGTAAGAAGTGCTAGATATCATCATTAGTATTCAGGAGGACAGAATTCTGTGGCTTGGTTGAATTCAAAGGGGCCTGCTGGTGCTTATGAAAGCCGACACATTTACAGAAGAAAACAGCTCTGACGGAAATGTTAATGTAGACTGACCAAGGTGGGGGGAGACCCTGCTTTCTGCCAACAGCTCCCAGCAGGTTGTGCTGCAGACTTATTTAGTATCATTGAACCACTCTACGGCCCACTCGCTCTTTTTTTTTTACCATTTCCACACTCAGGATCCCACAACATATTATTTTGTTATATTCCCTCCTAGAAAAGTAAGATACTGTCTGAAACACCATTCTGATGAAGAACCTTTGCATCACTGCTCACCTCCTCAGAACCCTGTGCAGCCTGGCACTCTCATCACTACTCTCCACACTAACGAGCTTCCCTGGCTAAGGCTGGCCACCAGAAGATGGTTAGTTCACCAGCACCTTTTTTGTCACCACCTCTTACACCCTGCAGCTCCGTGGATGTACACCCTGCTGCTTTCAGCTGCTGCGGAGAAATTAAATGGAATGGAAAGTTAAGCACCCATTAGTCTAGTACTCTAGTTTTAAAGATGTCCCTGCTTGTAGGAGCAGAACGTGCTGTTCATTAGTTTATTCAGCTGGCTTTACCACCAGATGAGCTTTAAGTAAACACCCTTTATCCTTACAAAACAGATTTTCAGTGAGTAACCAATACAAATAAAATGCATTAAAATTCTGTTCAGCAATACAGATTCTCAATAATAGCTCTAGTGTCTCTGCTAGCTTAAGGCAGTCTAATTGACCATGATAATTTACTTCAAGGTTCACGCGATGTGGACAGTTCTTGAAAGCATGTTTGCTACTGGAGCCATCTGTACATACTGACTGCAGTCAATCTTCTCTCCTTTTTCTACCTACTGATTTTGCCTTTTGCTCTACGTGAATAGCCATGCTCATGTGAAGAACTGAGTCATTTCCCCTCATACTCCTTAAGCCTCTTTAGGTAATATTTCTTTATCAGCATATTCCAGGTGGTTGGCAGCTTCACCTGTTGCATCTTTCTAAGTACATAAAAAAGTTCTCTGCATTTCTTATTGTAGGTCCAATGTTATTAAATTCACAGTTGCTCTGAGACCACTATGTATTTAATTATTTCTGCTTTAGGATACAATGGAATGAAAGTACTAAGAGTAAGACCACATAACTCACTGTATTTTCTTAGTTTTAGAAGAAATAATTTTGAAAGCCTTGTGAAAAAATACATCGTACTGTTTTGTTTTGGAGTGGGGGGGTGGAGGTTTGTTTTGTTCATTTGTTTGACTGTGCCTTTCTAGCTAGACTGTTGTTTGTCTCTTATTTTTCCATGGTTCCAGTGAGCTAAGAACAATAATACACTCTCATATGGTCCCCAGGTGGCTGAAGATAGGCTTACATTAACATTTAGAGTTGACGTTAAACTCCTCCAGTCCAAGCCATGCAAGCTCTTCCATTTATTTCTTGCCTCCCAATTTGCCTCAAAGTCATACATTTTTCTTGTTCCTTCTGATCATTCTGGGATCAGATAATTCAAAGATCTGTCTTGTCTCTCTAGCTAGGTATACTAGTGAAAGGGAGTGCGACACAGAAGGGAGGATGCTAAGGAACTGTAGGGACAAAAACGGCCTCATTAAGAAGGCAACACATCTGGAATGAATACAGCTGAGACCAGAAAACAGTAGTTATTAACTTTCATAATTAGCTTCCTTTAGTATAGCAAGGCCAGAACAAGTGTTACACACTTTGAAAGACAGTTTCCAATCAAAGCTGTAATAAAAAAGCTTAACTGACCACTGGTGATGGAGAAACTGCAGTGAGCCTGGTACCTTGCATGCTAGCTTTCTATTGACAGGTTTAATACACAGGGGTGAAGACTGGGCTCTCCACCAATGGCTGCAGCAGGGAGATGTTGTTCTATCAGATATACATGGTGTCCTTAACAGACACTTAGCAATTTCACATCTCTTACCCCAGGAATTACAGGTGTAAAAATACCGCTTGAGCATTACACATGTTGATTCTGCAATTTAGCTCATGCTTGTCAGAGTGCAAGGCACTAACTGGAAACAAATCCATCTTTCTCAGAACTGCAATCAAAATCTTAACTGGCTGGTCAGTTCTGCTTGCCATTATATGAATGGCTTTAACAGAGCTTGCTCTCTTATTTTAGGTGGCAAAGACCAGCAGGTGAACTGTAATTTTTTAGAAAATCTTAGTGTACTTTCTAAAAAACAAGTTCTTTTCCAATGTGAACAGAGCATCCCACAGCATTTTAGAAAGGACAGAGAATTTATTCCCATACACACCACAGCATAATGTTAATTTCCAATGAGAAACAAAACTTCCAGAAAAAAAAATCATTACTGGGAGCTCTCCAGAGAATATTTCAAGTATCTTGTGGAAGAGGATGTTATTGTTAGATGTTCTCAATATATGTTAGCAACTTAGATATTCTGGTGACTCCCTCCGTGGGAAATATTCTTCTTGCATATGAAAATTTCAGGATTTGAAATCCCAGTATAATAAGACATTGGTTACTAAAGCTAGTTCTTTCGAAATTTACTTGTCCTTCTCAGGATTAGAATTTAAAGCAGTTGATTAAAATCTGAATGCTAACTGCAGGGTCCAGTGCTCCTGGAGGTCTCAAAGCTTTACTTTTTCTGACTTCCTGAACACTCGTCTCTCCGGTAAGAGCACTCTGTGACCCTGATCCTGAAACACGCAAAGGCTGGCCAAACCTTGGAGTGTTTTATCTAAAACAATCATTCTCTCTCTTGAATGTGGAAAAAAAAATAGGAGTAAGGGACAAAATGATTTAGTAAAGACATCAAGTGACGGATACTGTAAAAAGCCATCTCACATTCATGAATCCTGTTGTCAGATTATTTTAAACACAAAAATCAGTTTCATAGCACTGAATAAAACACTATCTCATATGAGCTAATAGTTGATTCTCACAAATGATAATATCGTTAAAAATTCTGCCCTGTCGTTGAGGCTTCCTACTTACCAGTTGGAACAGCAGGATCCATTGTTGGCTTTTCCCAGGTATTGATCTGCTCCCAGGTAAATCCATTGGTCCCCAAAGCCACACTATAACCACAGTTATTGTAGTGCTCATCAAATGAACAACCACCTAAAGACAAGAAAAATGAATATATTCTTCTATTAATAATTTGTCTCATTTTCTTAGTTCATTTACATCAGTATTTTGCATCCAAGTTTCCAAGAGGAAAAAGTAATAATAAAAAAATCATTTTCCAGCATATTAGGTTTCAGGCAGCAGGGAGGAATTCCCTTGAAGCTATCTCAAAAATATTTTTTGAATCTTCTGCTGTTTGAATCCTTTAGAAGCCTTTCTTTTCTTCCCTCCACGCTGCTGTTCCTTAGGCCAGCTGGCTTAATTCAACCTATTGTCTTAAAATTTTACAGTGCAGTTGCACACGATAAGCACGTGCATGAATATTTCAGTTCAAGTCTCAGTAACTGGTACCTAACTACAGAAACCTTCAAGTCAGGTATTCAAAAAGGAGGAAGAAGTAACCTACATGCTGAACATACAATCACAGTTCCACTGTTCTTACAGCAAAATCTTCACTTCATTCCACTTTTAAACCTTGAATTACACAAGGTTGGGTTTTAACTACTGTAAAGTCCAATTTCCTTTCAATTATCTTTCACATATCACGAAGCCTCACGCGGCCACGACTTGTCCTCAAAGTCTACAGTACTTTGGGGTGGAAGCCTTCCATTTATAATGAGAGAATGACACGGGGATGGCAGTTCCACACATCCCAAGCTGTTGACTGAGTGATCTGTCTTCCTGCAATTCCCGCTATACTTGGAAGTGTTTAGACATCATAAATAACCTGGCAGCTCTCTGAGCATTTGTGAATCAAGAGAAACCCACAAACAATGGCATGAAATTTTGCATTACAGCACAAATTTTAAAAACTTGCGTCATGCAGACAAATCAAGCTAGTTGGTGCCCATTACACTGCCTCAGGCACATTCCTCTTCACTTCCGCCCAACTTGGGCTGTCAAACCCATCCGAGTACTGACTCCATTAGAAAAAGCAGCCTACGTCCTGTAGTCCAGACCTTAACCGTGCCAATGATAGCTCTGCACTGCTGTGGTTTGCTCTCTCGGAGAAGCAAGGATAATTTTTCTGTGTAGATATTAGTCCTTCAAAGTCAACTGGACATATCTAACACTTCTGGGGTTGAAAGGACTCAGCAGCACTCAAGGCTACATTAACTTGCTCTGCCAGCCAAACTGCCAATTGCTCTTGACACTAATCGGAGAATTAGATGCACAGAGATGTCCCTGACTCGTCACTACTTCCCCCAGGCTGCACTGTCTGAACATCCACGATAAACAGCTGGAACACAAGTGATCTGTGGCTCCTTTGCAATGAGGGTCACCCAACACAGGGACATTCAGGCCTTCTTCAGTGTTCACTCATATTTTTTGATTCTCTAGCTCCCAAGAAAGGCCAAACTTGTCTCAGCTCCTATGGAATGCTTAATAAATAACAAACCCAAATACACTTCAAGTCATTATCTTCATTAAATCCTTATGCTATTAAAGGACTTTATGTGCACTCTAACTGCAATTAGCTTTCCATTAAGTTGTACAAAACTTAACAAAAGGAACTTATTTCTTAAGCTTAATCAAGTATTTACTAGAGGGATTTGCAGGATAAAGTACCTGATGCCCAAAATTACTGTGTTGCTAAAGAAAAGTTTAAGGTGAAGCTTGTCCGAAAATATTAATAGCAATTCAATTTTGATATATAATTTTGATAGATTGTATATATTTTATAGATCCATCTATAGCAGATTTTATGACTCCTACAACCTTGGCTGCCTCTGTCTCAGCAGTTCCCTCCAAGTCTTTCTGAAGCTTCATTTCTTCTGCAAGTTTTGACAACTTTCCTTTACGTTTGCTGCACTCACTAAACTTTCATGGCTGCCGAAATAAGCAGGATTACAAGTTAGCTGTTTCCCTAACTTTTTATACCATTTAGGTGAAAAAGACTGCAAACAAATACTGTGATCAAGCCAGACAAACACACAAAGCCTCATATACATAGAGAAAATTACAGGTTCTGCTATGAAGATCCAGAAGACAAACAAGGTAACAAAGTATAGGGTACAGTCCCTATTTAAGAGAGAATGCAATTAAAAGGATTAATTTACCAAAAGTAACAAAACTGGAATTTGGAGAGGTGAATTTGCAGGAAACGAGGATGGGAAGAAAAAGCTCAAGTCAAATCCAAGGGTGCAGGCAAGCCTACTGGCTGCACAGCGAGCACAGAAAGGTTGGATCTCGGCTCTCAAAAGGAAGAAAGCCTTGTCCACATCTTGCTACCACGTGGGTCAAAAGAGAGCAAAATTAAAAGTAAAGACTCCCGATGCAAGCCATACTCACCGGGAGCTGAAAAGCCTGTAACCCTTCTCTCTGCATTAAGACAGCATACGCTACGTGGTGTAACAGGAAAGAAACTTCAGAAAGCGGAAGGACTGAATCACATCGTCAGGAATATTGCAGAATTTGGGGCAACTTTAATAGTGTCCTTTGCTCGCGTCAGCAGAACAAATATACTGCGGGTAGTGCCAGGGCCTAGCCTTTTTGCAGAAAGAAACTTGACATTACAGCTACAATCGCTGGTCATTGAGCCGTGTTCAGGAACACGGCCTTAAAAATCCCATGCCAACTGCAGCTCAGGAATTCGGGACCCACTGTGCTTTTCAAAACGCAGTTGTCCACTCCTAACCGGAAACCCAGCCTCAGAGTCCAGTTATACCCTATTTTCCACACTATTTCCTGCAATAAAAAGCCAGCAGACTAAGCAATGCTCAGTTGCACCAGCACAACACCTCCGCAATCAGACCATGTCTTGGTGACAGCTCTGTCACCGCATGACCTCCAAGCAAAGGGGTCAGCTCGCTCTGCCCTACAGCGTGGCGGCTTGCTGGGGCCTGCAAACACACATGGACCAGCTCTGATAAAGTCCGATAAGCTCAGATGGACCACTCTGAATAGGACCAAGCTCTAGCTTAAGGAAGATAACATAGGGGTGTGAAAGGGAAGAATTTGGTGGGGGTGGGGGTGGGGCCATACCACAACGCCTTTTCTGTGGAATTTTGTTGTCCCAGCAGATGAAAGTGCTCCTTTGTTCCTGTGGATGTTCAGAAAAGTAAGCGCATAAGCAAGCCAACAAGGAAACACAGGATAAAGACACGTTTGATGTCCAATTAAGAGCGGCGCGGTTCCCCTCACGCAGGTATTCTTAGTGCCAACGCGATGACACTGTGCGATGCACTTTGCGTGCTACACAATTACCTAGAGGCAAGATCCTCGGAAAATCAGTTCGTCTCCGCTAATGAATTTCAGGTTGGCCTGCAAAGGTATTAATAGATTTTAATGTCCACTTAAGTAGGAATACTAAGTTCAAAATGGGAAGGCCAGCTAAAACCAGCAGACATTATCTCCGCTGTCAGTGCAAGCTTACTATTCAGAATCTTTTAAGACAACATGTCACCTGTGTGGATACCTAAACGTGAGCTACATCTAAATATGCTGGAATAAAGAGGAAAAAAGGGTAAGGTCCCTCTTAATGCATAATCATCCATCACTGAAACGTAACTGCTTGGCAGCAGAACAAGGCTACTCATTAGCAAACAGAAAAAAAAAAATCCGCAAATTTGGAGGAAAAGATATTGTAGGATGAATTGAGATACCCGGGTTGCATGTTACAATTTTAGCCACAGTACCACAAAGGCGCTTTGAAGAAAACAAAAAACATTCGCACAATAACCAACACGGGATTCTGCATCTATTCGTTGCTAACCAGGGTGAGGATCTTTGGAAGCAAAGGGGAATCCTGGAATCTATCAATCAGCTAAAAACTAATAGTGGAAAGTGGAGTTACTAAAACGGGACAAAAAGAAAAGGAAATGACGGCGACTTCAATAGTGCCAGATAATGCACGCGGCGTTGACCCTTCCTTTTCACAAAATGAAACCCAAACAAGAAAGAAATCCTTCCCTGCCTGGAAAGGTTCATCCTGAAGCAAATAACGGCTTACACAGGAAGGATAAAGCCTCCCTTGTTTCACACCGCAGGCTCGTAACGATGCCACCGCTCATCTGAGTGATGCTAATTAATCTTGAGCAGACCTATCATCAGCTACTGCGTCTTGCCCCCGGATTAAATGTAAACCAGCCTTGCATAAATTGAATGCCTCCTTTGAATATATAATTGAATTTGCAGAAGTGTGTGCCAGGGGGGTGTTTAAATAAGTGCACAAAAATGATAAAAAGGACTTCATGCCATTATATCTAATTCAGTAAGCAAAAATAACGGCAGGGCACGTTCCAATTAGCGTTTGATTTATTTATTTTAACAAATCCAATTAGTAGAATGTTTTATAAAGTCATCCAATGTCAAACTCTCCCAGACTCGCTGCATAAAAACAATACTTCTAAAAAGGGATAAAGAAACACACTGATGTGAGAAAGCTCATTCCCTATCCTGTGTTTTTTAGTACCCGCAGAAAACAACACAGCATCAGACATAATTTGATCAAACATTCACAGCATCCCCAAGGTGAGGTAGAAGAAGAGAGCGAGAACCTCAGCAACCGCATTCCTCCCACTCCAGACCTTTCTTCTGCAAGGAGCAAGTACCTAGTTACACACACACGAGTTTTGCTTTGCTTTTTTAAGTGGAAATTATAAAAGCATGTATAATTCCAAAATCTTTTTCCAGGAACATCACTTTTGAAATTCTCTCGCAAGAGCCGAGATTTAGTCCTTCAGCTTAGACCTTCTTAGCCTCACAAAATAGGAAGAGAGCACAAGAAGAAACAAATGCCGTAATAAAGAGGTCGTGCTTACGGACTATAAGAACTGCAGAAGCTATACCACCACTGTTTCTGATCCTTCATTCTCATCTTTTACAATGACGCTGACGTCTACAGAGCTGGAAGAGATGCACTTGGCTCATTAGGATAACAACTTCTACCGCGGGAAGTATTTATCATACAGAAATTCATTTCTAACTCATTTTTCAGACTGTAAACTCCACGCAGCATTAGAAAACTTACTGTATATTGTTATGGGGGTGGAAGAGAGAGAATAAAAATGTAAAGCTCGTGCTAAGGAGCTTTGTTTAAGACAGTATAAATCTTTTTCAGAGATACTGGGGTTCCCGCTCCCAGGAAGAGTGAAGCTTTGGGTGCCTTCTACTCCATCCAGAAACATTAACTGACATCAGAAACAAATACGAGCAGACCAAAATGCCAAGTTTAACCAAAAAGCAGATTCCACAGACAAAACCTATTTCCAATTACTACTGTCCAACAAACTCAGCTCCCAGACATCATGCTGAAGAGAGAGACAAGTACAAAGGGCCTGGAAGAGGGCACTTGTCACTTGGGATGTCATTAGCGTTAAGCGTAGCACCTTAGAAGCAATGTTCTGCGTCGCCTTTGCCATCTCCATAGTACAGGTTGGGAAGTTTCACAAAGGCCAACACTAATCAGGCATTTCATTTTTCAGGAAATCATCCTTCTGCCATCATCGTGTTATCAGTCTGCTCTTACAACTGACCAACTGCAACCAATACTTTTGCATTTTATTATTCTATTTATTTTATATTCCCATATTTTCCCAGGAAAAGGGAGCTGTAAAAAAGAAGAGAGATCATTATTGAGACAAAGAGCACCACATATGCTCGATGCATATTAAAACTCAGGCTCCACGAGGAAGAGAAAGATGTTACAACTACCCAAACAGCAGAAAAATCTTTGATCAGATTTTGCACCTCATTATTCACCAGAGGATCTACACTGGGGAGAAACTGAGGAATAGATTCCCTAGCCTATAATAAGGTATAAACTCCAACTTGAGCATTTGTAACATCTTTTTCTTATGTGAATTCTCCAAAAATTGAATTCAGACCTAGCATAAATTCAGCGAATTCACTCAACTATGAAACACATCCACTAAAAAAATCAGGCTTTCCTACTGCTGGTGCTCGCAAAAGCACTCCTCTCACGGTATCCTGATGCTTTGTGTTTTAGAAGCAAGCACCAATGCATCAAGGATTCCTCTGTGCTGCAAACCCGTTCCTGCATGTGACCTGGGTTCTGCTGCAAGTACGATGACTTTCGTTGATTCTCTGCTGCAAACATTAGCACTCAACTCTGAGTCCAGGAACGGTGCATCGACCACAGGATGGTTCCATTTGCTTCTTTCCATGTTACTTCCAAACGTAGTATTATTAGATTTGGATGCCAGGCTTTTATCTATGCTGAAGGGTGCTAGTTCTCTGAGATAGTGCTAACAAATACCTGGCTTAGAAATAGGTATGGATTAGACCTCTCTATACCATTTTTTTTTTTCTTTTTCAATCTTTGAAAAAACTGAGCGCAGCTTAGAAAAGCTCTTCATTTCAACTGCAAACTGCGATGGCCCTAAAGTAGACTAGACATTGGATATTTTGCATCACGATGCTTTCAAGTGCTATCAACCTACTCAGGAAAACTATTGTACTATGGGTATACATTTTTTAAAGCCTTTTCCAAATTTATATTTCAACAAAATTGCTCTCTTTGCAAGTTTAATATTACACATCCATTTCCACACAAACTGTGTCTAGCTTATGATCATAGTTTCCACATACACATATACATATGTGCACAGAGATAACTACTGGTTGTACTTTCTTTGCATAGGAGTCTTGCTATATTCAAAATACTGTCGGGACTGTGTAAAGGGCCATCTAGGCTCTTTCATAATGAATCTCACTAACAACATACTCAGCTTAGTTTAATACTATGAAAGCAACAGATTGAATAGCATCTAGCACAAACTACAAAACACCTACTTCATCTTCCCAGCACTAGCAGAGTTTTCTTTCAGCACTTCTTTGAAGACACTTTGGTCCTAAATGTGGACTAGAGTCTGCCGAAGTCTACCAGTTATCCTCCTATTTCCATGGGATCACTTTGCTGAAGAACAGGCATCATATCTGGACTCCTGTTATATAGCAGAGAAGTATTTAAGCTGTATTTCCTCAATTTGTCAGGTTAAACTAACTTTTAATTCTTAAATTCATTATTGTAGGTTTCTCTCTCTGCAAAAGCTTGCCCACACGTATCTCAGCCTGAGCACTAGACCAGCTCCTACATTCTTTACTAATTCTGCACCTCATAACCATCAAGGATCAGTGAAATCACTTTGAAGTATCTTAAGAGCACAACTAACACTGTGTCATTTGTTCAAATTTATATGTCCAAACCAAGGGTAACTCATCTAACTCCACTTGCCAGAATGCATGTCCTATATCTTACACCAAGAATATCTTTTCACTTCTGACTGCTTAGCTGTCACTATTTCAACAGCTCAATATTAGAATTTTATTGCTCTATTAAAATGCATATATCTATTGCTCTATTAAAATGCATATATCTATATAGATCCATAATTTCAGTGGATTTTTTCCAGCTATAGAACCAAACCAAGTCAGTTTATATACCATACCTTTTAAAAGAATACTAACTTTCCATATTAAGTTTAGTTTAAGGCTGCTGAAACGTATTTCCTTTTTGTGAAGAATTTTCTTACTTGCCTATCCACCGGTAATGGAATTCATAAAATTAACATTGGTTTTAGAAAACAGGATATTATTAAACTGACATTCCTCATTTGCTTTTTTAATGCTTTCCCTTAATCAAATCTTTTTAATTCAGTAGTTGGATACCTTTCCAACCCTGAAACAGGCTCCTCCGGTATTCAGAATACAATGAAAAGAAGAAATACAAATTCATAGAGTGCACTTGCCTTTATTCTTATAGCCTAAACATAAGATATGCCTTACTCTGCTTAAATTTCTGCTTCTTGAGTTACAGGACCATTTCTTTTTCTTAAAATAATGCTGGTTTGTATTCCAAAAATCCAGCTTAAATGATTAGCCATGTTTGCTGAACTTGCGTTTAGCCATGCTTATCAAATCACAACCATTTGCGGGCAATCGTTGTTCCAACAAAAAAACTTCCATTATTTTTTCCATCCTTCAAGCATACGAAGTCTCCTAGGTCTAATTGTTCAGTATGCCTTGACAGGACTATCAAACATTATATTTACAGTGCATTTTGACCAAATCCTACCTCATCTATTGCACTGGAATCTTGATCAGTCACTACTCTCTATTGACTTCACTTCACCATTTTCTCATGTGAGATGGAATAGCTTGTTCACATTGTACAGTCACTTAAATCACATACTTAACTTCTCATATCCACCAAGGCAGCAAAAAAAAAAAAGTCTGAAGATAGCTGTTTATCACTTATTATATATTCCATAAATAAGCCCATCTTTTCCTTATAAACTTTTATACAAACTCCAAAGTAATGTGTTTGAACTTTAAGCAAAAACCTGTCATTGGCTGACTCATATCATCTTTGATAACGAATAAAACAGTGTCTCAGAAGTACAATTTCAGGAATTCCAAGTCCATCTAAATGTCTGCTTTTATCTTTTTCCTTTCTTTGAACAACAACTGTTCCTGCAGCACTGCTGGGGCTACTGGTTTGGAGGAGAACATCTCTGTGTTTGAGATGTTCTCTCTGAAGACTTCCTGGTCAGAAAACATGAAGATGGTAGCTTAAATAAGGGTAGGTAACTTGGTTTAATGCACCTCCAGTGAATATGGCATGAAATTAAATACTATTGGGTTGTAATTGGAGGTAACTAGAACATATTTTTTATCTATTTCAGATAAGAAATTAAGTGCTTTGCAGGCTGGCAATTTCAGAAGTGTTCCATTAGCTCAAATATCTTCCCAAATGAAGTCCACACACACACACACGCTCCATCCATCCATCACCTAGGAGATTCCTGTTCTGCTTCCAAAAGGAAAGCCCAAGAATTCAAATGCTTTCTCATAGGAGACTTTAATGTGGCAAGCTGATTCTTAGTGAATAATACTCAATTTTTTTAAAATATGTTTGGAAGAATACATGCAACTAACGCGGCAGCATTGTGCAGTTCTCCAAAGACTAATCCTTGATGTTTCAAGTAGCATATTTAATATGTAACAGCTCAACTGTATACTGGTTGAGTATCAGGAATATATCTAAAAAGACAGACATATCCATTACTGAGTTTCAGCAAATAAAATCTAATTGGCTAATACAATGGTAATAACTTGCAATGAGTGTTGCAATTGGCGTATCTTGTAAAATTTAATAAAGTGGTTATTGGAAGCTATTTCCAGCTGGTGGCCATATAAATAACTTTTATTGAGGTCTAACAAGCGTAATGGCTCCAAATTTGTGCAATTCCCAGACTGAGGTTCACAAAGTGTGCTCTTACTTGTTGCTGGCACTTACTGTTTCATGCTACTTATAAGGTGCTCTATCTAGGATACTTTGAAACATGAATTTTCAGTTAAACCGTGACCTTCATTCAATGTGCAAAGAGCAAGACGATCCCTGAAATGACAGTGGTTAATGAGCTGTTTTGTTTTCTGGTACCCTGGAGTCAGACTGCCAGCAGCAGGGCAAAGGCTACGCTCTGAGACCTTAAAAAGTTTGGTCAGATGAACGATGGCTGAGGCACTAACAATCAGCTACAGTCAAATTCTGATATCTGTTTGTTTGTTTTTGCATTTTTCATATGCATTTTCTCCCTTGATACTCCTAGGCATACCATTCGCATTGCAATATCCAGGATGCTTTGCAGAATCACAGTAGAAGTGGGGCAAACAGAGAGCACAGGAAGCCTTGCTCTCCTCTACAGCACATTGTAAACATGGAAACAACGGGAAAATTTGCTTACCTTTTTAGCCTCCAGAGTCCTCTATGTAAATTCTTTGCCCAAGAGCAAAACATACAGTAAATGTGTGCCAGGAATAAACAAATCTCTGCCTAACAGCACATATGAGTTTCTGAAAATACATATAGCACCTTTTCTGGTTAACCAACTTTCCTTCTACAGTATGCAAGCATACACAAAAAAGTGCCTAATTACAGCTATAAATCTTCCACTTAAGATATGTGACCCACAGCATGCATGCATGGAGAGCCCAAACTGCTGTGCTCTAAACTCTGTATCAAATAAGGATAGCTGGCAAAAGGAGAGAGTATTTAGGATAGCATTAACACAAATGCAGTTATCTCTAAAGAGAGTTCACACTTCATTTTAGAAGAGGTCCTATCCAGTAGTTTGACAACAATATAATAATAAAATTGTCAAGGGCCAGTCTGCTAAAGCATGATAAACTTGAGAACAAACCAAAAATGTTTCTGCTACCCTCTTTTCTTCCAGCTCCCCCTCCTCAATTACACTTTAGTCTTTAAAAGCAAACGCTGTTAGAAAGAATCAGCTTCCCAAACGCCATCCCTTGCAGCACATCCCTCTGCTCAACATACTCTTTTGGAGCATCCTCAGCCAGCTGCAGCCAGTGACAAATCGTGGGCAATCTAAACACAATTATCGGCCAGGTTTCACTGAGACGGTCCTGCCTGGCCAGTACCGGGTAGCTTGCCTCCATCCACCGATGTGGGCAACTGATTATCTGCAATTAAGAGGCTGCGAACTATTCCACATTACCTGCTCGGTCTCTTGATTTTACAGGAAGCAATTCTGAACTGTAAAATGAACTAATTTTCAACATTTTATGCTCATTATGCACTTCATTTAGAAGCAGATTGAGATTGTACAATCAACATTACACAGAACTCAACTGGTAGCAAAAGTATAGCAAAAAAATTCCTCATCCAACTCCCTCATCCAAGGCCTGTTTCCTATCTCTAGCCCATTTTGAGACTAAAACTTACAATACTACATTTCAAATCAAAAATATTATTTCAGAAAGATTTACTGAATTTCCCAGTTCTTGTTCCTTTAAAAGAGTATCAAGTTTGAGTTTTGCTGGGAAGTTTCTTACTTCTAAGACTTGAAGGGCACAACATGAAGGAATAAAAAAAATGCAATGCAATCACTTTACAGAAGACTGCATGATGAAGTTGGAACAAGAAACCCTTCTGGGCCATACAAACCCACAGCTGCAGTCATAACTTGATCATCGATTCCCTGAGACTCCCAAACCAGGTACCCTGAGGTTTTGTCCTGGGCACACACACGTATAACCTGTGTCAAACAAACTCGATTCAGCTGTGACAGCCCAGCAAAGGACCACTTCTAAAAGCCTAAATTTGATAAATGGTTTGAAACTGTTTTTAATTGACAACGTGTCAATATTAAACTGCCCTTAGAGTAGCATGTGCAGCTACCGTAACACCTTTGATATAACACTGTAAAATACAACACACACTGGAAGTTGTCAACAAACTTTACATCACTATTCCTAATACCGAAATGGTCTGGGCTCATCGGTGCAATTCAAATGCACAAAAAGCTCATTTGCTAGAAATCCACTTGTGCGAATAAGCTCTTAACAGCAATTTAAAATATAACTGTCTTTGCTTAAAAGATTTCTCTTAACAGCCAGAAGTTGAATGACACATTCTGGGTAGATTAGACCTCGTGCACGATGCTGTTTTAGCCACAGTCTCATAAAGCCCTATAAGATACATCTCCACTTGATTTCCACACTTGTAAATACATTTATGAGCGTAGCTGCGCATGCTATTTAATGTCACAGGAAACGTCAGCATTAAAACGCTGTCGCCGATAACGCATGCCCAGGGCCCACAAGTGAAGGTGCAGATCCTCAGGTGCAAAGATTGTTTAAAAGAAAAAAAAATAAAAAAAAATAAATAAAAAAGTTCTCCTAAACATTTCAGCCATGAAAAGGCATTAGAAATTTTATACTCAGTTAAAGCTCAGTATAAAATTCCTAATAAACTACTCAGTTAAAGCAGAGTGTAAAATTTCTAATAAACTCAGTGTTCTTTAATAACAATTTTACACAGGTCATTGTAATTTTAAAATGTCTATGCAAGTATCTGATTCATTAAATACTTCAGAAGATCATGGTCATATTAATTCACAAATTAGATTCAGTTTCTGATCAACTGAATTAGCATTAAATATGCTTATCCAATTACAGCCATACTTCAGTTACATAGATACTTCAGTTAACAACCAGGAATTGGCATTGCAGCCAAAAATGTAAGAAGGACCAAGACAGCATTACTCTACTTTAGTATGTGCCCTATTATCCTTCTCTTAATCTGAGGAAACCTAAAACTGTTAAAACCCTTCAGGTACAAGCTTTAGCACACTGCATGAAAAATACTAATAACGTGAATAAAATAATCAGGCATCCCCCACTTACTATCCACACACTTTGTGGACTATTTGAAGAATTATGGTATCAGCCCTCATGTTCTCTCCTGGGGTCTCCTCCTACCACCTAGCCAGCACATAGCCGGGATCACGGAGACGCTTCACGCAGCCAGCTTAAAAATACATGAATGACTGAAGCATGTCAGACCGCAGGTCAGACTACTGTAGCAGATACAGCCAAAAAAAGATGCCAGAACAAGACAAGCATACAGTGCATCTTTCCTGAAACACCTTCCCAGCTTCAGACAGTCATCCTGAAACCAACGGTGCCAGCTCTGTGCCTCCCATGGACTGACTGCTCTTTGCTCTGAAGCTGTCCAGCCTTTTCCCAAATCTACATGCACTTCTGGACTCAGTAACCTCTTGTGACAACGACTTCCACAGCTCAGCCGCTCCGACAGCTTCTGGCTACCGCTTTCCTGGGGACAGCTAGAAACACAGAGGGTATTTCTGCCCGTGCACAAGGCCAAACCAGCACAGGACAGCGGCACTATACGTACAGAGATGGGATCTGCCGCATGTGCAGAGCTGACACTCATGTGATGAGAAAGGGATTACGGTATACAGCTTTCCCATGAAAGCGGCAGTGCTTGCCAGGCCGTATCCAGGAGGCATAAGTGCTTTAAATGACATTGTGCACTTCGGGTAAGACAGACTTCTCACCAGGCTATCAACCTCCAGCACTTTTTTCTTCTAAGCTGCTGTCTCACAGGGAAACAATCGTGGTATATATGACTATATTGTAGCAATTTCAGATTATTTTAAGATTAGATAATGAATACAAATCCAAAGATCTCCCAGCTGGAATAAGGATGTAATTTAACTGCATCTGAAAATACTCATCTGTGATAAAAACTAATATAATTTCCCAGAACTGTGACTACAATTAATGTGGACTCAGGAAAAGCAATATTTAGGCAGCAGTTATGATTTTATTAGCATAAAGAATAAAAAGAATCGAGTTGAGGGGACATGGCTTTGAATGTCAAGTTTATACCAGACAGAGTTGTACAGGTCAGGTTTTTTTGTTTTACTGAAATCTTTCGCCTTTCACTCATTTTTTCTAAGAAAAGGAGATATTATGTATCCACAAATCATCTGCACTCAAATGCAGGACAATTGTGAATATTGCCTTACTATACATATTTGACCTGACTTTTTAGTTACACTACTAACTTCTGAAACACTGTTACACTTCAGCGATCCCACTCCTCTCAGAATGACTGAGGCTCAGTTCAATCTTTGCGGTGAGACGTCTCATGTACATAGAGCTAATTGCCACAACGCTTTAACGGAGCGAGAGTTACCAAGAACACAGAATCTCATTACACTCAACTCTGAAAACAAGAAAATGAAAATATGAGCTATTACAAAGTGACCTTCTCCTTCCTTGGAGCTGACAGCAGCCACTGGGAACACTGTACTAAAGATGACAGCAAGTCATAAAGGACTGTGAGAAGATGCTATTGCTTGAGCTGCATGTCACAAATAAAAATTACAGCATTTATCAACAGATAATTCAGCTACGTTATCTGATTAGCTTCACCTACACTGAATGAGGAACAAAATAATTAGGCATGCTTGAGAGCGCTATGGACCAGCGACATGAGATCCCTACGTAACATCCTGTTTCTTGGGAATATCATCAGGGATCATCTTGCCACAGCATCCTCACGTAGGTGGGAAGAACCGCCATAGGGTGGATGGAGTATTGCGGAGGTGAAACGCTGGTCTGAGCCTGAACAAGTTTGCGCAACCCACAACTGTGCTTTAGCAAAAGCTCTCAGCCTGTCCTACAGTGATTTTCCCACCTCAAAAAAAACCTCAGCTTAAAACACACACAGTTTTGAGAATGGCACTCACAAAACTGCGACAGACTATGTTCTCTAGCGAACATATTGGCTGGGAACTGAAGAATAAAAAAATCATAAAGAAAACCTGCACACAGAGAAAGTAAAACACTGAGTTATCTTAGCCAGTGGAAAATGCCAACGAGAGGTCAACCGCTGTCGCTTGTCCTTGGGCCTTTTCCTACCTCTTTCTGTTCTTATGAAACAGCAGGTTATAAGAAGATATTTCTGGATTGGCAACTAAATACATAACTTGGTGACTAGTAGCTGGCTCGTCCACTACGTTTCAATTTGGAGTGGTTAGAGCATTCTGGGCTTTCCTTTTCTCCATCTCTGGGTAGATTCATAAGGAGCAAACTCCTGACCTTCGTTTCGCTAGATTGAACGAGCCACACTCACAGAAAAAGTTCTCAATTTTGCCAATAATTCTCACAGCCCTTCTTTGCATCTGTCATGGGCTGAATTCATCCTTCTTCTAAAAGAGCACTGGAGTGTACAGAATATTCCAGATGAGATTATTTTTGGTCTGTATAATAGCATTCTTATTTCACCATCTCTCCTTACAGGAGCAGTTTTCCTTCTTCATGAGCAAATCTCACAAACCGATCTCAGTCTCCTCTTATTAATGCTCCAACAGCTTTCTAGTGACTTTCAACTCATTTGCCATCTTAAAGCAAAAAAACTAATGTGACCTTGCACTTTATAATACCAAATTACATCCCATTTCTATTTTACCACGTTTCAAAGTCTTAATTCTGGTCTGACTATTCTAACCTCCAACTCTGTGCCATTGATTACCTATATTAGCACATTCCTAGTCTTCACGTTGGGGCATCAGTGAAAAAATTAAGTTGGATCTCAAGAATTATCCTTGCACTTTAGTTAACCTCCTTTCAATCTGCTGCAGTGGAAAGGTAACGCTAAAAGCTAATAACACCCAGGTTAGCCCTAGACTCACCCACCCAACTGATTTTTCATGTAGTAAGATGTTATGAAACCTGAGTTAGATCTACCACACTACCTCTTCATGAAGAGTCCATCCCTAGCACTGTATCTCAAAACTTTCAAGTAATTTTTAGTAACATCATGTCAAATAGTATGTCCATGTGCTAATTTCTTTGTAAAGTCTATCTTTTAGGATCTACATGAGTGTGTTTTAAAACATCTACACTTTAAATTAAACTTCTATCAGGCCTTAACAATTAACAAGATTCAGTAGCGAAGGCAGCAATTTGTACCAGCTTGGTACAAATTTCATCTTTTACCCATCCAGTTCCATATAGTTTATGATATTAAAAAGGCTATTTGATTTCATATATTAAAGTCAGTGGAATATAATGCTGGAACTGCTTCAACCCGGCAATCATTTAATAGAATCTGATTTTCAATACTGTCAAATTGATACGGCATTTAATAGATAAGAAAGTGATAATGAGAAAGATATGATTGAGTATACCAACTTTAAAACCCTTCCTTTAACAAGTTTCCATTTGACTTTCTCAAATTTGAAGTTACTCTTTTGACACAAAACATCAATGATTTAGAAATTATACTTTCTAGTGGAAGTACTTATGAGTTAGTGCAAGCTTACTTTTTCCTCTCAGAGTCTTGGAAGAATTTCACAACAGTGTTGATATGCATTATGTTTATACAGCTTTCTGATTCTTACATTGGCTTGGGAAAAAAGGACTGTGTGTGTGTATATATATACATACACACACAATATACACACACGTACTTTTGTATTTTTATGTATATAAGTATATACATTTTTATTTGTATGCATATATATATGCACACACACACATGAATCTAAGAAAGTGATCATATCCACTTTGATGCTTCTGGTACCTTAAATTTCTACTATGTGTAAAATTCAGGAAGTTTACTCATGATCTGAATTACTAATTTGCACTGCAACTATTGTGCCACCTTTGCAGAGTGAAAAGCCACATACACGAACAGCAGCTCTTGTGATGGTTTCTGCACAAGGTGGACAACAGGTCACTCCTCTTGCAGACAGGGGAGGAGAAGGCTCAGTGCTTGGCTGGGAAGCAGGCAAGCCCCAGATGCTTTCGTTGATAACATCAGTTATACACCTTGTTTTATATGGCAATGACCTGGTACTATAGGATCTTTAAAATATACTTTCAGAGACCTGGAAAAAGCACAGCAAAACAACTAAACTCCTATTTAAGGCTGTTACTAAATCTCAAAAAACTGCACTATCGTTGTCCTCTCCAACCCTCTGCTTCCCCGAAACCTTGGTTATAGATCCACACAAGTTACCTAAACTGGTTATACTTAAATTCTTGAAACAAAGACTAAGGAGAGTACTTATCACTGGGGAAACGTGCCATGAAAATTAAGCCTTCTGCCTACAAATGCAATTTTTTCTTCGTTATTATTAAAACACCGCAAGTTTCTTCCTATCGTTTGGCAATACTAGTGCAAGCAAACCATCAAATACTTATTACTTCAACAGTCACGTATCATTAGAAGTAAAAGCATGATTTGTTACCGTCTCCCATATATTTTGGTCCACCCTGCATTTACATTTGAGAGGCAGAGCTGTCACTCTGGATAGTAAATTCATACCTGTTAGACTCCAATGAAAGAGGGGAAAGGTTTTAAACTACCATAAACACACAATTTACCATTAGCAATTTAGACTTTTCTTAAAAAGTAAGACTTGCATACTGGAAAATAAGCATGTCTGGCAGGGAGCGAGTTTGGCATACTGTATTGTTCTTCATTTAGCTTAGCATATTTCGAGGCTCTTGCAAAGGTCACTTAATTCTACTTATCAGCATGAGATTTTCTAGACCAAAGAGACTTCACCTGATTTTAATGAGTTTTGTGGCCTTCATGAACTCTTAAACTCTTATATATACTAACCACTGTCAAATACGCGTATGTTAAAAAGGGTGCCAACAGATACACAAAAACAGATTACTGAACTACCCATTCTTTGTTATTATTAAGGGTTTTGTATTAGGTCATATTTCTTTTCTGCATGACTTCTGAAGAAGCATGATCTGCCTGAAACACTGCAGAACACACGTACGTAAAACACATAAGATTAAAAAAAAGATATAATTATTTATAATGTTTTGAATTGTTAAAATTGCTGCCTTTCATCACCAGCATTTTCGGGTGAGCATAAAATACTTTCCAAAAGTTTTAAATCTCTTTGACTATCATATCAGTCAGCTTTTTTTTCCAAGAATTCCTCTCGAAATGGATATTCACTCTTTTTCATTTTGCCAGAGATAAAAACTATACCCAGCTGAATATGCAACTCTCCATGTACTTGTATCATCATAGCACCCAGGAGACCTACGTGATGGCCAGGATCTGAACAAATTCATGTTATTGCACTAAAACCTTTCATTTCTCTGGAATCTGCAATACACAGGGCACGAAGAAGTCCACACAGGGAATCGGTAACGGATTCCCCAGATGCATGAGCAGCTTATATTGGCAATGCACCGGGAGGCTGAGAGTTTAGGATTAATACTAGGTGTCTAAATACTAGTCTAAGATTTGTTGCTAGTCTGGCATGGATTTACCTGCTTAAACTTGGGTTTTCCACAGGCTGCCCACAAGGCCACTACGGGAAGCCCTAGTGAGAAGGGCATGCTGGGAAGAGGAAAGGTGAAGGATTACAGACCATCCTACTGCTGGTAGCTGGTGTATAAAACATGGTTTAGAAGCTACACAAGCCAAAAATAGTGCCTAAACCATCTGACATTATCTTTGGTCTCCCTCTTCAGTTACATGTTCTCCACTAGACCACTGGGACGGGACAGAATGGTTTCCACCCAGATCTCCCAGGAAACATCTGTAGGTTTTGTGCAGTTTTGGTCATCTCCCTTCTGGCTAACTGAATTCAGCCTTTAAAGACCTAATCTAACAACCATTTAGTACAAGACTGCTCTTCGTGATCTTCCTAGCTTTTTCTAACAACTTTACGTAGAATACTCTTTAAAGAAGTTTTACAACAGAGGAATTCTTAGAATTGCTGCAAGATTGCTTTAACTAACGCCATCCCCTAAACAATTTTTTTCCTCTTCTACTTTCAGAACTGTATATACCCTGCGTGCTGGCAGTTGCCCCTTTTCAAAAGGGAAGCTGCCTTTACATTTCTAATAATAATTAGGATGTATCATTTAAGCAGCACTCACAGGACAAGATAGACAGAAAAAAAAAAATCTAGCCACAGCAATATTCATGTTCCTGTGCCAGGGCACAGCCAGCATCACAACATCATGACGCCAGAGACCTCTAATAGCCAGTGAGCCATTACATGCAAATGCTAGAGCAGCTCTTCTCTGCAATTATATCCCAAAGAGTGGCCCCCTAGAGTTGACATATTATGGTAATAAATTCATGCAATATTTAGATTAGTGAAATACATTTTCATGGGTAATACATACCATATTTGTAACAAAGTCCCTGGCTGATGCATTAACTCCACGCTTTAGAACATGGACCCAACGACTTAGTACCAACTACTACCTAGACGACTAAAACGCTGTCAGCATTTATCCACCCAACCGTATCTTTGACCTCCCACCAGCAAGTCTATGTCTGTTAGGAATTTGTCATGGTGTCTTAAATGCCAGGCTCCAAACGTTTGCCTTGATTGCTTCTGCCTCAGCCATCTCGCAGTACAAGGAGGCAGACTGCAGGCTGACTGACAGCTCTAGATTGAAACAAAACAAAAACTGAGACTCAAGACTTGTATCTCTCCTTTTGCCACGGCATCTACACAGATTTTACCCAATTTAAGCCATTAAGTATTTTAATTTCTCTTCAAAACAGTCATGAAATTGTTCTCACTCAAGTAAAAAACACACTGACTTGGTCTGAAGAATGCAAAAGGCTCGGAAAAAGCTCACCTGCCAAAGTTCATATCACCACCATCCATAGCTACCCATTTATTCGGAGAGACAGGTTACAATAGTAATGTTCTACTTGCAGTACTCCTACTCCTAGAAAACGAAAAAGTAATGGATACGCTATCCCTTGAGGTCCAAAATGTTCACCATACAACAGTGATCAGGCATTTTCAAGATAAACACTGTTTTTGAAGAATAGGATTTTTTTTTTTGTGAGGTACAAAACACTATGTTCAAATAAATTAAATGCTATGATTGCGTACCATCCATCTGCTTTTTCTTCAGATATCTGCACTATAGAAGAAAGCACAGATTTTCATCTGTGGAAGGTTCGCTTGTACACTTGCAGGTTTTTTCAAACTCCTCTAAAGCACTCTGGTAATTAATGCACCAAACAAATCATCTTGCTTGATGCTCCTGTTGTCCTACAGCTTAGCAGCCAGGCAGGTGAGAAGCCTTTGGCTTTGCAGAATATACAGCTTTTGCTCACATGTAATAGGCACTGAACTGCAAAACGTGGCATTTTATTTTCTGAAATGAAAGCATATTCATACGCATACCCCAATGTCATGTTCATTTTTATGAGTGAGCAAACTTTAGCACTTGTGACCATAAAGCTTTCACTTCCAATTTAAGTCAAAAATTCCTGAAGAGGTGCACGGCGTTGGAGACTGCCATGATGTAGAACCCTGGGACACACATGCCAACAGACAATTCAAACCTGTCCTTGGGTAACTACATTAAAATCAAGAAGAAAAACTATCATTTAACAAGGTTACCCACTTCAGACATGGCAGAATCATTTCCCCTTCAAATTCTGTCTTAGAAAAGAAGCCTAAAGGGAAGAATAGCCATATTTCTCTTCCAAAGGGAAAAGCAGTATTTCTGGAAAAGTCAATGTTTTTGGTAAATACTTGTCATCAGTTTAGATTATGTGAAAAGAGGCTTTTAGAGCGTTACTTTTCATACCTGCTCATAGAATTATCTGACATTAAGGATAACACTGCAATAAACACAGCACTAAAGCTTTTCACTTAACTCTGAAAAATTGCTCAATATTGACAAGACTTTTAATTTGCACTTGTTTGTAGACCTCCCCAGCTCAACATACCAGGAAGAGCAAGTTAGTGAAAGAAATGAATAAAAATGGCCAAGGAGATTAGCAGCTGGACCCACTGCATGGAGAGAAAAGGAATAACCAAGGAAGACCAGGAAGATCTCCTCTGATGATGACCTCCTCTGATGCCTGCTCAGAGCACTAGAGAAAGGTAGCAGAACTGGTCCCTAGCATCATACTCTGATGGTGCATTTCCTGAAGAACGACTTTAAGATGACTTTCTAGAACTGAGTCCAATTAATACTGTTGAAAGGATTACCTACTTCTGAAATAACTGTAGTGTCCCTCTTTTCCCTCTCTGCTATACCAAACTGACCACAACCTAGATCTCCCCCGCTTTCACCTGTCGCCAGCAGCATCAGGTTTCACCTTCCGTAGCACTTTCCACCCTCTTCCATGTTTTTTCAGATGCTAACTGTATTGCACAGAATTCAAGTTGTGAGATGACAGCAATAGGTTTCTGCTTTATATTTTTTCCTCCCCCTTTTAACTGACATTGCTAGGCTAGAAAATCACAACCATAAATTTAATTTACAGAGCTGAAAGCTTCAGTTTAAAACTATAAAAACAGGAATAGAGAAAAAATAAACTGAAGTAAGTTTGAAGCCAGTGGCTTTGTCAGCACTGTAAATGAACAAATGTTCTCCCTGTGCAAATGTCCTAATAAAAACAAGGGTTTAATTGCATTTTTCTCCAATACAAGTGGAAACATTAAAACTATGCATGGGGAAAGAGGGGAGTGAACTTGATAAAACTTCCAGGGCTGTGAAAAGGAGGATTGGTGTTAAAGAGCTAGATATACACTAAGGTGTGAGCTTCCTTCTTCCTCCCTTCCTACATGCCCATATCACAGCATCGCAGAGCTCTGACCAGCATTAACTTCCTGCCCACCTACGCTGCTGTTTCATTCCAGTGTTCATACAGGCTCATGTACAGAAATAAAAGCTAACTTTCTGCTCTTTTTTGTGCAAATCCTTCCCCTTTATTTCCATTCTGACCAGCAAAACCCCGAATCCCAAAAGATTATAAAAATCCTTTAAAAAAAAAAAAAAAGTGTTTTTTTTTCCGTAACTGTGTAAGAAAATCCCTGCTTCCAACTACTGTCATACAGTAGAGTGGATAGGATGTTGGCCTTGAACCCAGTATTTACTGTGGCATTGCACAAGGGTTCCTGCAAGCGCCTACCTGCTTCCGTTTGTGAAATAAGATTAATGTCACTTAATACCCTTCACAAATTCCTTTAAAAAAGGAATTGCTAAGAAGTATGAAGGTCTTCCCAGAATTTTTTTCTGGGAGAGTAAGACTTTAGACACCATTGCTAACACCACCAAACAGAACCCAGAAGCACCAACCTCAGTTTAAGTCTGCTCTGCAAGTATTGTACGATCTCTGGGCATTTTGCCACCTTAGGGATTCTGACATACAGTTGCAGCAACAATATTTGTTCACATAGGTGCAATTTTTGATTGTAGTTCAAAAATCTGAAGAGACTCAAAAAGTTTTGGCACGTGCATCTGTCCACAACAGCTTAAGTTACTACTGAGTAGGGTTAATGTAAGTGCAAAGCAGCTGCTAGGAACACAGTTACCCCATAAAGACTTCTCTTCTGTGCATTTAAGGAGTGGCTGACTATAGGGAGATCTAGGGCTACATGAGAACACAACATACAGAAACATGAATTTCCTAAAGAAGCCTCATACTGCCACCTCAGATGGAGCCATCCTCTGCTCCATATGCAACATTAGCTCCCTTACAATTCCTACACGCTTTTCTCCCTAACCCACCCCACACTAAACATCTGGCACTTCATTTTTACAGACCTTAAATACCTGAAGATTCTTGAGTTTTAATTACCAAAGGCCTGATAAAAATTTCAACCAGCAGCTGGCGTTAGCAAGAAGCACTCCGGAGACCGACCATCACGCGGTACTGGGAGGAAAAGAAACAGCATGACAGTAAAATGTGCATTTGGCTTGTTGCAGTTTCCAGAGGAGCTTGCTGCATGCCACCACCACCTGCAGCTTTCAGCATCATCTGGAAAAGAAAGCTATGTGGGGAAATAACCACAGCCGTTCCCACCTGGTGCCCTATTCCCTGCCACAGCGTGCAACGAAAAGCCGCAGCAATCAGCAATGCAGATCATCTCTCCCCTGCTGTCTGAGCTGGGAGCCGGGAGGCCAGGATTTCTGCCATCCTCACATGGGGCAGGAATACAGGAAGCTGTTGCTTCACAAGAAATATCCTCACACATAGCGCGTTCAAGTAATGACTTGATCTTGTAATTCAAGAACTCCTCGGAGGAGGATTTGATTGTTCTAGAGGAAAATGAGTGACTTTATACTAACTGTCTTTCAAATTAAACAGCATCGGTCCCCCCAAGAGGTGAAGAAAAATAAGTAGCTGCTTTACATCACAGAAGATGACTGCTACAGCCAATGTCTCCCAGGCCTAACAGAAAAATTCCCCAGACAATGTGGAAAGTGAGAAACACTATTTTTCTCATGCTTCCTTCAAATCAAGGCATCAGCATTTTGAAGTATGATGCTACATCCCATCTCTAAAACAGCAGGCCTACTTCTGCTGGCTCAAAAGGTCCTGGATGAATCACTTAAGCTTTTAGGATGTGTAAATTCTACTTTACGGATAGATAGCCTATCTCAACACATCACAAGGAGGTGTTATCGTCTCTTGGAGCAAAGCGGTACAACGTGCACTCTGCAGACAAATTTCTCCACTCTCCCAGCGGTTAAGAAACAGGCTCCAGTATCCATATGGTGTGTCAGACACCCTCGGCAGACTGCAAACAGCCAGAAGTAGCATGGGGTAGGGGGCCAGGTAGCCAGTGCCCCAAGCAAAGGGACCTTCACACCCTGCAGCTCCAGGCACTCAAAGCCCCTTAGCACACAGTTGGCATACACTATTGCAATTTTAACCCTTCCCAGGTTTAATTCCTTTTCCATTTGCTAGGATTACCAGCAACAGACAAGAGACAGATCTTGCTTTTATACGCAAAGCACCAAGGATGCAAGAGGGAAGCATCAGTGAAGGGTAAATAAGCACTGTGGAACGCTCCGAGTTGATAATCCTGTACATACAAATGTGCCCCTACAAATGCCATGTATTGAAGTGTGGATATAAATCCTAATTCTAAGTGATTGTTATGAAGGCTTAAAGCCAGCAAAGCTTTGCCAAACTTGAGTCACAAAATCTATTGTTTCCCTACCCCGAATGGCTTACAGAATTTGTCAATATTCAGAAAATTGTCACTCAAATCTCCTGCAGCTGAGAGTGAATGCAAAACAAGCATGAGGGCAGCACAGGCTCCTACCGCTGCTCGGGATGGGCTGGTTCAGATGCAGAGGGTGCAGGACTGGAAAGTGACAACAAAAACACGATAAATCACACGAGAGATCTCAAGTTTCTCTTAAATCTCAAAGCAAACCACATGTATTTGCTACTAGCCAGGATTAATCCTGGGAAAGAACGAACTTTCTCATGCTCGTGTCATTTGAGATTTCTGTGCCTTCCTTTTTCATCCGCGAAACAGGTGTCACAAGCCCTAGTATTAGAAAAGCGCTCATGACAATTTCAGAAAGTGCCACTTACTGGAAGTGCCAAGCACTCCTAGCAGCTCAGGAAATCTTAATTTGTTGCTTCAGATTTCTCTCTTTTTCCCTACGTAACACTCTGCATGTAGACAAACAGAAGAAAAAGAAACAAGCTCAATCGAATGAGGAAAATCAGTTTATTTTCCCACAAGAACTGCATTGTTTAAATGCCCTCCGCAGGACAGGAGCTCATTAAAAATATCAGGCTTGCTATTCATTCAGTACAGCAACCACACACAGGAATTATCAGCTGTTTTCCTAATCCGTTTTACAAACAGCCAACCAAACCTTGAATCTTCAGGCTCTGCAGACCTGAACAGGCCCTGAGGCACAGCCAGCAAGTAGCTTGAAGGAGAAACCTTCTTCCAGTGCTGCAGGAATTACAGAGCACCCAAAGTAACCTCCGTTTCCAGATTCACCTGGTAGCAGTACGGTGCAAACGCGCTGCTGCTGTTATCGTGTCCAAGATGAAGCTGAAATTAGCAATCTTCATTTTAAGTATTTACAGAAAGCCAAACTCCTCCATTCTTCATCCATGGATAAAAGTTCAATTGCCTACATGTGTTATCACAGGGCTAAGCAGACAAACGTGCGGGTTTGCTTAATACTACTACAATTCCAACACTGTCGAGTTCCTCCCAAATATTTCTTACTTGCCCCATCACTTCAAGAAGAATATTTAGCTCCATGAAACAGAGTTCCTGTCTCAGGCAAACGGTCCAGCTCCCCAAATGAGGAGGACAGAAGCAATGGACATAAACCCTCCTTTAATGACTTCTGCTTGTCCAGAGCAATAGGGGGGCTTACAGCCAGCTGTCTGCCCTCCGAGCACATCCGGACCTTCTGCCGCTACACTTACGTGTTCGAAGAAAGCAAGAAAGTTGGTCAGAAAGAACGCAACTTGGAGCCAACAACTGAAAACTCCCGACTTTTGTGAATACAGCTATAGTAATTTCCTGGCAAGCTATTTAAATGCATATCTGCTTACTCTATTTACAACATCTCCAGACTTGCCTATTTAAACAACGAGAATTCAAGCAATCTGTACAAACAGCTGATATTGTACTTGCAGGGCTTTAACGACTAAGGCAGCAAGGTCTAAATTTACAAAAACAGAACTAGTGCCACCATGGCAACAAGTTAGCAAACAGCGAAGGCTCCTTCTGAAACTGGGAAGAAATATTGCTTCTAATTGCACTGATACCAGGTGTAGGACTGTTGAATACAGTCATTTCTGGCATGCACTCTTCACAAAAAGAAAATGTTAAACTCTAATATACAAATATCCACTGAAAATATACTTCCAGATGCACACATGCTTGCAATAAAAATTGAATACACAATACCACCTAAGCTCGTTTTCATTCAGGTGGGAAATAATATGGAAATAAGGAACTGCATACAAATATAGGACTGCAAATAAGCACAAACTTTGAAATATATGTACAGTAACAACTTCTAGC
The DNA here is from genome assembly GCF_036370855.1 of Dromaius novaehollandiae. NCBI lineage: Eukaryota > Metazoa > Chordata > Aves > Casuariiformes > Dromaiidae > Dromaius > Dromaius novaehollandiae. Next base: position 7,334,260 of record NC_088113.1, on the reverse strand, counting down.
TAAACAGAAAAATCTATTTTGAAGGAAAAATATTGAGTATTGTGATCCATCTGCAGACAGCTAAAAAAAAAAAAAAAAAAAAGGCAAAATTTATCAACTAGATTTGTTCCAAAGCCTATGGCTGCCAAGCCAGAGCTCTTCCCTGCTCATTTAAATGTCACTTCAACCATGGGCACTCAAAGTGAAAGGCTAGTGAGACCACAGCACAGTGAGAACCCCCAACAACATTTTCCACTGGGGAGAAGGAGTCTTTTGTTGTTGTTGTTGTTGTTAAACCAGATAATAACAGTAGAGCCTTATACAGAAAGAACAAGGAGACCGAATTAGCCATACCTCAAAAACAGTACTTTTAGCTGTCCTCCATTCTAACAGAAGGAGATGCAAAAGAAAAAACATCCAAAAAAGAACAGATACAATCTGTTCCATTCTCACCAGAAAAAGCAAAAAAGCCCCATTCTTTTGCAGCAGCATTCTCCATTTCTACCATCCAATCCTCAGTTCAGTTAAGCTAGTGCAAAAATTTGTATCAACACCGCTAGGCACTGACTTCAACTGCAATTGAATAGCAATATTTTTTTTTACTCTCCTTCCCTCTCCAGGGCAGATACTCAGATGGTATCAGATACTGACAGCCAGCTGGACTTCAAAGAAAGAGCAGCCATGAAAACTTCGGCCATACTATTAGCTTTGATGTGATCTGGATCAGGACCTTAAATGAGGAAGGAAATCTCAAGACAAGCATTGCTTCATCACGAAGCCAGAGACAGGCTACAGGTCTTCACCCTTGGGAAGGTTTCAAAAGCCCTTCAGTTTTAAATTATCAGTTCCAGACGCTCACAACCAGCAACTTCAACCTGAAGGGTTCTAACCAAAATTACACAACTGCTCCAAAAGAAGTTCAAAGTCCTCCTGAGGATAAGTATCTGTTCAAACTCTCTCCACAGTTCAAGTCAAATGTGAATTTTTACTGTGGAGCAACTTAGTACCTACACAGAGCTAATTGGAAAGGAAACACTAAAACGGTTTCAAAGCTAGACTTAGCCTTTTGTTGGCAAGGATGCGTTTGCCATGTAAAACCACAAACCAGAAAAGAGCAAATACCTTCCACTTCTTCGTGTGTGAACACCCAGCACAGCCACGCACCTGGAGCTGTAGAACCAGGAGACGGCTTCTCAAAGTGCTGAAGTGAAAGGGCTGCTGGAAGTAATAGAGCAGTCTGAAGCTACGTGTCCTAATGAATTCACAGCATCTTTAAAACAGGTCAACAACAGAAATTAACAACAACCAAAAACATGATTTGACATGCAGCAGAAATAAGTTTCCTACAGTGTTGTCTCCTTCACCTGCTCGTTATTATATCTCCTTTATCTTCCTGTTCTGGTGACTCAGTTACAGTACCTCTCTGTCCCCTCAGAGTAGAGACCAGCTAAATCCCAGATGTCTGGAACAGAACAGGTAAAAGCCAAATTCCAGATAATTTTTCTCTTCCGTATCTAGTGCCTCGTGTTCAAAAATTTACCCAAGATTAATTCCTATTTGAGGTTTGGCTGCAACTGGTAAATGGTTTCATAAAGTATCAAAAAAAAGGGACAGCGCAACAGCAGCAAGGATGACATATAGGGAAGTGAAGTTCAGGAATTTCAGCCTAAAAAGGATTTTTAGCCTGACCTCAAGCTAGAATATTATTACTATCAGCCAAGTTTCAGCAGCAGCGGTTCTGAGTATAGACCACATGCTACTACCCATGGAGGTAAGGGAGAACCTCTTCTTACTTGTTCAGAAGTTCACCCCGCACCACAGACAACTGGTGCGTCACACAGGTCCCTAGTTCCTCTGCCTGTCCCAGCGTGGACTCTATACGTTTGCTATGAGCACAAAATACAGACATGGTTCTTGCTGTCTTACGATCTGAAATGGGTGGAACTTTAAAGTGTGAAATTGCAAATAATTTCTATTTATAGCTTATGAAGTTATAATCCTGAAAGTGCATTATATTTCTGCTCCTTTTTTGTGGTTTATAGCAAACATTTTTTTCACTCTCCTGTGAATAATGGAGCATATGCATCCTCCCAGAATTTCATAGCAAAACTGCATCTGGAGAATGTCCCTCTATTATCTTCACATGAACAGGGAGAAAAGAAAATAGGGAAGTATTTTTTTAAGGGATCAGATAGAAGGCTTTGAATGCTAGATCTCCCCACCTGCTTCTCCACTAGACTGCCCTGTCTTCAGATTCCCTGCAAACCACAGAAATCTTTTCCTTGAGATCTGAAAGAAAATACCCTCTCTATATATACTTTCCTTCTTGTAATGAGTAGTTTCCTGTCATAGAAATGCCTGATCAGGATTTCCATTGTAATGACACAAAAAGTTCTATAAAAAGAACCTCTCTAAGCTAGTGAATCAAGAGGAAGTGTTTATTATACCTTATGAACAACCTAAAATTTTCATGGCAGTTTGCATTGGGAAAACAGCTAAAACATAACTGTTTCATTCTGCTATATGATTGCAACTTTCCTCCTGTCATTTTTGGGGAGTTCTTAACACACTTCAACCGTCAGCAGAAACACCGAAAGGAACCTGCTTGCACCAAAGAACTTGCAACATATAGTGCTTGATAATTAAGATTTTTGTGGTTTTAAAAGCACAAAGATTTTTGATATATTAATGATAAGTTATTGATGTTGCTAATGGTCACTAGGTATAACTGCAAAGAGAACGTCACATCAAAACGACATCGCTGTATACAGACCAATGACAGTCATGCTGATTGACAAAGGATTTCAGAGATCCTTCTCACTTTTACCTAACACAAACTCAAAAGGTGCAGTTTTAAGCCATCTTAAAATCCTAAGGTTCATTCTTCCTCAGAAGCGGCCAGTTTTACTCTTCCTCCAAGCTGCTCTGTTTGCTCAGTCAACGACATTGGATCCAGAGCTTCGCTCCTCGTTCCCACAAGACATAAAAGCACCATGGTTTTCTAGAACTCCAGACAAGCTTCCCCAGCTAGCAGGAGTCTGTAACCTTTGCTAGCACCAGCAGCTTTTGCTTCTTAGTTACTGCTCTACCTGTGTAAGTTTGAAGGTATTATCCTCTACAGACTAATCTACCCTCACCCAACTTGTGCTGCCTGGGAGTGCACCGCCGCGTCCCCCCAGCCACACGCAGGACCTGAATGCCTGTGGCACAGGGCACTCAGCATCACACATTAACATCTGCTGTTCAGTGTCTTCTCCCTTCTCCAGTAGCTGCTTCATGCGTAATGATGTTCTACTTGAAGTCCGCTCCGGGGCCTGAATACTATAGGATGGATTTATACACACAGGTTTCAGAAGTAGGTCAAAGCCAGGCACCAACTCTGCTCTTGGCAGGCAACACAGCTACTAGAGAGAGACCGGGACCTGCAGAGGGGTTAGCAGCAGCTACACAATGTTTGCAGTAAAGGCATCAATTAAGGCCAACCTGGATTAAAAGATACTATTCCTAATACAAGTCCATGTAAACCATCAAATACTCAGGTAGCTCAATAGGCAGCGCTCACCTTTACTACTCTTGTGGCCCATTTCACCTATAGGGAAACCCACAACCATACGCTTGCCAGCCTCCTGCTTACCCCTATAGCTTGAGCCTTGCTGAGCTCTGCGGACAGCACGGTGACACAAGGCAGGAGTGGAAGCAGGAGTGGCTGTTTATAACACGCGTGCTTTGAGTAGAACTGTCACAAGGAAAAACACTGTTTTTTCCTCAACAGCTGTAAATGCCCACAGGGAACATTTCAGTATTTTAGGCTCTGCTCCTTGCACCCAAAAGTAGGCTCCAGTAGTTAGAGCTCCCTGCGCCCAGGACGGGAGTGCAGACACAGAACCTGCGACAGCCACAGAATCCGAGGGGAAGGCGTTGCAGAGTTCCCAGCAATGACACCCGTCCAGAATGGAAAAGCATGGAGGATGAGGGCTGATTCTCCAATAACTTAATATTATCTATGTTCTGAATGCCCTGTTGTGGCATCTGCTATCTCCTTTTAATCAGAATTAATTAGGACATACAGGAAAAAAGAGTGAAAAGACGACACCTCCAGTGAAATACCGAAAGAGTCACAAAGTCGCAGCAGACTCGGTTGCTGATTAGGGCAAACCCACCACAGTCTGGCAAAGTAAAGATTTATTTTTACAGCTAAGAATTTAGGATGAAAGGAGCAATGAACATTTCTCTGGAGAGCAAAGGGACTCCACTGGCAAGTCTGGTTCAAGAAACCAGGCTGAGACTAAGCAGCTCAGTTTGGCTAGTCTGCCAGGCGACTGTCTAGTAAGCAAGACAGGGGGATTTGTGTGATTTTTAATCCTTGATCACCTCTGCCATGTAAGCCAATATTTCATTCTTTCCAGTGCCATTTTTAAAAGGCTGTCTACATTTCCTACATACAAAGAGGACAAAGCTACAGGCACCAAATCGTTACAGGGCTGCCAGAATATTCACAGTTGTTACTCGTGGCCCAGATCAAAAAGCAGCAAAATTGTGCAATTCCACCCTTGAGGCGCGCAAACTTACAGGCTTGACGCTTCTCAATCCAGTGCCAGAGCAGCGTCACTCACTGCGTAACCAAGACTACTGATGCCTGTTGGGTGACAGCAGGATACATGTTTGCTTTTTGCTATCTGCTGCAGGCAGTGGGAACACGCACCTCAGCAGGTATTATAAAAGCAATGGAAAGCGCTGAAGAGTGGTGACATCTTTCCCCCATTCTTGAAATACTTGTTTTTTCAGCCATGAAGATGGGTGAAGCAAGTTCTCGTGCAGTCATAGCCATTTCTAAACAAAGCACCTTTGTGTAAACTAGAGGGTAAACTAGAGGAATCTATTACAAAGCACAAAAAATATATATATTTTTTTTTACACACAGTCTAATGTTTTGTTAATTCGCTCAATTGCCATTCAAATCACCTCTTTTTTCCCCTCTAGAAATAGAAAAAGCAGCAGTTTTTAAGTAATTCCTAAACTCAATTAGCATTTATTATAACTTCCCAGGTACAACCTACGCTTATCTCCCAACAGCATAAAGAGGGCTCTTTGAGAGGTTATGAGAAAAGTAGTCATTTAACAGCTGATCTCCAACACACTGTTTTTACAATCCAGCCCATTTCTAAAATATCCTGTCACCCTATAATCTTCAGAAAGATTAAAGGTACATAACACAGCTTTAAAAACCTGCCCACACTGCTTAAGGTCTCTTATTAGTCAGCTTTTCCCCAAACTCACTGTTCATTATTTCTCAGACAGCCAAGAACTGAAACGGAGTTCCTGTAATTCCAGTAGCATGTCACTTCCAGCAGGCAGCAATGGGTGGACTTCCTGGCTGCCGGAGGATCAAAGAGCACACGAGGACTATTGTGTGAAAGAAAAGGTGAAAACAGAGGTGAATACTTCAAACCGTTTCAGAAGATTTTGGGTATTCTTCATTTAACTCTAAATTTTCTGCAGCATCCCTTCTGTATGACCATGCTAATGCTGAGCTCTTAAGATGTTCATCTTTAACCCAACTCAAAGCCCTAAATACTCATTATAGCTAGCTGTCTACAGTATGCCCCTGCAAACATGCAAGACTGCAAGTGACGCTGCAGTAATTAGAAAAGGGTAACACGTTCCCATTTCTTCTCTTCATTTCAAAGTTGTAATGTCACTGTTTTTATCATCATCCCCCCTCTCCTCTCACTGTGGTTTTGCAAAGTATCCTTTTGGAAAGAACACAAAAAATTAATCTGCATTGGAATAGTTAAACTGTAGAAAAGAAATATTTATTAATGCAATTTGTGCTGGAAAAGGCGAGATACTTCCTGGCCCCCAGTATTTTCCCTCTCATTCATATTTGGTTGAATCCTCCCTCTTCTCTTTCAGAAATCCAGACCCAGGTAATAGCAAGCAAAGCTGATCCGTCATTCAATCCTCGCTTTTTTGCTGCTTGGAGCTAAACTGCCTTATTTTAAACCATACATAAGTTATACATACTGTATAACCACCTCCCTGCTTGTGCTGTTTGAGGTTTGTTTCTCAGATATCTGCTCTTTGCAGGGTAAATGGGGAATGGATTTTAACTGCAGGAGGCAGGTTTTCTCAAACTTCAGTGCTTGACAATGTCATCCTTCATCCAGAGGCTTTACAGCTTGGGAGAAAATACCCACCATTTCCACAGCTGTTGAAAGAAGGGGAGAAAAGGGCACACCTGATTAAACAGTGCCTGCTACAGCTCAGCTGGCTGTATTTCTTGTACATACACGCTGCTCTTGGTCTTTTACAGGTTCTTAGATTTTGACTGAGATCAAACCTGCAGAAATATTGTTAGCCCAGATGACAGAACCATGATCACTGCTTGGATAACTGTAGTGGTGCCAAGAACATCAGTATGTTGGGAACATAACATAGGTGGTCACCACCTGCTTTACAAAGGCACCTAGGAGGAGCATCTTCACATTTAACTCAACTAAAGGAAGTGGAAGTAGTCAAGAATATGGAAAGCGAGGGCAACTTGAATGATGGGAACCGTGGAGCCATCGTGGTTCGTGGAAACCACGGAGTTCGTGGTTTGTGGGAAAACAGAGACAAGAACATCAAAAACAGTGGATTTTTTAAACAAATACAGAGGTTCAGATGACTGGTAGGTAGCATGCCACGTGAAACTGCCAGAAGGTAGCCACAGTCCTGGAAAGCTTGCAGTTCCTTAAAAACAACTATCACAGCACAGAGAATGGATAGCAGTTGGTAAGAAACCGAAAAACTGAATCAAGTTCTTCAGTGATCGCGTGTGCAAGAACTCTAAAAAGAAAGTGAAAACTGGACCATATTGCCTGAGTGAGTTTAAACACACAGCAGGAGCATACGAAGACCAGTATCAGAGAGGCCAATGCACAAAACTAATTAAACACAGGATAACAAAGCTATTAAAAAACCAGAATACTATGATAGAGAGGCAACACCATGGAATCAAGAAAACACTGTACTATGAGAAAAGAGATAGAAGAGGGGGAAAAAAAATAGTTGAGCATATCTACAGGCACCAGATGCTCAAAGTTTGGCTAGGCCTGATGTAACTCTTAGAGCCAACGGTTTTACTAAAGATTTTCTATGAAGAACTTAGAGGATGGATGAGATTCTAGAAGATGCACAAAGACAAAAATAGTACCTATCTTAAAAAAAAGAAAGCAAGCACCAACTAATTATAGACCAGTTGGCTTAACTCAAATTCCCCCTCAAAGTGATGGAACATATTGGTAGACAAACTACTCACTTACAGGCATTAAGATAAGGAAGCGAGTAACAGCCAACACAGATTTGTCAAGAATCAATCTAATTTCTTTCTATAGCAATGTAGCAGGCTTTGTGGATAAAGGATAAGAGAGGAATAGAATTTAGACATCTAGACTCTAGCAGGGCTTTTGACACTATCTCATAAGAGAGACTTCTAAAGTCTGTGTCTGACATTTGTTCACTTCAGACAAGCCTTTTTTCTAAATACAGTATAGTTCCCTAACAATAAATCAGAAATTACTAATGCAGCATCAGACACTAAACTGAAATTCAGCCTAGCACAAAGTTGGGAGCTTCCACTGTCGTAACTGATAGTGGTAGCCCAGTGGAGGGGAAGGACATGTTTACAAATCCCCAGTTAAGAGTAATAATAGCAAAGCATGGGGAACAGTTTGTCAGGGAAGGTTACAGAGTCTCCAGCACTGGATGTTTCCTTTATTCTTACGAATAGTCTGGTCCTGTGAAAATTAAATGCGATTAATCCTGTGTTGGGAGACGGACAGACCAAACACCCTGCTGACTTTCAAGCTTGAATTTTCTGACCACTTGGAAGTGTTTTATAAATGCTAATAAGTAAAACCCCTTGTACCTCCCTGTACAGATGGCTAAAGTATACAAGCAATTACATGATTAGTTCAAGACTTTGTCAGCAAAAGAGTGCGCTGAATCCCCCTACAACTCCGAACACACAGACTGGGTTGATTCTTGGGGCCTTTAATCTCTGCAGGGGAACAGGGAACAGCAGAACATGCTTCGCGTTTGTGGCTGGAAGAAGCGGGCAAGTAGCTGCAGGCCCTCCCGATTTGTTCGGCCAGCACAGGGACTCAGCTGAAAGCTTGTTCCAGATAAGTACTACGCCCAGCCCATCAGTTTTCATCCTTGTCTCACCAGCATGGGCAGAGTGAGAACACACAGAAGGACCGTAACCAAACCATCGCTGCTTGAGAGAATTGAGTTCCCAGCACCACGTTTTCCACTCTGCCACCTCACTTGAAGGCATCCTCCAGGTCTAGTAGAAATAAATACTGCTTCGACAGCATTCGGTGAATAGACAGACGTACCGACTTAGAGGAATTATCTGCAGACGGATACTTTTCTGACTGCAACCTGCAGAACGTACAAACTACTCAACCAGAGACACAAGAGGGACTGAATAAAAAATAAATAAATAAAGCATTATACATGCTTGTCAGTGAAAGCACATTTATATATGGGTAGTCTGAGACCTCTAAGATTATGGTCTTCTTGTGAATTAGATCTGAACAGAGCAGAACACTCCTATCTAAGCTGCTACCGAGCACCTTAACACTCCAATTATTTTTTCTACATCGGTCGCTGTGCTTTCAGAGTGCCCAGGAATCTACCTGGGAGCAGAAACAGACATGTCCAACTTCACCAATTAGGCTTGTTCAGAGCATTTTCAATCCTGACACAGTTCGGAAGTTTGATATTCGGTGACACTTCTGGTCCAGCCTTGAAGAGACTTGGGTACAGATTAAAAATTTGAGTGCTTAGCTAAGAATAGAGATTTCTTAACTTTGCCTGTCACTTACAAAACCACAACCAGACTAGATGACATACAGGAGGCAGAAAGTCCGTGCCACTGTCAAGTAGCCAGCTCTTCCTGAAGCTCATATATTACAGTTTGCGTCTCCATATTACTGAATGTACTGCAGGGAGAAAAACAGTTCATTTTAATCTCTTAGGTTGTTTTATTTTACCTCATCTTCTCAGCAAGAAAACAGGGCATATCTTATTGTAAAATAACTTTTTCTTTAATAATTCTATTCTACGCTTTGTTCATTGCTGCCAATGAAACACGGAGACAAACTTAACAAGACAACCCTCTCCCTCCTCACCCCCCTGCACGCAATGCAGTACTTTACCAGTTACTGTGGCACCACGCAAGCCCTTCTCCACGCACAAACACCAAAGGCACAAGTTCATTTTGTGATACAATTTCACAGGCCAGATTTTACAGTCTAAGAATTGCTCCCTTCTGTCCTGTCTCCCAGTAAAAGCAACTGTCAGGACACGGACGGGATACTTAGACCACCAGGGGGAGATGCAAAAGAGAGAAACCCCTTGACAACACGTCTCAGTGCTGTCAGCCCAGATCTGCCGGGAGGACTGTTACACCCACTTGCAGCACGCTTCCCGCTCCCCAGTGAGGTCCTCAGCAGCACGTCTCACCGGCTGGTGTTAAGAAAAACTTGCAGTTCTTTTCCTTCCATTAGCAGAGGACACAAAAAAAACAGAATAGCACTGCTCTCACTTTACTTGCGTGGGCTCTGTTTATTGCCAGTGGCAAAACATGGATCTAAATTATTAGGCCCAACTCATTTTTACACTCCTTAGCATCCAAAGATAAAGTTAGTGCATGCAGGTTATTAGAAACAGCTTGGACAGATGAGACAATCTGGAGGACATGAAGAAAACGAGATGACTGGCAACTGAGTTTGCATCTACGGGGACTCAGTCAATAGGAAAGAGAAATAGTAACTTCATAAAATGTCATAACAGCACAAAACCACGTGCACAGAAGATAAGGCACTCCTTCCTGAGTCTTTCTATATGCCTAATTAATACTCTGAACCTGAGGTTTGAATCAGCCCATTCCGGTTTGCAGCCCACATCCGTAGCAGGCAGCAGACGGAGAGCAGCGGGCGCCAGCAGGCCACGGAGCACTGCCACGCTGCCCACGCGGCAGCAGGGCCGCACGCGCAACCTCGGGGAACCGCGCCAAATCCTCCTCCCAACACCCGCAGCAGGAGAATCCCAGGCAAAACTACAAGCTACGGCTAACACCTGTTTCCCTGTACGCGCTTTGGTTTCTGCCAGCCTGCAAAAAGCCCTGGTTTCCATAGAAACAGGAATACTACAGTAAAGCAAACAAAAAATATATATATTCGATTGTCAGCACGGAAAGATTGATTATTTAGGTTTCACCCCACACGTGTAAAACCAACACAGGGCTTTGTGTCATTTACTCCCAACTTAAATTCCTTCCTGCTGGTTTCAAGTGATATTTACGAGCGCTGTGATCTAGGAGCCTCCTTCCTTTCCGCAGCACCAGCCTCCCTCTGCTACAGCAACAGCACGGCTAAGCACATCGGGAAGCGGGGAGGGAGCGCATGTGCTGCCTATGTCTCCATCAAAACCAACATGTAGGCAAAGCGCTGAGGAAAGAGGCAAAGAAAAGGATAAAACGTCATAATTATTTTTTTTAAATTCCCTTTGGGTAGCACTCCTTGAATACCAATGGCTACGGAGCAGCTCTTTACTATGCGAGCGGCATACCGCGCGGAGAGTCTCTCAGAAAGAAGCCAGACCAAACTCCACAGTTCATCTGATATGTAATTCCCATGGGTTATAAATCACTCATGTTCCCTATTAATGAAAAGCCTGAACTACTTTATGAGCAATTAATTAGTGTACTTAGGTAAACTAAAGTAATAGTAGCATATTGGATTAAAACAATGGAGCAGCTTGTCCAAAACTCGATATCCAGCAGGAGCTGGCTGCAGAGAAAGGTCTAAGCAACCCAGCACCAGATCCTGGTGCAGTAACAAGGCTCCCAGGGAGAAAGCTAGTTCCTAGCCCCAGGCAATGAAAGGCTGGCTGATGTCCTGAAGCAGGAGGCTTTATCTTTCCTAGACCTTCATCCTACACAATTTAATTGTGGATTTTCGAGTAAATGTCTCATCTTTTTCCAAGCCTAAGTTATTTCCCTGAAATACCTTAAGATAGAGAATGGCACAAGTAAAACGTGCTCTTTTTATCAGTTTTAAATGCACTACCTTTCATATTTTTTGGATCCCCCTTTGTTCCTACATTACAAGAGCCGTGAATGGCAGCTAACGAAGAACACTGCGCAGATGCAGCTTCCCATCTGAAGGACTGCTGCACTGTAAGAGAGATGGACAAAAAACAAGCATCACTGATCCACATGTTTATTCTGGATTAATCAACGTATGCTAACTGCATAGCAGGAAAAAAAAGCACAAAAGAAATCGGTTTGGAAAGAGAGCTAGGTTAGAGAGGATGTCGGTAAACAAGAAAAGCAAGGGGATGCAGGCAGGGAAGCTGGTGCAAAGGGAGGCTGCGACACTGAAGAGGACTGAAGATGGTAGAAGAGGACACAGTTACTGGTTCATAAAATAATCAGGAAAAAGTCTGTCCGTCCATCCCCCAAGAATGGGATCCAAAAATGATGAACAGCAGAGTAAATGAATGCAAACACATCAATCTGAGGTAGAGAACTGCAAATCTTCAGTTTGATGATGAAGATACTGCTGTTATCAGAATGGATCTTACACAGAGGATCAACCAAATCAGACTTGTGGGAACAACTGGGACAGGCTGCACGCAACGCCAAGAGACAAACACAACCCCAAGGCAGCATTATGCAAAAGACACCACCTCCCCGAGAAGAGGGAAGGAAAAAAAGACAAAATGACAAGATCTTTTATTACTCAGGAGACCACCTACCAACACAATAATATCCATTAAAAGTATCCATTCTGTCTTATTCCCTAATTCTACCTCACAGCAAACAACCCACAAACGCTGAACGTCTGAGGCCTGATTTGTGTCCGTCCCCACGGCACGCTCGCAGATCCTAGCCTCAGCTAGTGCCCTGTCCCGCTGTCTGCTTTTCTCATCATGCTTATTTATGTTTAGCTTGCTTCACTGCAACCAGAAAATACAGAAGGATGCCATGGCTACCAAAGCCTTAAATGGCATGTGCTCATCACAGGGATAGTCTCCCATTGCTCTGTTTATCTTCCAAAGATATTATTAGACACAGAGGAGGAAAATGAGAAAGCATCCTATGAACGCACAGCAGACTCTGACTTTTAAGGTGAGTCCACCTCCTGGTGAAGCTGCTTCACAAAGTTAACGTAAAGAATTAGCAGGCAAGTGCAGTAGCTTTAACAGCAACACCCCAAGATGGTGAAGGACTAACCACTACTTTCCAGTTGCAAAAGATCAAAGGAGGTTTTCCTGAAAACTAGAACACCAAAAAGCAGCCCTTGGAGCATCCATTTAATTTAAAGGAAGAAATCGGAGATGGGAATAGAGGTGGTGTCCTCAGGGAAGTGCCCTTCTTACAGAGCCCCCAAGGCAATCTCTGTTGCTGCAAAGCTCTTGACGGTTAGACCCAACTCCTCACGTTTCCAGCTGCAGTAATACGGCATCGCTCCTTCGAGTGCAAGGGAACGGGGAGGGTGCAGTGAAACCCGTGCCACTGCAACAGCAAACAACAACAGAGCAGCCGCACCATATACTCTGCATTTATTGTTTTACTTTTGATTAAACAGTTAAAGGTTATAAATTAGAAAAGGTCACTAACTTACATTTACAAACCAAGCCTATTTCACAAAAATGGGGAACAGTGACACTTGCTGTAACTACATACATTTTCATTACTACTTTACCAGGCTTGGCATACAAAATTTTTCTCTTACATCTTTCTTTCCTTTATAAATAGGGTTGGTACATTTAAGGCATTTAAAATAGCTGGAAAATGCGCAGACAGCTTTCAAAATCAGCAATGCGAAACCAAGCTGTTTCTTAATATGACTAGCCGGACCTGAAGTAATATCCAAGATGACCTTACATATTAAAATTCCTTTATAGACAGATGTAAATAACTCATGCATCTTCAGAAATGTAAGTTAAAAAAACAACAAAACAAACAATGTAAATATAACGCATCATATCACATGATGCAAAATCGACTGACATCAACAACAGTATTTGCAACTTCAAAACAGGATGTGGAGCCTCTCTTCTGTTCCCACTTGGTTTCAGGAGATCCAAGCAAAAACCAAGGGATTCTCAAACCCTAATCCCATCTCTGGTACAGATGCTCCTTATGGCTTTAAAGAAATCACTTTGCAACTCAATTCCCCCACCTATAACATTGGAAGACTTGTTCTCACTTTCCTCAAGTATTGCAAAGGGGGTTGGCAAGGATCAACTTGGAAAGCATGTAAGGCACTTTGAATACGAATGCATTATGTGCTGCTAACTTATTCTGTCTGAGAAAGATCAGCCCCAAATAATTCTGCAGAAAACCTGCTCTCTGGGCCTGAACACAGCCTCTTTCAACTCAAGCGCTGTCGCTCTACACATGTGCGAATAGCGACAGTTGTCTTAAGTTCTACAAAATTCATGGCTTTAAACTAATTTGAGTTAAGAAAATAATTTCTGTAAATTAAAGCCTGCAATACTCCAGGGTTTTATTAAAAAAAAAAGAACGCAAGCATTTTGTCTGCTAAAAGGAAAACTAGAGATATCTCCTGGGGATAGCTAAAATTGCTTGGCTTCTCTGCTAATGCCCTGAGACACGGCATCCTAGAGAAACAGATGTATACGTGAGGGCACAAGGCAACATACTGGGAAAGCCCCAAGCTCTAAAATTTACTTTCCTTAAGCACCGCCACATTGACAGCACACTGCAAGGCTCATCCTTGATTGTGCATTTGCCTGAACAGAGCAGGAGGGTCTGCTTTGGAAGACACAGCGTGTAGGAGGGGAGAAATGTTCTTTTCTAATTGTTGATGGTCCAGGGTTACATAAACACAGGCATTAGGTAGGGGCCAGATGCTTATCTCTATAAAAACATACAGATTTTAGCCAATAAACTATCTAGCATCAATTCCTAAACACAGATTTAGGTATATTTATAGTATCTAGATGTATATAGCCAAGTCTTCCCTGACATTGACTGAACAGGACTGTACTACTTTCAGGTGAGACAGATGAGTTTCCAGGTTGGAGCTGTTTCAAGCTACCTGCTGTAAAACTGCTATAAATTACAGCAGGAGATTTTATGGAGGGTTGCCATAATGCTTCAACCCTTTCAAAAATCAGGAAAATCAGCATCACTTTCGATCACCACCTTGGAGAACAGAGCCTAGTCTCTGCTGTTTCCTTGAATTATCACTTCATTAAAAAACAACAAAAAAACTTAAAAAGGGAGGGGTAGGGGGAGAAAGCCCATCTTCCATTTTAACACTGTGAATTTGTCCTTACAGACTTTTATGGCCAAAAAATCTAGCTGAATCTCACACATATATTGAGTCATTCTACATTAGAGTGTATTTACACCCTATCAGCAAATAGGCACATCCAGGTAGGGCAGCCTTTCACAGAACATCAAAGATTTCAGAAGCAAACAGTTTATCCAGAAGAGACTATTGAATGCATTGTGCATACCTTGCAAGCTACGTAAATCCCAAAGATTATGGAGATTTCCAAAGGAATTTAAGAGGACTCAGTGGTACATCCACTCAAATTAAAGAGCTGGTTTAACTTAGTCTCTCAACTATTTTCTCCTACATTACATGCTCTGTAACTTAAGGAAGAAGTATCAACTTCCCTTCTGAAATTCATACATACATACTATGTTTAGATGAAAAGTGAGAAGTCGTCATCTGCTTCCAGAGTTTTACAGAAGCAGCTAATTTCCCTTTTTCTCAGATTTCTCCCAAGTGAAAGGGGGATAAAAACCCTGCCACTTGGTGTTAATGGAGTCTTGCACAGACTTTTGCCTGAAGGAGAAGCTTAAGCCAGCAAAAACAGAGAACTCAGCAGAAAAAGAATTCCTCTTCCCCTCAATTAGCAGATGAAAGGGGCCCTCTCAGGTCCCTAGAAACCCAAAAGGAAGGGGCAAGTAAGAAGGACGGGGTAATAAAGCTTCGTGTTTCTATTTTAATGCTGCAATTGCAATCAGCAGTGAGAAGAAAAGTTTTCAGTTTGCCAGTCTTTTAACACGATCGAGGGCATGATTTTTTTCTACTCAGTTACAATGCTGTAAATCAAGAGGCATTCCACTGACATCAAGCACATTACAATGATATTCATCCCTATATGCAAAGGGGAGAATCAGCAGTTTCTTTGCATGTGGGTTCTTACCCAGTCCTCATCACTGCTGTGGCCAACAGAGCATTAAGTAACGTGATTAACATCTGTCAGTTGAGCTTTGGTCTCATCTTCTCCTTGCAGAGACAGTTCTGTGTGCAGAAGAGTATTTTGTGTTTATACCAGTGTCAGGAAAGAGCTGGAGAGCTGAAGACGGAGAATGAGGTATATTTCACACAAAACCATTTAAAAAACACTTTAAAAGCCCCATTGTTCGAGTTAATTAAAACTCAGCACTGAAGAATCCATGAAAAACAGTCCCCACACTGGCTCAGGAGGCAGAAGACAGTCTATTGCTGTAGTTTATGCCTGTATCTAACGTCCATGACTCAAGCAAGGGAAAGAATCATAAGAGTAATACAAACTATAAACGGTATGGATATGTCTATGAAATAAAGCCTCCTCTGAGTTCTTAAACTCGCAGAATTTCTAATACAAGTAGTTTAGAATAGAAGGATGGTGAGAAAAGGTCCAGGCAGGACAAAGATGATAAGCCCAAAGCAAAAGGTAAGAGAATTGACATGCATGAGTTGCGGGGGGGCGGGGGAGGGGGTGCAAAAAACAAAAAAACAAAAGAAAAACAAGCTCTTCTCTGGTTAGTGGTAACAATACAACCTTTTTTTCCTCTCTCTGGCATGTATCTGTTGTATATATGTAGCCTGTTACCTGATCCCAACCCCATGTCAGCAGACACAAATCGTATACAGCTGTGACCACATGGATCACCTCTGAGCAGCTGTGCTTTGGAAGAGTAGTTCTCACTAATACTCCCAAAGATTCAGGCCTTTAACCTAAAGCATCGCAAACATAACCACGTTTCAAACTTACATGAGGTCTGAAACAACCAACAGGGCAAACACACTTAACCAGACTAGATTTACCTATAGACAAAGCAAAACAGGCTGAGAAATGCAAGAGAAAAAAAGCAGCCCAAGTTCTGGACTTCACAAACTACATATACAATATAGCAACCAGACTGCTTCATATAGCAAAAACTTCTCTCATCTTAGCCACATTTCCACAAGTATGATAGCATCCACATAGTGACTGTATGCTTTTCCAGTCTTAGCAGCTAGCGCCTCCAGCTAACATGGAAGGAAAGGCCTTGGTGCCTGCAAACAAGACATGAAATGCCTTCGATTTTTGCAGCCTGAATTTTCATCTTGATTAGTTCAAATTAATACTGAGTCTTTCAATGGAATAACAGAAATTCTCTTTAAAACAAAAAGCACAGATATTAATCATTCAGTTTAGCCTGCTTTTGGATACAAAGCATTCAAGAACATTCATGAGTTCATCTTCACCTTTGATATCATCTACGCACTAAAATCAGGGAGTCAAGCAACCTGCTACCCAACAAGATGCACATGCGTTTTTAACTGCAAATCTACTTTTGCAAAAAAGTGGCACACAACATCAAGCTCCTAACACATTTATTCTTGATCATCACATTTTGCATTTTTAAAATTTAAATTCTGCTCCAGACTTTGTTGCAAAGTTCAAAAAATCAACTCTTCCTCCGTCACACTGATTTGAGTACCAACACTCAGAAAAGAGGTAGCTGCAATTTAGAGTGGAAATGCCACCTCTGGTTGTATTTTTGTAGGGTATTCAAAAGTAGAACAAATACTTCACTCTAGGAAAGCTCATTTAAAAGAATGCTCAGCTGAATGTTTAGGAGCAAAAGGGAAGGAGGAGGAAGCAGGGGAAAGGCATCCCCTCAGAAACCCCTCCAGCCCCCCTAATGTGACACAGCAGGAAAATCTCCAATTCAGTATTGCCCCAAAGACATAGAAATAATTAAAATTCCCATTATAAATGGAAACTAGAATTTCTTTTTTCTATTTTATCCGAAACTGCAAACAGGCAATGTGGTTAATCAAAGCAATTCTAAATGGTTACGTTATTATTCCAGCTTCTATTTCCAAACTGAATCATTTAATAGATTTTCTGCTTCAGGCAAAACAGACTGAAAAAGTCAGTCAGTATTTCTGCTGGGTGAAGGAGGGAAAAAAAGGAAAAAGAACCTTATAAAGTGACTGAAGCCAATAAGTATTCATTTAAATATGGCCCAGTAGCTACCGAAGAGTCTGCTGTATTCCTAGGCAAAGTAACCTATTAAGGTGGTTCACACAAAGCAGATGCTCAAAATTTTCGAAAGGGGAAAAAAAAAAAAAAGGAGTCTCTTGCACTTACTGGAAGAAAAAAATATATCCAGTGAGTTTACAGTGTTCACATAATAACTAGTCACAGAAAGCTAAACTAACATTATCTTTCATGAACCAGTCTCACATATGTCTAGATTAGCAGTAGCTTGCAGTTAGGATACTGATGCTCTTTTTTATTGGCTGCATAAATCCCAGTTTAAAGCTACCAGACACCTCAGCGCTGTAGAGAGTCTATCAGATGCAAGGGTATTTTGTTTTTCCTCAAAGCACTGAGCTCCTGCATTTCCTAATGCTAAAGACCATTTTACAGATGACAAATGAGGACAGAAATGACAAGTTAATCAGTTCATGTTATGTTGGCCCTTCACTTTTAAAGATACATATATCCAGAAGATAAAGAAAGAAAGGTAGAGAAAACCAAAGAATGTGAAGCCTATCCCCTGATTTCCTTGATAAAAATGGAAGAAAGAGACTTCGGTATCAGAGCAAACATACAACACATCACCAGGAGGATACCTGCATTTTGGAAAAGAGCAGAGACTCTCTTGCATGCCTGAGACAAAGAAACCCAATGGGTTATCATGCCTAGGCCACATGATACAAGATGTGCCTGATCAAGCCATTTTTAATGTAGTATTCTAGTGAAGATAAAAGTTTGTTCATAGCATCCCAAAAAAGAACCATTTAAAATGACAGGACCTACTTAATGAGACAGCACACCATTTGGAAGCAGGGACACCGGAGAACTGAAAGGAGGTGCACAGAGCACATGAAGAACAGACTTGCAGCATAATACTGCGTGAGAGCCCAAAGGTGGCCAACAGCAAGGATGAGTTTAAGGATGAAACTTCAGTCTCCTCTACTCTCAGATTTGCAATTTAAACAGCATTGAAATCTGCTATTTACTTCATTTACTTCTTACTAACTTTACTTTGGGAAGCAGAGAGTTGTGACCAATGACCAGGACACAGGGAGGAAGAACTTCACAATCATAGTTTCACTCTCTACCAGTCTCTCCATTGCTTTCCTGCTCTTTTCTGTTTCCCACAAAATAAAACAAGACCTAGAAGAGGCTGATCCTCAGGACAGCTTCATGATAGGAGAACACACAGGGAATGCCACACAAAACAACAGTTCTGAAAAGCTCACAAAAGCTGCTGCACCATACTTCTAAATTACTCTCACATGGCCAAGAGAGTTATATCACAGAGCAGACCTGGAAAGCATGCACTGACAAAAAGGACAATTCTCCAACGACAAAGAAATGAGCCATGCAATTAAATGGAAGACAACTGACTTAGTGCAGGATGATGCTTCTAATTAAACTGATTTTAAAGGCTCATACAAATATTCACCTTGATTCTGCACAAGGAAAACAATCACTTGGATGGCACCTCCTGGTAGTTGAGTCTCACTGCAATATTAATTATGCCCCAGGGAAAATATTCTGCCTATCCAAGGAGACAGAACGTAGTGAAGTCTAATAAATGAAAGGCACGCTGGAAAGTGGGGTATGCAGAGAATACAGATTTAGAAAACCCTGGCTCTGCAGAATCAAGAGAACATTGCGTGGAAAATTCAAGTCAAGCCTAGCGTGGCACCGGTTTGATGCTGAGGTTGCTGGGAAAATGCAGGAAATTAAAAGAGAGAGGCTGTGTCAACATTTATCATTATTTTTAGTACACAATTTATGATTATGGACTCCAATAAATCAAACAGCAGCAGAACAAAGAACGCTTATGCAAACTCTGCTCTACTTATCTGTACACCTCTGAAAACAGGAAACATGATGGGAAGAGAACTAAGCGCATCAGAGCAAACTAAAATGTGAGGCAAGATTTCAGGCTACAGCAACATAGAGAGCTCTTAGTCCCTAGACCTTTGACTCAAAGAGTACAACTGACAACAACGCAGCCAGGTTAGAGAAAGTCTTTTCTCACAGCTGTGTAATACAGTCACAGGGGGTAGGGGGATAGGAGGAACTGCCTAGTGTAGTATGCTAAGTCTCTAGGTGAGCTGTCAAGCACTCTCCTTGCGTGAGGATGGATTCTCTCCCTTGGAAGAGAATGAAAAAGCATTTGCTACCTTCCATGCTTCTGGTTACTTTACGCTAAATGAGGGCCTTGAAAAATATCATAAAATTTCAGTACTTAAATGTTTAAGCTACTGTGTGTTCAATACACAGAAAGCATACCCAAAAGACAACATTCTGTTTTGCTACAGCAGTACAAATCCAGATGTCTTCATTTGTTTTTTTTACGCAGTGACTCTACATCTGTACTGCATCCCAGAACAGGATTTGGTTCCAGTGCATCCTTTCAGCCGCAATCCTCCTATGCCCATTATAAACAGGAGAAAAGCTCTCTTCCTGCTAAAACAATACACCAGTAGGATATCTCCTCTCCCTCCGCACTGCCTACAGCACCAAACACTGCAGAATCCATACCTCACCGTCTTTAACACTTCTTTCCTTGAGACACAGAGCAGAACGCAAAGCTACAGTCTCAGCTGCTGTGATCTGGACAAGCACAACTGAGCGTAGCTCTGCAGCACAACTCTGGTCACTGGTTGAGCAGCTGCCATTCTTTCATACCGCTGGGCTTAAAGTTTGGCTGGGGCTTAGAGTTTGGCTGGTTGTTTCATGAGAAACAGCTCTGCCATGTTCCTGAAACACATCTTCGTCAGAGATGTTTCTGTAGTGCTGTGGATCTTGAGGCGTTACTGCTTTTGGAGCAAAAGGTGGGCAAAGGCAGTGCCAACCAAGCTGCAATGCAGAGGCTCTCACAAAACCTGCTTTTCACTGGGTTTGTATTCTTTGTTGCCCATCCTGCTCCCAAGGACTGGAATAACTCCAATTCTTGTCCTGTTCCCAGAGGCATCTGTACCAGGCAGAGACAGCGGCACAGCGGCAGGCGGGAGCTCTGCACGTACTGCCTGCCCAGGCAGCTGCTCTCAAAGAGGACAAAACGGCCTAACACTGCACTCTGGGAGCTGACCACAAATTTCTCTTCTCCCAGCTATTAACGCAGAGCAATTGTGCTGACACTCGTTTCCAAGACTTCCACTGCTTTTTCATATTGACTGAATTTAAGATTAATTTAAAATGCTTTAAATTGGCCACGATATCTAAACACTAATAGAGGGATATAGAAAGCATGCAGTTAAGTTTAAAAAAAAAAAAAACAAGGAATTGACTACTGCATTGTTACTCATTCTTTTCCTGATATACAAACGTACTTGTTAGCTAGGCACCCTAAACTTTATAAAAACACAAAACTGGTTAAAGCATGCATCTCGGGATGACCTGAGCAGGAGAGCACACGGACAAGGCAGAATTTTCTGTCCAAGCTGTTTTAGTCATCTCTAACTGGTATCATGCTAAACGCAGCTAGCACAGCATACCCCTCTTTTGACAACGGGTCAACAAGAAACTCACCCTGTGAACTACCGTGTCACTCACGCAGCCACAGCAAGCCAAAGAACACAACAGTGCGCATTTACAGACACACTGTCCTCCCCAGTGAAAAGATCTTTTGATACTGGATATATAAAAATTCCTTTTGTATTGTTTTTCTGTCCTCCTGCTACTGTAAAAATCTGAAGCTTTGCTATACATGAAGCAGGAAGGTGCAGGTTTGCAACAACAAATGAAAATATATGTCCCATGTGGCAAGCATTTGACACGTCCAAGCAGGACAAGCAGCACTGAAATTTTCATCAACCTTAAAATGGACAGTAAACCTGAAGCAGCAAGCACGTGCAGTTATAAAAGGACATCTTCACAAAACTATCACAGGAAAAAAAAATTCTAAAACATGTAGTTTTGCCAAGTCCATAACAATATTACCATTTTTAGAGAAGTCTTGCACAGCATCACACAGCATAATTTGCTGAAGGCAGTTCATCACAGAATAGTGTTTGCCATTCAAACGTTTCATGGTAGGAATAACTGTACCTATTGATGACAGCCCAGCCTCTGCCCTCCCACACTCTAAGCTAACCCAAAGCAGTCCCGATTCACCGGGAGCACTGCGGGACATGGACCCTCCGCACGTCTGGGATTGCATGGCACCTAGCAATATTCACCTCTGTGAACGGCCACAACAGGGGGCAGGGGGAAAACAACCTTCACCTTCTGTTACAGATGGATGCTCATCCATCTTTATAATCCTGGCGTTAGAGGACAGCTGTCTCGTTTACTAAGGAATAGGAAAATTACCAAAGAGCTGAGTAAAAAGCCTCATGATTGATTTCTGGAAGAGCAGCAAGTCTGAGTTGTTAATGACATACTTGCCAAGGACAGGGCAAGACTTCCCTGCTCTTGGCCACACAGCTACACCTGTGCCAGCCAGCCGTCTCAAAACCTGAAGGCACCTGTATCCGCAGATCACTGTGGTTCATGAGAACTGCGTTTGTCTGTGTCTACATATTTTTTTTAAAAAATCAGCATACAAACCAACTTTATAAAACTGCTGTCAGATTTGTCTACTGGCCCAATCTCATTAAGCATTTGCACTCTACGCAGCATTGTAAAGTATACGATAATCCACTTCAGCAGCCTCGCTTAAGATTTATGGGATGGTGGCAGCCATCAAGCCTGCATGCATTTAAAAAAAACTAAATTTGTTGCTGATCAATAGCTGAATTCACCAATATCTGAATTCTGTTTCATTTGAAAGTCTCCTGAAGCTCCATACTTATTCAAAATGAAAGAAATACTGCGACTTCAACTAAGAAAGAAAGAAAAAACATTTTCAGAAAGAAAAGTGCTAGCAAGACCCATTTCTCAGCCTAAAAACAGGTGGATCAAAGATGCAGTGTGGAGAGGCACTTTTCAACCTTGCAGACACTGACGTAAAAGAAACCTGCTTTAGTAGCGCTAGCAAAGAAAAGTTGTCAGTTTTCACCCTGACCACGCAGGAAGCTTCATAGATACAGGCCTCCCCTAGCTGGGAAAATCAGCACTCTTCCCTCAGCTGGTTTCCACTCGGTTGACAGGAACGCAACGTAGAGATCGTTGCTCTCTCCAGTACAAAATTACTCTGCAGTGTGGGAAAAGGCGAAGCAGTGGCAACAGATTTCTGACAGCAGAAACCAAGGACAGCCACTGGTCTGCCCGCTTCATGGAAAGGAAAAAGAAAGAAAGAAAAGAAGGTAAAGGGACAGCTGGCAAGAGGCAACTTTTGAAGTGGCACTAAAAATAGGATTTAGATTTGCTGTTCAGCTTTAATACCGTATTTTCTAACTGCTTGACTTCTCAGACTTAATGTGGTGTTAAAGCTGGTTTTGCATGAAATAGATAAACACAATTATCTTGTGCTTATACAGAGCGTTATTTAAAAAAGAAGTTTTCCATATTCACAGCTCACTGGGATAAAGCAGTTTTGTGACGATCGGGAGAGCAGTAAAAATGGGAGAATTAAGAAAGAAATGTGAAGTGCGGATTCACCCTAAAGAACATTCTGAAGATCACTAGGACGGTTTTATGGTTTGCTAGGAAAAACTTAGCAACTCGAAAAAGATTTTTGAAAGGAACATAACTCGTGGTCTTAGAGCATGATAAAGCTCCTCACTTCAGCGTAAAGATCCTTTCCCACGCCAGAGGACTGGTCCTAGCTGAGGAATCCTGAATCTCCTGCCTCTTTGCTTCTGGATTCCTTGGCTTTTTGCCCCTATTCAAACTGCAAAACCAAAAAAGCAACCTCCCCATTCATTTCACATCATACCCACAACAAATAACTAAAGGCATCTATGTGGCTCATATTAAATATTCATCTAATTAAATACTCATCTAATTTAATTTTGTATTAATACTTTGTTTAATAAATCAGTTTTAAATGCAAAACATTTATCAACGCATTTTCTTCTTCTGTGGTCAGTATATTTAATACTTTTACACAGTTAATTTTTCTGAAGTACCATTCTCTCCCCCCACAACTTGTATTTCAATTTCCAAATACATGTAGACACAAACCAAAAGTAACAATCGAATCTAATGAAAACAGCTCACATTATTCATTCACTGATTAAAAACACACAGAAAACCAAGAATCAGAATATATATTAATCTATTAACCTACTTAAATAAATGCATGCGTCTATAATACAGTCATAGTTCTAAAAAACTCAACTCCAAGAATATATCCCCTGGTAACCTTTATTGCATACTGATTTATCATCCATTCATTGTGAATCAAATTTTACCTGGAAAAATAACCAGACAGAAAAGCAAAGCGAGTGTACATCCTGCTTGCCAATTTAAAATCGAAAATCAAAGTGTTAAATTAAAAATTAAAGATCAAACCACTCTAGAGCTGGCTGAATGCAAGCTCTTTAGAGATGGCAGATTTTAAAAGGGGACTGCAGTTTTAAACTGGGCAAACTTCACAGTGTGGAACTGGCAAAATGGTCTCCAGTAGCTTGCTTGTGTTGTGAGACCAGGCAAACTTTCACCACTGACCGTAAAGGAAGACAAATTAGGGCAACATTGAGCCTATTTTTGAAAATCTTAGCCCCAGCTAATATTTCCACTGTGTGCTATGACATTCACCACTTATGTTATAGTTCTACCCCAGTTTCCACTCTCTGCTCCATAGCCTATCAGCGTGGTATTTCAGCTTTAACTGAATGAAAAAGAGCAATTATAACATCCTACAACTTCATCATCTTAAAAACCAAAGATGCTTTCTCAATATTTCTTATAAACAGGAGTAAAATTCAAGCAGTTGGTCCCATTCATCTTTTCCTTTCCATAGAAGGTTTTTTAGCTTGTAGCCAGGCGCTGTCAAAGAAATCAACTGTGTCTCTATAACTACCACGATAAGGAAGACAGACACCTGGAGTAGCAACTGGTCCTAAATGATTTCACTAGGGAACAGCTTTCTGTGGTAGCTGACAAAAAATATATCTTGATGGGGCATGTGTTCTTCACAAGAGGAAACCGCATCATTTTGAGAGCTACTTAAGACCATACAGAAAAGCTTGGAACTAAAAAAAAAAAAAAAAAAAAAAAAAAAAAAGCCCTGCTTGCTCCTGTTTGTTCGTATTACGTGTGCCAGTCAAGCCATTGCCACCTACGCAAACAATTCTTCTTCTGCCTCCCATTGACAAATAGATGAAGGATGTTGCTTTGACTGACGGAGAAATAAAACCAGAGAAAACAGAACTTCAAATAAAAACAGAGATAACTTTAATATAACATGATTTCAAGCTACAGGCATTATGGGCTGACATCCCACAAAGCAACACTTCTAAATCTAAAAAACTACTACAATTTCAGAAAGTATTACAGAAGATTGAGAGCAGGGATGGACCAAAATACTTTTGTTGAAGGTCAAAGGCAGATCTATCACATAAACAAAAAGTACAGAAAGATTTCCATCTCATACACATGTCTACGTGTAAGATCCTCACAGCTCTTAACCAATACTGAGTTTGTTCAACCATTACAATATGTACATAGAAACCAGACTCTTACTCCATCACCTTAGTAGGACAACAAGAAATCAATCTCTGAGTATACAGATGATCATACTGACTATTCCAGTATAGACGTAATGCAAGTATTAAAGGGAAAGGATAATCTTAATCACTGTTCCTCTAATCCTGTCCCTTCCAAAGCCACTGGCAAACACAGGGAGATTTCAGTGATGCAGAACAAGCTGAAATAAATTCAAGCCTTCCTTCCCCACGAGATATCCTCTGCGTCACTTGTGTTTCTCTAAAATGCCCTCTACCCCCGTGTATTATAGCTTGGGGGTGCTGGTCCACAGGCAGGAGAAGGACAGACAAACCTTTAGTTTTTCATACGAAACTCAACTTTCAAACGAAGGGCAAGAACTTTTTATTATTACGACCCTTTTCATTATTATGAAATGAAGAAGTGTTGCTATCCCTGTCGCATGAGACAGAAACTATGGCACAAAAACTGTAGGACACATTTTTAGAGGTAGTAATGTACTTAAAGCTGTAAGAAATTAAATAGCAAGGTTTCAAGCAGCAGACACATAACTCCTACTGAAACTGGTGGGAACTAGCCACTTAACACCTTTCTGAAACTCCCAGTAAGTTCCTGTTCATTTCTCAAGTCCTTAGCACCTTTGAAAGTGTTACCCAATTTGCACAAAACGTCAAGGTACACCAAAGAACTGAATCCAGATACCAGTGTCCACCTGCCACCAGATGGTTTTGTTCTCCTCCCACTAAGCCTGGAGAAGACATGAGCTGACAGGTGCTGACTTGCAGCTTACACGCACACTCGGATCAGAATGACGCGACAACTCAGCACCCTTCAGCTCTGCTGGAGTGACCATCTTGGTACGCACTCCTAACCACAGCAGGTAGGATACAACACAGCCGGCATCAAAGGAGGGTTCAAGAATGCAAAAAGTCTCTCAGGAACTCTCTCAAAAAGTGTCTTGCACATGGGTCAGCTTTGTGCACGGTAACTTCGCAAATCCTACTACCTTTAGCTCAGAATTTTTATGCCACTGATCAAAAAACTTTGAACAAGTGGTATAGCACATGTTCAAGCCAGGTTTCCTTAAAAAAATAATAATAATTTGCAAGTAGAAACTGTAAGAGAAGCAAGAATACCGTATTCCTGAAGCAGTAAAATTCTGGAACCAGGACCCTTCTTTTTTTCTTATTTCCATTTCCCAGGATATTACTGTGCTTGTTATAGTAGATCCAAGTGCCTGCAGTACCTTAAACAGTCTTTAAGCAAACCAAGAGAGCATGCTGTGCTCGCCCTAATAAGCTTGAAGCATAACATTGTCCTTTCTCAGTATTTAGGGTGTTCTAAAGCAATCTGTGCTGTCACCAAAAAATAACTTGGTATTTAATACTTCAGGAAAGTAGCACTAAGCAGCACGTTGGTTAACACACAATATCAGACAGCTAAGTATCGCAAACAGCCTGAGCAGTTTTGCCTTATGCACCAGGCACCTGACTTGCTTTCCCTCACACCCCTTCCTACTCTTCCCTGAGCAGCTGCACAACTGACAGAGGTCCTCTAGGACTCAGATTTCCCCCCTTCACAGTTTCTGACACCGTTCCCATCTTCCATAACAATCCCATAGCTACTGAACTGCTTTCTGCAAGAAGCTCTGCTACTTCTCGCAGCCTTGCCTTGGAGACACTTTGGGGCATCTCACAACCACAGGATGAGAAAACATGTAGCCTTCCAGCTACATATTTTGCCACTCCACTCTGCCTCCAAATAAAATGTTCCTTAGAGAATAACAATCTCTTTGAGAGTATCACCAAAACTCTCTTTTATGAGAGGCAATCTAAAGCAGCACACACATACTTGAAGCAAACAAGTTTGTTGAGAGTAACAAAAGATCTAGTGATTTTTACCTGATTGAGGTTCCAACACAGAGCAATGCATACTCCAGGTTTTAATTTTCACTTCTCTGCAATCAACAAGCGCTTGCAACATTTGCCCTAACCTGGTTACTATTTCTGTCCAAGATCTTTTTTTCTAGGACAGCACAGAGAATGGCAAGTCAGAATGGAAACAGGGATAAAAGACGAGGAGCACAGTAAATGCACATTAACACTGATATTCTACAGCATCTACTATTTACTTACCTGGATACCAAGCTGTTAACTGATCAGAAAGAAAAATCTGAATACCATGTATGACAATGGTGCAAAAACAGGATGTCCTTTATTTGCACACTCTCTCGCTGCAGGCTTGTAAAATCTTGGCAATCTGAGCAGTCCACAGATGTTAAATACTATTAGATCACTTCAGGGAAAGATCATGAAACACTGCTCTGTCAAATTCACAGCTGCTCTTCTATGGAATTTCAGACAATTTCAAATTAGAAAATAAGGCACACATTTTTAACAGTAAGGGTGATTAACCACTATGACAAAACGCAAAAGGAAGGGCTGTATTCCCCCTATCCTCATGCTTTAAAGAACGGACAGCTTTCTGAAAGGCATGTGTACGCCAAATCATGGTCAAGCTTTGGTCATGATTACAATTTGTTTCTTGGATCTGAATGAAAGGTAGCAAGTGAAAATGAGTAACCTGAACACAGAAGAGATGGTACTAGATAGTCCCTCCTGTCCCTAATCCCTGCGAATCTGAGAGTTTCAGCAACTGTTCTAGCACACAGTTTCTCAAACTTCTGAGCTTTCTATGCCTTAACAGAACAAGAAGAATTTGCTGAGCAAAAGTCCTTGTGTGATCCTGCCCTTAATCATACGAAAAAACCCTCCTGGTTTAAAAATAGCAGACCAGATGAAAGCAATAAATTCACTGTCTTGCTGAAAATAATAGAGAAGCCAAACATCCTTGGAAAGACTGTTTCAACAACAAAAATAAAAATAAAAATAAATCAAGGTATCCACTCTAACTTTAGGAAACCTCATACAGTAAGATATTTACTGAAGTCTATTGGTTAGATGAAAAGCTTTAAAATTCAGGACAGGAGCTCAGTCAGAATTAATAGGCAAGCAGTAGAGTAAAGGAAAAGAGCAAGGGACAGACTAATAATTCTTTGGAAGACAAGCATAAAGGAGAGAGAAAAACCTTTGAGTTAAAGGCATAGGTATTTAAAAGGCAAACCCCAAGGAGCTAATGATCAAGCTTAAAAAACTGATTCTAAAGAAGACACTGATGAAAACATAATAACCTGAATATTGAGAAGAACTATTACCACTGCAGGGATTAATATGGACTACACACTAATATTCCTCAGATGTTCACATGCTGGGCTTTATCTCTAGAGCAAGACTAAACAAAAAACACCCTACACCCATTAATCTTGCTTCTACTGTGTCGTCGTTTCTGCTCCTTCCATTGAAGTAGCAGCAGCAGCAAGAATGCAAAATGGATGGGGTAACAAGAGATATATCCTTGAATGAAGGGTGAAATCTGCCAAAAAGGACGCACTACCTCAAAGTTTCCAGAAGGATCAACAGGAAAACACACACACACACACCCCAAAAATTAATGTTACTGCAGGCTTCTCTCTGGGGCTGGTCTATGGTGGTATGCAGTTAAGCATACTGTGGAAGGGTGAGGTTGGAAAGGTTAATACAGTACCAAAACAATACAGTAAATTAATACAGACCTACATCCAGGAAAGCCTTTCATTCTCAAAGATTCCCTCTCCGCTGTTATTTTCTATTTCAGAGTAGATCCATATGTGGGTACTAGTGGCAAAATCTCACTAGCTCAAAGAGTATGCCTTTCCAAGGCCAAGGAAGGAGTGGGGAAGGGAAAGCTACAAATGTTTTCTTTCCTAAAACAAACAAGTGAAAAAGTAACAACATAAGCTTATCTAAGGGACTGATATCCCTTAGAAATGTCAGGGCTTAAAGGTCTGAAATAACATGTTCCATAATATACTTTACAAGGTTTTTCTTATGATGGTAACGTGCTTCAGCGGGCCAAAGAAGGAGGTCCACTTCTGAGAGAACTGAAACAAAATACATTTTATTGAGCTTGTACATTTTATGAGAGACAATTTTTAAGGCGAGAGCTTGAGATTTCAAGCCTACTGAGCCACAGGATGTAAAAAAAAAAAAAAAAATAGCTTTACTTTAGATCACACAACACTACTGTTCTTAACAAGCATTTTCTTACCATGGTGTGATAAACCCTAGCTTGAGCTTGAACCATCTGTTTGTTTCAAATAATAGTGTCTGCTACAGCTTAAGCATGAAAGCAAAGAAGATTCAATAAACTGGTTAATCGGTTCAGTCTTCTATACAGCAGTTCAAGTCTTCACTGCAAGATTTACCCAACTAAAAGGTGAAAAGAAATTAACCATTTCAACCTCCCAGCTCCTGCTTTCACCACCCCCCAGACAAGACTCTCATTTCTAATTCACCCAGCCTTGAAGGTTTGTGCTTCTAACCTAGCCAGCTTTTCCAGCTTCCTTAAGACTAACTCATAAGCAAAGTTACAATATGCTTAGAAGAATTTGTCTGGGAACACTGAGCCCTTTCACAGGGGTGTAGAATTTAAAAATACAAAAATTAATTAATTATAAATTGTAAAATATAAAAAGCATGAATGAAAGAGTTTGACCAGAGAAAATTATTCTAGGTTGACTTCAACAAATGCTTTGAAACTATTTTTTAAAGTAGAAAAAAGATTATTTTGCTTTGAAAGCATGTTTTAGTGTTGCTTCTTTCAAAAAAGTGGTGTTGTAATTATCTTCCTACATAATCAGAAAAATCTTGGTAGCACACAGTTAAAATATTCTGTTGCTTAGCAGTTTTCATCTCTGTTAAAATGAGAAAGGGTATGAAGGGACTTATTGTTGTCTCAAAAGCAAACAGTGCTTTATTTCAGCATGCCTTCACCATGAAAACAGAAACAATCTCTCATCTTTACCAGGGCTAAGCTTTACAGTTTACATGTCTATACAATTTAATGTTTTTCAGGCTCTTACACTATCATTAGTCTTTTTTTTTTTTTTTTTTTTTTTTTTTTTAAATATTCCTTCTTCTCTTTCACCACAGTAAATGACCCGTCACGGGACAAGGGTGGAATTCTCAGGCCTCTCGGGGTTACACCAAGCTTCGTGGAAAAGCACAAATGCACCTCAACCCTCAGGCTCACACTTCTTCGCATGCTCAGATTTTATGTGCTTAAAACAGAAAGAAGTTATTTGTAGTGGTAAAGTTTCAAATAATTACTCCATTAGAACTGGGACTAAACACTACCACGTGTTTCTCTTATCCTGAAACACCACAACAAAACCGACACATCCCATACACACTGCATGACGAAATCGGGTTAGAAGGGTCTAGGAAAACAACTAGAATTACTGTGTCAATTAGTTAATGATTAATCTCTACTGAGTAAAGACAGAGCAGCAGTTTTTACAGACACACAATGAAAGAGAAGGAAGCACATCTGAGGGTGTCTTCATGCAGCCCGAACAGCCTTCAAGACAACACTTGCTGCATCAAAGCAAATCATGGAAGACCTACCAAGTCTTCCTATTTCTCCGATCCTTAAGTCTCAAAATCTTGCTATTCTTCTGCGAGTTTTGCTTTATCTTGGAGTTAAAGCTTCTGTAAATTATGACACATGGGCATTCTTCACACTATTTTAAATCCAAATCTTTCAAATAATACTGATGCTCATTTAAGTTGTCTAAATTGCTCTGATCTGAAATCTGCAGGACTTGCACAAAGCACGCATGTTTGGCAGGGTGACATGTTCTGCATCTTGCATCACTGGTTTTTAAAGATTACTCTGGTGAAGCATACGCAAATAAAAAGAAACAAAAAACTCCAAATGAATCAATATCAGGAAGACAGAACTTCTAACATGAAAGCCAAAGTCAACTATGATTCTTAGTGCAGTATTCTCCCCAAGTCCTGATGATTTGAACTAAAAGAAAAGAACCAGTTTGTGCATTTTACTGTTTATTTTGTTTAATATGCAAACTCCAACCCCCAAATCCACTGCACGTGTGAAGTCTGTGCGGTGCACATGCAACGAGGCTCCACAGAGACACAGCGGTCTGAGGCTGTGGACCAGCACAGGGAGGGGGGGGCATGGTACAACTGTAATTCCAGTGAGAAAACTGATGATTATTTCATGGAATACAAGTAGGGAAGTAAATCCTCATGAAGAAATTTATTGGAGAGAATAGCTGATAGCATTGTGTTCAAAGTACACTTCCTGAGCCTACAGTCTTAATTTATATGGATATCACACAAACTTACAACACTCTCTAGAGTAACATTCATTATAAACCAACTCTATAAAGCAGCTGAATAGACAGAAG
The DNA here is from genome assembly GCF_036370855.1 of Dromaius novaehollandiae. Lineage (NCBI taxonomy): Eukaryota > Metazoa > Chordata > Aves > Casuariiformes > Dromaiidae > Dromaius > Dromaius novaehollandiae. The sequence continues at coordinate 7,303,092 of NC_088113.1, read as the reverse complement.
CAAGACAGACTTAGGTATGTATGTATCTTTTATGAATAGGGAAAGATTCCCAAAACCACATATGGAACCATCATGCAACTTGAGTTCTTACTGGTACGTACATATCACAAACAAAGGAATTATTTGCTTTCTCTCTCAGACTTTAAACAATGAAGTCATCATCAAAGGCTACCTTCAAGGTTCTCACCTCTTTTGAGGCAGGACAGACTATTGGTTAAATGACACTTCAGACGAAGCATTCCCTAATGTAAAAAGATACAGAAACTACCATCACTCCTTTATCATCATTTTCTATGGTTTATTAAGTTGAAAAAAAAATCAGAACAAAGACTGCATGCATCCTGGTACTGATTCAACAAAAGGATTAAATGCTTACGTGGATAATGGAAAACCCGTAATTTCACCAGAGATTATTTATTTATTGAAGTTCAAAGGCATATTAACCTCTTGCACTTTGGAACATACAGCAAATTCTAGCTGCGGCAAGGGAGAGAAAACACCCCTAGGAGTTATACTAACTCTCCTCCTGCATTTCTTACATGCTTGTTTGATGCACCCCACAACAGCCACTCTCAGCAGGAGAAAACTGGACTAGGCAGATGGCTGGTCTGAAGTATATATTTAATTATTGGAATTGTTTCCTGCCAGGTCCAAACGCAAACAGAAGTGCTGCTCGACTGCCAGAGAATTACCTTGGTGCTTACCTTTCTAGAAAGTCAAGAACTATTTTTTTAAAACCTAACATTGGATAAATACAGGTACTTCTTACTACGCAAGCATAATAATATTTTATCTGATTTATAGGTTCTGCTGCATATCTCTGCTTCATAAGCCAAAACTGTATGAGTGATAAATTACAGGGATGCATGAAATTATAGAGTACAGGGGACATGTTGTCAAAGATGCGAAAAAGAAGGTGCAATATGCATGCATTCGAAGCATTCAGCGAAAAGGAAGCTATCTCTTTGCATGAAAAGTTTCTAAATGTACATATTCTCATTTGACTTCTCATTTGTTGTTCTAGGGTTTTCAGGGAGAGAGAAAAGGGGGAGAGAAAAGGGAATATTCGCTCCGAGCTCCTGCATACAACTCTAGGGTTCAGACAAGCATCAGTAGCTTTCAAAGAGAGCATGCCTCAGCAAACCTCTGCTCTCCTCACAGAGTTATCCCAAATTACGCACACGGAAGAAGTGCTGTGCTGTTCATCCAAGGCTTTCCTGGGCACCAGCCTGGACCCTGCCTCTGCTCTCCTCACAGAGCTATCCCAAATTACGCACACGGAAGAAGTGCTGTGCTGTTCATCCAAGGCTTTCCTGGGCACCGGTCTGGACCCTGCTCACTCAATCTACAAGGGAGACTGCCTCTTCCTCGATGGCACAGCCACCATGCCATGCCACCCACGCTTGGCAAAAGTTACCTGCACCAAGCCCAAGCTAAAAAGCCCAGCTGAAAAGCAGAGCACATTCGCTCAACTTGAGCTTTGCCTTAGTGCACTGACACAGCTTCTGGTCAGGAATTCATTTTCCTCTACAGCTCTCTAAGCAGCTTGCATTAGCGCTAGTCACATACCGAGTGGTATACGCTGGCAGATATATGACAAAAAACAGAACCTGAGGTCCTCCAGGGCCAAGAAAGTTTTCCATGCCATTAACACATCAGGTGGAGGTCTCTAGAGGCAAACTGCCACCAAACTGGCACAGCAAAATGTTCTAAAAAGTGCTTCTTTACAAGATACTGGCTGCAAGTTTCCATGAAAGCTGTGGTAAGGCACTTACGTAAGTCAAGTTGATAGGACGGGGGAAGCAAATGACAAACTGCTCTACAATGCAAGAAACAACGCAGTCTAAGAACCCTGTAAGATAAATGATTTAGAAATACAAGTTTATGCCTCAAAGATCATACCTCCTCGTTACCCCATATCCTCTGCATAACGTGCCTTCCATCTCACTGATCTCCAGCACTCTCAAAGACCCAATTTCAAGGGAAAACTGTTTTTTCAAGGGAGAACTGGAGTCTTCCTCCAATCAGTCTGTCACATCTAGCAGCCTGGAAAGGCATAACAAATACTGGGCAGATAAGAAAATTAAAGCCTCTGCCTTGATTGCAAACTTATCTGCCATCCAGCTCCTTGGAAGCCACCACCATTTTGAACAGTCCTTCCCACCAACAGCGAAGCATCAAGGTGCCAAAGGCATCTGGCAAAAGGGAAGGTCTGGCTTATGGAACTGAAACGAATCTAAAGGTAGAAATTAAAACAGCACTGGAATAATATACACGAATCTGACTTGGAAGAGTTCTGAGATATGCTTAAAGAAACAAAAAAAAAGCAAAAGCCAAAAAACAAACAAAAAAAGCTTTTACCTTTAAGCTGTGATTCAGGAAAGCAAATGAAAGTGCAATTAAATCTTCTCACCATTCAAAAAGCTGTCCCAACCACGTGAACTCAACAGCAGCAGTGGTTATTCCACAGTCTATCTAAAATGAGCCAGTGGCATCAATCTGAATTCCAGAAATCAGGTGTCCTGCTGACTGGGCTCTCACCAACAGCCATATGCAGTGACTGAAGAGCTCTCATCCTGGCTTCTTCAGCAGGGCAGATCTGCAGTACATTACCCGAGCTATGCACAGGGCCAGCACAGTGGAGTTCACAGTGGCATATATGCTCTCTCAGGATAGATATCGGGCTATAATTTCCAGAGTTATTAATCTATCTCTTTTCAAGAACACTAAACAAGTTCAGAATTAAACAGAAAAACAAAGCTATGGATTATCCTTCTGTAATGCTTAATAGCCTCTGAAGCCAGCCAGCCACTAGCTGCAAATACAGGTGTTTTACTGGGAGCAGACCTTTGGCTGTGGAACATTATTAGAAAATGCCGCTGTGCTTTCCAGCTCATTTGGCCAGTGTAATTGAGGTTGGTAACAAACATCTACAACTGTCACAGTCGTTCACAGTAATGAAAGATTCAACAACTGTGGGACTCTTCCAAGGCTGTCTTCACTTTCCAAATTTCAGAGGGTATATTCCCTTGTGGATGATGTGTGCCAAAGGCATACCTGGAGCACTAAAGTCTACGCTCTCTTTTGGGGTTCCAAGACTGACAAACAGCTTTCAAACAGAGATGAAAAAATGCACCTAATAAATATGGAAAGAAACACTCTCAGAAAGCTATTGAGTGCAAGAGTTAGAGAAAGCACTGGATGCAGTGAGGTAACTTTTTTTTCTTTTTTCCATAGTAATAACCAAAATTTACACAATACTAAAAGCCTGGCATACAAATGCAAACACCACTATAATCCCTGTTAAAAAAGCACACAGAGAAATTAAAGCAAGCTTAACTGAACAGTGTTTGTGAATACTAATGAGCCTAAAAGCTAAATCCAAGCTTTCAAAAAAAAAAGTAGGACAGGATTGTTTTCAGACTAATTTGTATTTAAACCAGATGCTTTCCATGTGAAACATAAGGAAAAGAATGAACTATCTTGCCCTAGAAAAGAATCAAAATAAGTATAACAAGGTAAGATCTTGGAAACTGTCTGGATATCTGGACATAGTCAACATTTAAGCTGTGCTATGCTCAAATGTCACTGGACAGTAGTTCACTTTAAATCTCCACATTTTCTTGTGGAAACCAAAAGCTTTTATTTTTTCCTCTCATAGTCTCTCATACTACCATATCGCTTACTTTTCCACCTGATAGGTGAATACAATGCATTTGCTGCCAACAGAAGTGTAAGACAAATGTGAAAGGACTTTCACATCTCACATGAGCACTTCAAGCTCAATTTTGTGAATCCTGAACATCCCTTGCATCAAACCGAGTGCTTTGAAATCCTACCAACTTCAGGGAGGAAAAGAAAGCATATCAGGTGGGATTCATCTAAAACTTAAATGTTTATAATGTAGACACCTATAGAAACAGCATAGATGAGTTGTTCTGATATAGTCCGTGAAGAAGGACTGGTACTTTTATCCTCAATGTCATCTCATCCTCATGTATGTATCTAGGCGAGATGAATCATACCCAAGAACCACCTATGACCTACCAACCTCCCGTGGCTCTAAGGAGAGCTGAGAGGAATTCACCCCAAATGCAGCTGTCTGCAACAGATATCTAAAAGTAAGTGAGATGAATCTCACTCTTCACATTCCATAGATTAGAAGCATAATATTCCCTATCTATGCACAGAAATTTGACCAAGACATTGCAAAGTATCAGCTCAGTTCTTTGAACAGCTAGCATGTTCATCAAAGATCAGTCTCCCTTCTCTCGGCTGTTCTAAACTGACATAGGTCCATTAGCTTCAGTATTTTTTTAAACAAAAGATCTAATCCCCAAATGGATTTAGTTCATAACTATTCCAGATCAAGTATTTCTCATTGAACTGCGGGGTTTTTGTCCCACACTTAAGCTTCCATTCAAAGGAGCACTGACAAAGTGGTACATGCTGCTAGAGTATGCTGTGGAAGACCACCAACAGTAGCCTGGCTGCTTTGCAAGAACAGTTTAGACAGTACTGTTTTTAAATTAGGGACCAAAATGTTCAAGGTACGCACGCACACTGTGAATCCTGATTGGTGGCACCTCTATTGAAGTAACAACATGAGGAATTGCAGAATGCTACAGATAACAAAAGAAAAATGCATATGCAGACAGCCCACCCTGACCTGCAATGCCACTAACTTGAGAAACTGCAGGGCACTACAGATTACAAAAGGGGGTATTGGCTTGGCAGAACACAGAAGTTAGCAAAGCACTAACACCCTAAATAACAAACAGGGTATAAAGTCAACAAAACCAGGGCCAATGGCGAAGGTATTAATAGGCAAGCTGTTCACTGGAAAGAGATAAGAGCAGTAAAGGGAAAGACTTGGAGAAGGGGAAAAAAAGGGGAAAAACAGGAGTATTAAGGGAAGCAAATCATGTGAGCAGAGCTGTTCAGGGTTGCCACTGAGCAGCCATGCACCTGATCAATACATCTCAGAGCAGGACAAGAAACCTGGTTTTGCTCTAACCATTCTTGAATCTGACTTCCTTCCACGGTCACTGGGGACCTAGGTGCTTTCCCTACCACCGGCACAGACTGAACATCCTAGCAAAAATATCCGTCTGCTGTATTTTATGTTTAGAAATCTACAGTCTGTGAGGCAAAATCTAAATACTATTTGACAAGTGAAAAGTGAACAGCAGAGAATAAGATGAGAATTGGGGTAATCTCTGAAAAAAGTTACTGCACTGTAAGATTGCACTGAACTCTGTTTGCCAGAACAGTGAATGCAGAGGATGCTAACACCAGAAATTTCTAGGAGTGTTCATGTGCCAGAGGAGCAGAGACTATTTAGGTATGAAGAATGGGAACTCAGATCCTTCACCTATCCATGTGGACAGGTCCAGAGTTTGGGCGGGGGCGGGGGGAGGGAGGGGGCAGGATTAAAAGCCAGTCACCAGGCAACCCCAAAATTATTCTGTATCTCCTTACACATACACTCAAAGCCCAGTAGAAGCAAATTCACTTTGAAGGGGCAAGGACCTAAGCATAGCCCACCTGCTTTTACTTCTTGGTGCTTTGATGAAAAACAGCAACCCTAAAGAAAGGATTCTAACAACAAAAGAAAACAAAACCACTGAAGAATAAATTTTTTCTCAAGAGCTACGGATCTTCATGTTACCCCCTCATCTGTAGAAAAATATACTCTTTTCTCCAGAATCAGCTACTGCAACTCTGCATCACTGTCACAAGCAGCAATGTACAAGAAGCTGTACCAAAAGTCCCATTCTCATACATAAAGTCAACAATTACAGAAACCCTTTCCTGAAAAACCAAGCCAGTTAGATCCTACAAACTCAGCTTTTCCTCCTTCAACTTCATTCACCTTTCCCCATTACTATCCCATCTGCACTAATTACAGGAATACAGACAGCTGCAGCCTCCATTGCTCAGCCTCTAGAGATCAGCGGTTACCAGAGTTCAAATGGTTCATTAACTTGTTGCACTTGGACCCCAGAGGTAAGAATCTAGGGTCTAGAACACAGTTTTATGAAAGCAACAAAAAGAAAAAAATAAAAATAATACACCATGCAGTGAGCAAAGCAAGACTTCTCTTCTCTCCCCCAAAACTAAGACAAGGGGGAATTCCCACCCTCCCCCTGCAGAGATGAAGATAGCAGAGAACTGTGTCCTTCAGGCTTAAAACTGGAATTTACCTCTTGCATTCATGTATAAATGAGCTAATAGTTAGTTTGGATCCAAGTGAGAACCACAGCTGTGTATATCCTAAAACACAACTGATAATGTCTGACAAGCTGGGCAGCACTGGTATGAACAGGCTTCCTTGCCCACTAGTCTCCAATGCAAAGCAAACGCACTCGATATAACACACTCCAATGCTCTTGAACTCTGTATTCCTCCTCCTTGGGAAAAAGGTGGGATTTAGGGATAAGAGCTTTGTCAAAGCTTCTAATGCATCCTCAGATAGCATACAGCAATCAATGATGCAACACCCAGGTGTTGGAAACTACATGTGCTCAAAGACAGCTCATTTACTTCAGTCCTGACAACAGCAATGACATTAGCCAAAGTTTCCATTTAATTCATTTTAGGCTGAAAAGCCCCATTCCCCAGATGTAAATATTGCTGTCTAACGAGAAACAGTCACACACGATTATGTTGTAAGACAGCAAATGTCTGAGGATCTTGAGAAAGCTGATTTGTTAGGCTAATTCCTGGAGGTAAGAACTTGGGTAAGCAATGGCTCAAAATGTGATCTCAAGAACTCCATTCTTGAGGGGGACACTACAGAACATAGCTTTGGATCTTCTCTGAGATGAGTAAGACCCAAATGATGACTGGATGAGAAAGCAACTTGAGCCATCCCATCTTTTTACCTGTGAATTTCTTCACAGGAAAAAGGAGGTTTATTTAAAATATGCATTTTATAGCCACAGCAGGAAGGAGCTAGCTATTTGCTTGCCTCCAGCTATAAAAGCTGATCTCCTGACAGAGCAACAAACTGCTCCTCCTTCCGACTGGCAGGTCTCATCTGCCTCCAAGGCTGTGTCAGGAATCTGCAGACCGCAAGCAAGAAAATGCCTATTAAGGTGAAGTTTTTAGTCTAGGTTTGTAGGGCTACAGGTTTACCTTTTGGAGCACTGTCATATCTGTGCCTCCCAGGCTACAAAGCAAAAGCCAGAAAAGCTTTCCACTCCCACTGCTACAACATTGGCCCAGCTGTTGTCACTAATGCACTGACGACTTCTTAAGAGCATCGTATAGCACAAGCAAGGACAAACCAGGAAAGCAGGCACCCAGATTCCTATTCTCCAACAGAAATGGTCTGGAAAATAATAATGCATTACTGAAGCAGCATGTGCAGTGTCTCTGCTCTCCGAAGAACAGTTCTCCTTCCCTAAGGTACTCTGTCTCTCTTGCATCTCACTCTACTTCTTCCCCACCTTCAAAATGCCAATGCATGCCTACAAGGAACTTTCTGGCCCTAATACTAAATATCTACTATCTAGGTCTCATTTTAACGTTAAAGAGCTTCTGAACCTTTTGCTTTACACCCATTAAGAGATATTTCAGTCCAAGCACACCTTTCAGTAAGAAAGAAGAGAAAGGGAACAAAAAACCCCTTAGCAAATCCAGGAGCCTGCAAGTCTGTAATTGATCCAGGAGGGAGTTGAAACCATAATTAATCCATTCGGGAAATGGGAATCTCTCTAACACACTTCTTTTTCAAAAGGGGAGGGAGGAAGCACCTGGTTATGTTCACTTAACAAACAAGCAAAAGCTAATTGCTTCATAGCACCAGGAAAAATCTATCCAGGGAATATGTCCTCTTATCTAATGCCACCTGCAGCAGGACTGTACTGCTCTGAATTACACCCAAGATCAAAGAGCATCTGTGCATAGTATTATTGTATTTCCTCCTCCCATCTCTTCACTCCATGAGATGAGTTTATATTTCTGATCACTCTGCTAAATTTTTTTTAAAAAAAAACTTTTAATTATTGTGAGACATTCCCACTTCTCACCTTCCTCCCCACATATCAAAGCAATTCAAAGCTCAACATATCCATCACAGTTTGTGGAAGCAGGAAACGTGACAGTCTCATAGCAGCAGTTCATTGTGAGAGCTATTCCCTCCCTACAAAGCAGCTGCTGCCAGATAGCTTGTCTGTCAATATGCAGACCAGCATCTGCTAATCATACACTCACTGATTCCCACTTGCTACTGCTAATAAGGGGCAGGTTAGATATAGAACAGCATAATTAGTTATAAATTGAAATTAATTACCATAATAATGAAAGGATGTATGAGTATGAAGTTTGCTTCTTTTACAGGGATATTTACAAAAGAAAGATAAATAAGGTAATTTGTGTTAAATTTTTTACTAACAAACCTATAAGGAATTCAAAGTGTGTAGTATGTAGCAAGGAAACAGACACTAAAAGGCATTCATTACCAGGCACATCAAACCAAACACCTTCAGGAGGATGGAAACACATACTAATAGCCAAATGCCATACAGAAGAAAGTATATGTTATCATGCATCATGTCTATGAAGCGTGGGCTCAAAGTTTCCTACTTTGACCCTCTCATTGATTCAAGGTACATCTGTGTTATTAGGAGCTGAATTTGCAAGGAAGTTGGCAGACCATGCTGCCTTTGAGCGCTGACAGTTGTGAAGCATTGATATAGGTTTCAGAGCTCACTCAGGACCCTGGGTGCTTTGTTGGACAGTCAGCTTGCGCTGAAATCTAGGTTGCCAGGAATGACTTCATTTGAGAGAATCCCATCGCTAAATATGCTAGATATCCATTTACCAGAAGCTACAGCAGAGAAGAGCCCTCAAAATCATCAGCTATAAAACACAGCAGATAGCACTGCACAAAAAGACATTCTACATGTTGGAGGATAAAAAGCATTCTCAGCAGCTTTGGTCGGTTTAAGATAAAAGAAACTCCTTGGAAGTTGGTCAGCGGTATGACTATGTAAAATTGGTTTATCATTTCTGATCTCCACAACTGGCTGAAATTAAGCAGCGTCACTTGCAACACACTGAGCTTATCTGTCAGCCTCTGCTTTATTCAGCTTTTTAACCTATTCGATAACAACACCACAACACTCAACGCTTCTCTACGTAGCATGCTTGTGGGTAGAAATGACCATCCTCCAATTTGCCAGCATAGGGGCAGTAACCGTAGCAGATTGACAGCACTAACAAAAAGGATGAAACCAGCATTTCAGTCTGTGATGATTAACACAGCAGTACTATAAACAAACTCACATTCCCCAAGGATCTCTGCTCACTGAGCCTTACTCTTGTGTTTAAGTACTAGCACTGTATGGAGCATGCTAAACCTAAGCCTGCTACAACCAAAACCCTACATCCTTTGGGTTAGGGCAATAGTTGCATGCTACTCGCAGAGAAGGCAGACAACAATTAATCTAGGAAGCTTAATAAAAACACTTTTGTGGGTAGATCAGACTCAGTGTTAGGAAAGAACTGACAAAGCTGACTTTAAACAGAGAAGCCGGCAAAAAGAGGAGAGAAGTAATGACATCGTGTTCAGTGTTGTGCTCACAGCGTTGATCAACACCATCTCTGCCAGATCTAGAAGGTACTACCCTAAACGTAATCATTAACTGCATTAACTGTAGATACAAATTACTACACGTCTCATCTCTAACTTCCTCAGCTAATGTAAGGTGGCAAGCCTTATCCACCACAGTGGTTTACTACACTGATGGTGGGACGGAGAGCATTAGGAGATGCCTGGCTCAGCTCTTCCTAATTCACTAATGGCAGGCTGGAGCCCTTAACGATGTCACTGAATCAAACCTCTCCACTGTTACAAGTGTCTGGACTTGCATGCGCTACGATCCCCTGAAAAAGTATTCACTCTACACTAGGGAACCACTGGAATTAAGTCACAGACTCCTTCTAAGGCCTTTCACTAGATCGCTTCAACATGACAACAAACATAAGTGTCATGGGCCAGAAACCGTGGTTCTGTCAAATAAAGGACAATGGTCACCCAGAACACCGAAGGCAGATATGAGATCTGCAGTGAAATTCTGAAGATGGAGGTCTGACTTTTGCTCAGTTTGGCTGGCAGTTGACAGGCCAGGAAGCTTCCTTCCCAGAACATCCCGCCTATTTCTTGTGGGAATAGGTTTGGTGTTATACAATGATCAAGCATAAAAGGAGAGGCTGCAAACAACGCCCAGGGCTGGGGGGAGGAGGAGGAGGAGGCAGTAGGGAAGATGCATCTGCAAATTACCTGCAAGAAACAAATCTACACTGGCATAAGTAACATGCCAAGTAAAGCATGCTTAACTGTCCATCAGCTCTGTGAAAGGCCTTTCAGTCCTGTAAGTGCAAGCTTGTATATACTTCATTCATTTACCATCCCTAGTGGTTTTTGTATTAGATTAAGTGTTTATACAGTGCTTTGAAGATGGAAATGACTGAAAGTGGCAAGTACTTTCATTAGATATCAAAGAGCTAGCTATACCTTCCTAGAGGATAAGCGGATCCATCAGCTGAAATAACTGGTTGCATTTCACACTCTGTCAGAGTAGAATAGTTATGTCATTTTTTTTTCATAGTATATACAGAGGAAAGTACAGAATAATGTTCAGATTTGCTCTTGGAGGAAGCAGATCAAACAGGGTTAAGCAGCTGTTATTTTACCAAAGCATTACCTTCTTATTCGTTAGAAGGAGCATTGTCTTTCTCTGAAAAATCAAATATTGGACACAGCTAGAAATAAAAAACTAAAAATGATGGGAAACAGCTATAAACCATTGTGGCAAATGCAGTGTTTCTAGCTTTAATCCTATTTTACCAAAGTTAGACTCTGCTAACTTTGCTATTCCTGGCTCCAGAAGCATATGGATTAAAGTACAATTAAGATGATACCTGGAAAAATATGAAGAGGAGAACACACTGAGACACAGGGGGCAGTTTCAATGTTTCTTTTGTACAGGTACCAACTATGACTGTTTTTATGCAGCAGAAACTGGATTGCTCTTTGCATTTCAACAACATTAAAAATGATTTTAGAGGGAGTTGTTTATCGTATCATTCTGAGGCTGTTTGAGAAGGTTGCCATTCCTTCCTTCATCAGAATGGTTGCAATCTCCTACTATAGCAAAGCTGGCAGAGAGCCAGCTGCTTTCCTAGTACCTATACTACTGCCTCTAGATGCCAAGACAGGAAAAAGAAAAAGCAAACAATAGGCAGCAGATTAGCACTGCCACCAGTAATAAAGAGAAAAATACACCCCACTCCCCCAGACTGTGCAAATAACACTTTGGGAATCTGTGCTGCTGTTAGTTACAGCTCATAAAGGTTACCAAGATAATACATCCAAATCTCTTAGTAATGTTACAGGTCTAAAATACTCAAGTTTATTTACACAATGCTTTAAAAGAGATAGAGCTTAAATTGTGATTATTTAAAACATAATTTTAATCTTTTTATATAAATTTAATAAAAATTCTAGATAATATGGGGGAGGAGGAAGCAGATAAAAAAATAGTTCGGGGGGCATTCTTACTCCTATCTTCCTAAAATAGAGCTCTAGTATTAAGACCACTGTGATTATCATTACAGTATTTAAATAGCCTTTGATTCACACGGTAAGTAATTGGCTCAATATTTTCATCTAACAAACACGACTGATCCTCTGATAACAGCATTTAGTTTCCTGGCATGTCAAGTCCTGTATTGACCACTAACTTTTTTTTTTCTTTTTTGTCAAATCATAGTCGATGCAGCACCTCTGCAAGACAGAAAAGATTTAAGGCACAAGGCAATAATAACCAGGAATGAGCTGCAGGAACACATCATCGTTAAATGCATTAGGTGACTGGACTGATTGGGGACAAACTATTAGAGCAGCTCAATGGAGCATGCTTTATGGTTTATAATGATTAGGGGCCCTGCATCTATCAGAGGTTTGGTCAACCTAGACCAAAGGAAAAAGTATACATACATTGTGGAGATATGAGAGTCTTACTGCAGCCCTGTGTCAACAGTAAGGCAAAGAGATCAAGAATCAGCCAATAACAAGAAACCTGAGAGTTTATGAATTTCACAACAGTTAAATGAAAATCCCGATTTAGACAGAAAGGCAAGAGGGGATAAAGACATCATGAAGTTTCACTAAAGGGACTATTCCAAGAAGCAGTTTCAACGATGCGCCTGTAACAGGTAAGACAGCTCCAGTTCTGCCTCTGTAATGAAGTCAGAAGAGACACTGCAACAATGATCCTGCCATTACTTTTGAGAGGCTATAAACCATGATCAGTTTTGAGGGTCTATAAACCACGAGAAGACAAAGGGCTTAAGTATGTGCGGTACAAGCAATACAGACGAACTGGAATACAGGAGTAGCAACTTGACTTGCATTAGCATGCACGTCTCCGCACGTCTTTATCTTCACAAGCGGCTGTCTGAAATACCTTGGGAGAATGGGAACTGAAAAGTTAAGGTAAAGGCAGTGAAATCCCATCCTGAAAGGCCTCCAGCAGCACAGAGGAACCTTAATTCTATGTTAATGACATTCCTGGTCACTCTTCCAATAGGAAGATAAACATTTCCTGCAAGAATAAGGAGCCATTTAGCTGGTTTGTTGTTAGAGCAGCGATCCCTGTTCCTGCATATTTTGTTACCAAGAAGTAGCATTAATAACCTTACTTGAAATATTTGGAAAATGGATGTCCATCACATCTGAAAGGTCATGGATGCAGTCCATTTTTCACATGGGGCCCATATATTCTGAATTTGCCATAATAAGTGTACAGTCATAGAAGAAAAATGGTTCGCCTTTCGGTTCTTTTCCAACTTCCCACACAACACACAAACCACTTCCAGCCTTTTGAGATCTTCCTTTCTCCCTAAGGGGCCTTCGGTGAACAGCATTTTGCCCCTTGGCATCTACGGCCCTGTGCTAACAAAAGTATATCACAGGTAGCTGGTCAGTGGAGGACATGCATTTTCATCATGAAGCTTGACCTAAATGTTCACTGTACAGGACAGCATCTCCCACTTCCCCACATTTCAGCAGAGCTCCTTGCTTCAGCGTTTGCTCTCCAGCCACTTCAACGGCCTATATAATTCTTATCTCAGTCTTGAGTCTCCTCAGTCCCAAACACTCTGCTTGCTTTTTCTCCTCTCAAGGGCCACATGCATCAACTCATTCTAGGAGTTGCATGTCATTCACTCTTTAGATCCTTCCTAGACCCAATAACTGAGAGACTTAACAGAGCTGAAACTGTTTAGCCTCAAGAAGAGAAGGCTCGGAGGGCGGGGGCAGATTTCTTGTCCTTATGTATAAATATCTGAGAGGGAGCGAATAAGAAGACAGAGCCATACAGAGCTCAGTAGTGCCCAGTGAAAGAACAGGAGGCAATGAGCACAAGTTGAAATACATGAAATTGTGTTTAAATATAAGAAAAAAAAGTTTATTGTAAATGCAGTTGTACACTGGAAGAGATCGCCCAGAGAGATTGCAGAATTTCCATCTTTGGAGATACTTAAAACTGCCCAAACCCCTGGGCAACCTGCTCTAGTTGCCCCTGCTTTAAGAAGGGTGGTTGGACTAGACAGTCTCTAGTGGTGCCTTCCAACCTCAACAACTCTGTGATTCAGTAATGCATGGGGAGACAGGGTAAAGACCTGACACACCTCAGAAATCAGCTCCTCCCACTTAAGTCTCAAATTCAGCAGAGGAAAGGATTCAAGACGCCTTTAAGATGCAGGGGGCTCCAAATATGAACAACAACTACTTCCCCTTGACCATAACCCCAAGCTCCTCCCTATCTGTCATCACCCCATCCCTTTAGATGCCCAATTCCTTTTCTTCTCATGAAGTATCTGTATGAGAGCATTCAATATTATCCACCCAACTTCATTCTTCCTTTAGCTCCATTTTCAGTGTCATTTCCCCAAATCTACAATAAATGTTACACATTAATGAGACTGAAAGCAGTAGTGGGTACATCAGAGCCATGGACATCTTTATCAATCAATTTTTGTTTGAGGAGACTTTCTCTCAGGACAGTCAGGGTCTAATGACTCCAAATTTGGCTCACTAGTGCCTCCTCATATCTCTAAAGCTTCCAGATATTTTACGTAAGTATACAGATTTTATAACGCCCAGCCACATTGGCTTTAAAAGGGAAGTTCTCAGAACTGCACCTGTACTGTACAGAGCAGGCACTCCACTATATCTAAAGCTTTGATTTCATTACAGCAGTTAGCAACAGAACAAAGTGGAGAATTCAGCACATTATGGTGCTCTCGAGCCAGTCCAACATTGTATCATGCTCTTCTCGAGGGGAACTTACAGCAACTTCTGTGAGCTCTGAACAGCAGTGGCTGGCCTAGTCTTCTCACAAGTAATTCATTAAGTTAGAAAATTGAAAACTGCAGTAAGAAGCTTCCTGTGCTGCCAACATAATTCAACTTCAAACTACATCTCAGCTAAATGTACAGCATAGTTCAGGCTACATGGCTCACTCAGCCTATGACCTCTTCACTGAGACTGATTTCTGCTAGCTGTTACGACATGGCCACTTGTCTACATTAGATTTCCATATGCAAGCAGAAATACCTTCCTCAGTACTTGAACTGGTTTTTGTTTTAACTGAAGGAAAAGTAGCAACAACAGAAGTCACCTGAAACTCCCTGGCCAGTGCTATAATAAACTTTGACCTGCTGCGTACCAGGCACGTAAGGCAACCCTAGACATGTACTTCCAAGATGTTAAAACAGCAGGATGTGTCTGCCTCTGCCTCTTAAAATATCTACCCATCTGGAGTAACAGGGACATGAAAAAATTAAGCTGGAACACATACTCTAAAGAGCAGGTAATCCATATATAAAGAGAGGTAAGAATCACAGGTCAACTCTGAACAGAATACAAGACAGAACAGCACAGCACTGAACAGGTGCTTTTTTTTTTTAAATCAAAATATGAGTCAATAAATAATTTCCACTTAGGCCACTAGAGAGCTGTCAGAGGACAATGACATTCAGAAGTTACCTATCAAGCCCAGAATCAAAGCTGCAACTTTGAATTTAAAAGGCGAAAGCCTGTATATCCCATTCCAAGTAATACTGTACATAAAGCAGATGCAGTTGCAGCAATAACAACAACATACTTTTAATTTACACCCTTTATGATCTCTTTCAGCCATTTCAGAGAGACATGACTAATTAGCTTTTTTTTTTTTTCAACCTTTGCAGTAAAGGTCTTGTCCCAAATTTTACTATTCCCCATAAATGGGGGTTATCACAAGATGTTGGCAGGGCAGAAGAGAGCCCACTCCAATATTAGCTATAGTTATCTACAGTTATATCCATCTCTCCGCTGAGCTCATCAAGTACATATCTGAAAGAGGCTGCCAGACTATTGCTATTAGCTCAGGGACAATAAGAAAGCTCTGTGTGGGTCAGCTTTCTTACTTACCTTGTAACAACTTCAGGATACACAACACTGCTGTCAGTGCAATGCATACTAAATCAGTTGTTAATATGCCCCAAAAGCAGTCTCCTGACCCACGCGGACCTTGCTGTCACTTACTGCTGAAATCCACCAAAAAAATTGGGCAGATTTTTTTAATCTATTATTGTGTAAAATTATTAGAAATTTTGAAAGAAACCTTATTTCCACTTTTTACTTGATAAATTCCAAGTTTCCTCAGGTATCTAGAGAAAATTAAGAGTGAGATTTTTAACATGCAGAGGTCCTTTCCAGTCCTGATGACATTGACAGGAATATTGCTACCAGATTACATGGGTGAATAAAATTAAGACAATGTTGAATACTTTCTAAACTCTACCATAAAGGAAGTGCATTACTATCTTTTCTATGATAGAAACAAATCTCTGAAAAAAAGATTAACACCTCACCATTCCAGTGAGTTAAGTACTATTATTGCCACTTTGCAAATGAGGAAAGTGGCAATGATTTGCCCAAAGGCCGTATGACAAAAAACAAACTGGAAACAACCCATAGCCTCTCCATCTGTTATTCTATCTGCTAAACATTCGTACTTGCTTAGGCTACTACTAGTGAAAGGCTAAAGCAATCTGAATTTTTCCAGTCTCACTGGATTTTCAAAGAGGAAATAGGTCCCTATTGGAAAGCATTCAGATTGTCCCAAGTAATTAGCTGGGGTATTTCTCATTTGGACACGCCAAGAACATTCTCATCTTCAGCTAACATGTCTCTGCAATGAACAGAGGGAGTTTTTGCCAGGTTATAATAAAAGTTGAATGAAATTCAAAATTTCTGGGCCAGGAGAAACTCAATCATTAAAATATTTCTTTACATTCTATATCAGAGTAAAAATTTGAATTGCCTTTTAACCTCTAAAATAGAAATTGTCAAACTTTTGATATTGCTTTAAATGAAAACAAAACATTTCCGTAATTCCTGAAAGAAAATACTGTTTCATTTTTTCAACTCTCCAAACTGCAAGTCAGTTTGATATTAAGTAACAAGTTTTAATTGCAACACAGCTCACCTCTCCTTACAGACTGGCAAAACTCTCTCCTCTATGGATACAGTGTTATTGCATGCCCATGATACATCACCAGTCTTGAACATTATTACAAGAGAGGAAGCTCAAGATTTTCTAAGAGGAGCACTCAGCAGCTTCATGAGTCCTAGATGGCAATGATTTCACAGCAAAATAAAGCCTCAGATAATTTTTTCTACTCAAAAGCAAAGGAAAAAAAATATTGACAGTTGGACTGAACAGACTATGAAACAAAATGTTTTCTCTCTTTTTTTTTTTTTTTTTAAAAAAAAGGAAATGGTGGAAAGTTTTTAAGGTTCCAGGGTTAAGATTTCCATTGGGAAACTGACTTTGGAGATACTGCACTTTCTACCATAGAGTAATTATGATGAACAACTTCAAAACAGTTCTTTAAGTAAAGATTTGCTGTTCATTGCAACTTCTCTCTTCCCTAATGTTCCTTTAGAGTCACGTATTGGTTAACGGGCCACAAAAAACAGTGCATTAAGCTTCCTCTACCTCCCCCCCACCCCACTGCCTTTTTTCTCCCTTTCCTTCAAAAATTGTCTGTTCTGAAGCAGCCAGTGAAAACATCTGATGGATCTACAAACACCAATAAGCAACACCAAAACAGAGAAACCTGGTTTAAAAATTCAGCAAGGATAAATATTTGTGTAACCTCTAAGTGATCTGCTTTTCTTCCCTCCTGTTATGATAGGAAAAGTGAAGATCAAATTCATTTAAACACAGAGAAAGCTTCCAGAACTAAAGAAAGATATTGCAGAGTCACTGAGGTTTTCATAATTTATCTAAGCATAATGCTATACTGTGGGAATAAGAAAAGACCATGTAGCCTCTCCAGTCTTTAACTAGCATTCAAATCAGTGTTCCCTTCGTCAAAAAGATGAGATCTCTAAAGGCAAAATTACATCGTTTTCCACTTTGTGTCACATCAGCCTTCTCCCTCATCGCCCCTCTTCCCCTCCCCCCACAATGGTAATGCTCTTGTTCTGAAATAGGAGAAAACATCTGCTGACAAACAATGCAGTCTTATATGCAACATTATTGGTTGTTATGCCACAACAGCCGAATCCACTGCAAATACGCTGAGTAAAATGCAGCCATCACAACCTCAAGTACATTACTTGTTACTAACCATCTCAGTTCAAATTAAAGCATCACATTCCCCCTCCTCAACCCACATAACCCTCCTGTTATAAAAATTTCTTCCCAGGAAAGTGTAATGAAAATATAAAACTTTTATTGCTTAAGTTAGATTACACAGACTTAAGTTATTCTGATGTACAGCACGGTATAGAGGAGGGAATCAGCCCAGTCTAAACAACATATTTCTGCTGTCCATTTTTTTTGATTTTATCATCATCCTGGCACAATGCCACCCCACTCATCACGCAGAGCATTCTAGATAGGTGACATGAATGATCGTCAGGTACAGTAATATTCATAATGCGTAGTGATGATCATGGTGCTGCAGGAATGAACGCTTCAGCCTTCACTGAAGAGAAACAGCATGGGAAAGAAGATGCGTCTTCTGACTGCCAATTTGCAAAGTGCCACAACTCATTCAGGCTGATCAGCCTCAGAATAAGCAAAGCCATTACAACCATCTACTAGAAAACAAACAGAACAGACTGGCAAGATGGCCAATTTTTAAGTAGTCTGCAAAAAGTCCTTTGATTTTAATCATTAGTGATAAACGAGCACCCAGTTACATCAAAAGTAGGAAAGAATGGAAGCGAAAGAAACTAGCGTTAAGTCAGCTATGCACAAAATCACTATTTCGTTCATCCTCATGTCTCAGTTGATACATGCGTTATTTTACCGGCCAGACACTGCTGGATACAACCTCTCTCCACAACAGGAGAATAGTTTTTGACCACAGAACTACACGAGATGCTTCCTGCAAAGAAATGGTGCGAATCAATCTTCAGGTCTTTACACAGTTTCACTACAGCAACAAAAACACTGCAAATGATCCATGACTAATTCTTTTGAGTAAATGAAGAGAATTAAATCTATTCTATTCTTACTTAGCACTTACAGGTCAATCCATTGTTCAGTTGCCTTTTTGTAAATGCTAATGAGGCAAAGACAGCTACAACTGTGTATGTAGTCTCCTGTCACAATGAGCAAGAGACAGAGGATGTTCACACACAGCTCTCCAAGCCACGTGTTCATCTACAGTCACGAATGGTGATGGTGGAGATATCACTACCAAACAGCCAGAAGCTCTTTAGGCTAAGTTTCCATTTCTTTCTAACCCACCAGTCTGAATTCCCTACATACTCCCCATTTCTTCCTTAATCATTACAAGTACTTTTATTAATACACTTCCCAGCACCATTGACTATTGCCTTAGACCTAACATCCAAAATGATGAGGCAATATAAACTTGATGGTATTAATATTACCACAGGGCCAAATTTTCACAGAGCTAGCCAAAGCATGTAGGGTGTTAGAGATGTGTTCTCTGTTTGTCTCTCAGATTGAGCAGGGGGCTACCAGAAGAAGAAAAAAAAAGGGGGGGGAGGGATGGTCTTTAATCCCAACTCCCTCAATTTTACAGCTCATTAATCAAAGAAAAATACAGAAACTGTAGGTACTGCTGGCCTGATTTCCAGGGGCACGGAGCAGACTTCCAGTTGCAGCAATGAGGAGCTACAGCTGGGAGACAACAAAAAAAAATTTTTTTTTAAACTAAGTAGAGCAGTCAAACCGCTCAATAGATGTTATTAATTATATTGTCAGCTCAAGACTGATACATTTACTCTTCGGTGATACTGTAATTATCCTGAAAGTGCCCTGCCTTCGCCCGGTAAGTACTGTGTGCTGCAATTAATTTTTCCTCTGAAGATAGATGTTTGGTAGTATTATATAACTCACAAGGTACTTGCTACCTGTATTTAAAAAGATATTCACTGTCACATTCTTGAAGGTATCCAAAAAGTAACAAGAATAAAGTCACATGAACACAGAAATGCATTCTCCCTGCTATACCTCTTTGAGTCAAGCTTTTGAAAAGAGCCTGCTAATGTTGAGCAACATCCTGAAACAGCAGTCCCTGCCTGACATTTCTAATAACTCCTAGTTACAGGCAAGAGCCTCAGAAGTCACAGAAACTGGGTACTCGAGTAATGAGGCACACAGAATCACTGGTTATCTCAGTTAACTCAGAGAGCTCTCTCCAGTGCTCCCCACAGGCCTAGCTCCACATAGCACCAAGCACACCTGTGTACAGGTGGTAACACTGAGAACAATATACATCGTTGTGCCACAGCCACAGAGAGCAAGACAGACAAGAAAGTACTCCCAAAGTGAGAAAGTATTCTGTGGCACAGTCCTTGAAACAAATAGTAGTCTCCCCTTTCTTATCCACATAACCAGGATTCAATCTCACCTTCCCCCATCTCAGGCAGCATAGCCCCAAAACCAGAAGCTGCCCAGAAAAGAGCCATTTTTCTACTTGCTTGCAAGAGATGACTTAGTGGCTTTCTCATTCATGAAAATTTATAAGCAGCTACAGGTTCAGCCCAGGAAATACCCCTTAACTCTGGGAAACAAAGCAGCTCTATACCAAGAAAGGAACATTACTATATCACAACCTGGTACTAAAGATCTAATTAATTTAAGCATACCATATCCTTCCAGGAGAAAATGGCATTCTGTTACTGACTAGATCCTGCATAACTAAACTTAGTTTTTGTCCTTTATCCTCTCCCTGCCCCCATCTCCTAGGAATTCTAACCCCAATCCACACAAGGTTGTTCTCCATCACATAGACTTATAATTAGTTCCTCGATAGGTGAAACAGGTGAAGATGAACCAACAATAAAGACATTTTAAGAGTTCTGCTCGATTCCTGAGCTCCCACAGTTGCAATGCAATTGGCAAACTGATCAAAAATGAATGAGCTGCGATCATGAAATAATGCACAGCAGCATCATACCTAAGGGATGGCATAGGCCCAGTGCATAAAGGTGACCCTTCTGTTTGTCCTTACAGTGCAAAACCATTGCATCTTCATGATCTCCTAGGAAAGGGAAACCTAGATTGTGAAAATAAGTTTGCAACAACTGCACTTGATACTAGGCTCCATTGATGCAGCTGCACTTTATTCAGTGAAATTATTCCCAAATGTTAAATCCAGCCCAAATAATTTATTTTCTTTCTCTTCCCCCTTTATAAAAAGTGTTCTGCATATGGATTTCCAGACCAATGAAAGAACGCTATAACACTCAAATTAAGCCTTTATTGTCACTTGTGACTGGCTCCTTCAGGCCCAGTCTCGCATTTCTTACTCTGAAGTAGATCCTGGATCTTCCAGGGAAAATGGTTCCAATTTTGCCTTAGTAAAGGCTGCATATGAGCCTTCCACTGGGGATTCTGTTCAACTCAAAAAGCAATTTCTTTTTCAGGAAAAAAAGGAGAGAGAGAACTTTCTTTTTTGACAAGATGCAGCTTAATTGGAAATACAGAATAAATTAGGATAAGCCAGCCCAGGGATTTTTAAGGCAAAAATAGTCTTTAGCAGTATTGAATATTTGAGTACAAAGCAGAAACAAATTAACTGATCATCTTTTTATTTTATAGAGGAGACAAGTTATTTTATAAAATATTCTCGGGAGTAGCCTTAAAAAAGTTATTATAATTAGCCAAAGTTATTACCTGTTTAAATAATCATATCATCCTACCCATCTTGATACCATCTACTACTTTTACCATAACTTAGTCTCTTTGTTATAGGTGCTGCACAAGACACTGCACAAGCTCTAAAGAACTCAGTACTGTGCTGTGAAGGCTCAATAAAGAATTTTTACAGTGGTTACCATTTGACAAACTTAGGTAATAAACATAATAAAGAAATGTGTCTGACATCAATAACATGAAAGCTCTTAAAGTCATTTAGCCCATCCTCCTGCCCTTGCTCTGCATGGTGTACACAGCTTTCTTATCCCTCAGAAAGGAGATTGAATATACTTCTGTTTATCACTCTCCCAAAAATGCCATTCATAAAAAAACTCCAATATGCAAGGACTACAATCCCCTTTCTCCTATCCTGAAAGACTATAAAACTATTCTTAAAGTGAGATATTCTCCCAATTCCCTAAAGTCATCATGAGGTAATCATTTGTTGCAAAACACTGACACGAAACTTTCCGACATCTGCAGGAAAAACCTACCCCAGGAGCACACCCACTATGTTGTCCAAGAAGCTGCTTCCACAAAAGCAACCGTTACAACTGTTTGTCCACTCTCTCCTCATTAAACCTTCTTATAAAGTGAGAGATTTACAAAATAACATGGGAAAAGAGCGACAGTAGGTGTTCTCCAAACCAACATAGTGACAATGGAGGACCTGTCTTTCTACACCATCAAGCTGCTCTTGTAACACAAACTGCCATCTTCTCCATATCAGAGGGGCTCACGTATTTAATGGGTCTTTCTGCTTACATGCTTCAGTGAAACAGACACAGCAGCCAAGCTACGCTCAGGTATCCTTTTTTACTTCTCAGACAGGAAATGTTAAGCTACCTCTTCCTATTTAACTGGAAAACCTCATAGCTCTAGTAAAGCAAGATAGGGCAACAATCCAGTCTGAAGGATGGATTTTGAAGGACATACGTGCATAAATCTGTGGGTGTAAAAGAGTGTAAAACATCAGAATATGTGTTAGCAAGGTGTAATTTATAATGCATTCACATCTCACAATCTACACGAAATAGCGATCCAAGTGTTACTTCTCTCTCGCTGACCCAGCCTCACTTAAAAATCAAAGTTTTCCCAAGAATCAAGTCTTAGCTATCACTTAGGGGTGTGCAATATAATTTTAGCCTGGATTCTGATGCATCAGACCTGCACAACAATACTGACTGTAGGCCTGTCCATCAATCCTCCCTTCTCCAACAATCTCTGAAATCGTTGCGTGATTTCAGCCTAATTTGCCAAAGATACTTAAGTTTCATAAAAATTTCTGAAAATAGACCTTAAAGTAACAGAAAGGACCACATTGCTTTTCCCCACCTCCTGCCCAGGAATGCTGCAACATAAACACAAACACTATTAAATAGCAGACAATCTACCCAGGCAAAAGCCATTTAAATCCAGGTTTCTAAGCTCTGCTGCTCTTGCAAGTACCGATTCTATACTGTGATCCAATTCCACCTTCCTAGATGAGGGCAGAAAACATACTTATGACTAATCCAAAAGGTTAGCCAGATTTTCAAAAACACTGGAAGCTCATCAGTAAATTCACTTGCTTATAAGGAGCTGGGGGTCACTTCCCCCCCCCCCCTTTTTTTTTATTTAAACACCCAGCACCACAGTCAGGAAACAGCGGTACAGAACAGACTTCAAGGAAAGAGAGCGCACACAGCCCTTCCCCAGCCCAGCGTGTTCTGGGGCCTTAACGCCCAGTCCCTGCTGCTTCCTCAACTCCTCTACAGAACAGTGTCCAAGAAAAGTCAACTCACATCTTAAACATGGAAACAAAAATTGGAAGAAAAATTCAAGTTTTTAAACAAAGTCGTGCTCTGTGAAGTTTTTCAGTTTGTCTAACTGTAGCGGGCAAAACAGTCTGGACTTGGGGAATTTTACTTGATTTCGGTTACCACCAGTTAACACGAACTTTTAATTACCTGTCCAGGTGTAGAGGAAAGCGTAGACAAGCAATTAAACACACGCTTCGGGAACCCCACCCCCACCCCCGGCACCCGCCCTGCGCCGCTCCGCGCCGCTCCCCGCCTCACACCCGGCCGGCCCCTCCCAGCCCCTTCACCACGACGACGGCAGCGCAGGAGGTCGGTGCCGGTGCCTAACGGCTTCCTCCTGCCGCTCCTTCCTCCCTCCCCGCTTTCTCCCGCGGCCCCTCGAGCGGCACCTCACTGGGCAGCGGCCGCCGCTTCCCGCCTCTCGCCGCCACCTCATGGCGGCCCCTCGCTTGCTCTTAACTAGGCCTGCGCGCCGGCGCCAGGTAGCCTCTCCCGATTGGTGGACGCTTCGGCGCGCGATGACGTATGCAGCGCGGCGTCGGAGCGGGCCGAACCGGCTGCAGCCGGCCCGGGCAGGGCGCGGCCTCCCCCCACACTAGCGGCTGCAGCCCCGGTTACCCCACCGAGGAGCAGTGAATTACCCTATTATTAAAAAAAAAACCCAAGAGTTTGAGGGAGAGATCATTGGTATTCCAGACTGATCCTCTTGTGACAGCACCTCTGGGGACTGAACCAGGGTAGAAGCACAAGTTCTGCTTTCTGTTCTTTAGCTCTATGAAAATTTTGAGCCGGAGACTCTGCAGGCAAAGCTGGGAGATCATCTGGCGGCCTCTGCAGCAGGCTGACCAGGGCGGCATCACCCCTTTGAAGAGCTTCCCCGCCGAGTTTTCCTTGGCCTATCTTCTTGGAAAGCAAATCCAGTCTGAGACATGCAAGTCCCTTTGATGTGTCAGGATACACCAAACATTAACAGCCTGATTAGAGTGGAGAAATCTATTTATAATCCCCCTGAGACAGGAAGACGTTAGGAAATACATTAACATAGCTCATGGTTAAAATACTGCTTTGAGTGGAAGTTAGTATCTGGAAAAAAACAGCACCCTGTAATGCTCTCTGTTGCGTAACTCCATAGAAGGCCTTCTTTTCAACTCTTTTCCTCCTCCAACTTGGTCATCTACCAGAAATGACTCCTGGCACAGCTCTACAGTTAGTTTTGGAAAACATTGCTTCCCACACTAACCAAGGACTAAACCATGCTGCTCTGCCATAGCAGCCCACAGGGGATATGAGGTCGTCACATTTTTGTCAACATGGCAATTCATAATGTTTGCAATTTATTCATTTGCTTCCACATTCTTTGGTGGAGTTGGTCACCTTTTTGTTATCTGTTTCTGATTTGCTGGCTGATGCTAAATTGAGTAGCTGATGCTAGATTTGCTTTTGTCACAAGGTTGCTACAGACCTTGACTTTTCTTACTAAAGAAAGTGACTTTATGTCATCCATTATTGGTTATTATAGAGACTTCACCCTGCCTTCTGATATGGATGTCTTTGATTTTGAAATAAAATCAAAACAGGCACTTGTAATGTTCTGGGAATGAGGGTAGTGGTAGGGAAGCAGAGAAAGACTACATCGTTAAGTTACTTTGGCTATAAACTCTGCAGAGCCCAATCTCAGAATTATTATGGTCTGTTTCAATTTTAAAGTTCAAGTTTAAAAGGATATGAAATTAACCATCCATAGGCTCAAGCCTCAGCTATGAATTCCTTCCACACAGCTCTCTTATGGCTCCAAAACCTTCCTGGGTGTAAAAGCAATGACTGACTGCACAAGTCAGCTGAAAATATCACCTACATCATCTTACTTTCTCAGTAATTCTTGAACTTCAGTCCATCAAGAAACACAATAAATCTGTAAAAGCATAACTGCATATTTCTCTTCTAACGTCCACATTTTCAGAGGATATTCTTTGGATTTTGCTTTCTGCTCTCTCTGCAAGCCTTCTTTCCTTTCAGAGCTTCCTACCTTTTCTCTGTCCCTCCTCAGCATACTGTATATGTATTTCCCTTTTCTTGTCTTACGTATTTTTCCATAGAAATGAACTGAAACACTTCTGCTGCCACAGTGGGAGACAGAACAAAAAATTAAAGCCCAAACTTATGAAATAATCAGTTCATTCAATACCACCACAACGCACCTTCCAGTCCTTTGCAGGCACAGAAGTATCAATTAGGGTATGACTTAACACTGTATCACACCTTTCAATAGCTACAGTTGCACAAGGAAGCCAAACAAAATTCAAATGACTAGCAATCTGAGTCAGGCTCTTTGTTAGTACATGAGGTTAGCCTGTATTTCTGAGGCAGAAACTCCCCTTTGAGTAATTTAGCTCATTTGCAGTTATGATCATGTAGATATGTGGCTACACATACTGCATGCAAAAGGAGGTACCACTGTACTTGTTACAGATAGAGCCATTTTAGAAGAAGTTTTTAGGGGGGATTGAGTTGTTTTGTTTTTTTTGGTTTGTTTTGGGGTTTTTTTTTTGGTTTTTAATTATTAACTCATGTCTTAAACAGAATAAAAGTAAATTCTGCACCACAAACATAACATCACAAATCTGTTAAGGAAAAAACCCTATAATTACTTTGTTTACAGTTTCAAATAAAAGGAAGATTTTTTTTATTACATAATATAAAAAAGCAAAATTATAAGGTTCTAAGGCAAGAGAAAAGAAAGTGAATCCCTGTTAAATGGCCATAAGAGAATGCAATATACAATTAAACTTTGTTAATATAAAAGACTACATCTAATCAAAGTGGGTACACACACCTAAAAGGGAATGATGGCTTGTGGAAGCTGCACACTTGGAAACTCTGGGGCAGAGCATGAAGCACCTCTATTAACCTACAGCTGTGTGTGTGGAAGCAAATGTTGTTCACCAGTATTTTCTCACAGCTAAGAGAAGCCACGACAGCTTCCGGTGCCACCCTCCCAACAGGAGCTGCAGGCTGCCAGTGTTCCTCTGCAACAATATAGTCATTCACCAACAGAAGCTGGAAACACAGTATGACTGTCCAGGCATCACGGTAAAGAAACACTGGGCCTCTCATTCTCACTCGCATCCCGCTTTATACTGATGCTAGCCTTGCCATCAAGAAAAACAATTGCAAACTAAATATTACAGTGTAGCACTTAAACTGTAGCATCATCATGCCTGGACTCTTTTCAAAGGCAACTTTCATTTTGCATTTCCTGGGTTCAAAACACTAAATTTGAAGATAGTTATATTTTTCTATTCTTAAAAAAAAAAAAAAAAAAGCATTCAGCATTTGCCAATGTGTTACCCTGAAACTTACTGTCTTTACACAGGTGGTTTTTTTGTAAATGAACAAAGACCAAGGGATACACACGTGTACAAACATACAGGTTATGGATACCTACATGCTCACATTTCATTCCCCATCCCCCTCAACTATCTGCACCTCTGCTCCTAGTACTATGATTTACTCCAACACAGAGAACAAATTATGATATCTTCTGTATGATGCGAGAGAACAGGGTCTTAGAAACCTAGGGCTACTATGAACATAAATCCTGAGGCCTCACCCTGACTGCTACGTACAGAAGAATAAACCAATCTCTGAGTTTCAGCTTTTTCTTGTACTTTGAGATCTGAAGGCCCTTAAACTGCTACTGCAGAGGTCAAGTGCATCGGAAATCATGACAGTGGACAGATTTTTTTTTTCTTTGAATAATCTAATGGAGGGGGGAGGGTGTTATTTATTACTACCGCTTATATTGTGGCAGCTGAGAGAAAGCTACATCATCATGCTCCCCTGTACTCACTGTGCAAACAAAATTATGCCTGCCCTAAAATCTTACATATCAAAAGCCTGCTTTTTTTTTTTTTTTTAAGAGAAAGAAATTGTACACTTGAAATTTCTCTTTTTAGAAACCTTAGGGTTCAGGATGCCAAGTATCATAACATCAATTGACACTTTCACAAAAACACTTGGTGAAATGAGTAAAGATATGAAGGAAGAAAAACTCAAAACTCTGTACCAAATATTCTGACTTCTCCCATACTAAGTCAATGCTTCAGACATTTTCACATGTGAAACCAAGATGACATCTGCAGCCCACCCAGAACAGCCTTGACTATTTTTTCTTTGTAATGGCTTTTCTTCCAGTCTCACAACATTTGTTCCAGATGAACATCTGAGATTACAAAAATGTACCAACTTTTCAATATAATAGTGGCTATACAGCACATCACATCATCCCAAGTTATATGACAACTTTTTTTCTTTTTTTTTTAAAGATGACATTTCAAGGAGACAAAAGTGTGACTCGATCTCTTTTCAAGAATTCCAGTAAGAGATATCTTTTCTTTCCAGGTAGTCCGTGACAGACTGAAACCGTAACTTTTTTTCTTCCCCCAACTGAAAGTAGACTTAGCATTTATATCCCAAGAGAGTTATATAAATTTTATCTAATTGTGCAATAGGACAATGTCTTCTTGAACAGTTTAGAAAGCTGTCTGATAAAGGACTGAAGAAACCTTTATTCAGGGATTTTTTGCTAACATTGACAGTAACAAAAAGATAGTGAAGGGTCATTTACTGCTGGTTTTGTGGTTGCATCTAAAGTAGATCAAGGCTGCTGAGCATGAATTTTGAGGAAGGCAATACCAATCTAACCAGCTGACAGACACTCAGAAGAGGCAATAAGAGCTGCGTAGTAGTGCTGCACCTGAATTCACTTACCAGTGCTGTTGTAAGCAAGCCAGGTTTGAGGTCAGATTCCTAGCTGCTTGTTTTCACCAGGTACATATCCACTGCTCCTGAGAGTGGCTGGAAGTGGTAATGTAAGCTGACTTTGTGATAGCTGGAAAATCCTAGCTAGGGGTATCTGGTGTTTTTTTAAATGCATAAAATATTCTGTTTTCAGTCGTTGGTAAATAAGTGAAACAGAAGTTTAGCGTTACAGCTCTATTGCCAGCATTTACAGTTGTCCTAAATGCCACAGTTAGGTACATTGAGAACTATGGCATACCAACAAAAGGCTAAATTTCACACAGAGAGACTAGTTTCCCTTAGCTCTGCCCTGCCACTGTCAGTGCTAAGCAAAAGATGCAACAGCATGAGAAAAACTGTAGTCGTATCAGCACAATCTGTACATCACAATTATACTGTATGGATAGATATCACAACTCTATCTGTGCAAGAACATCTGCATCTATGTGACATTCGATCAGCATAACATTCCTTGCATGGACATAAAAGGCTGAAATAAGGAATGCTAACAGTTGTCCTCACGCAGCTAGAAAAAGCCCTTAGACTGAAAGTACTCGTTAGATAGAAGCGACACACTCAGAAATGGGATATCAGCTGCCATTTCTCAGAGATACAGAATTTAAAATCAATTAAAAGAAGCTCCTACCTACTCCCCACACCACCTGTCATCACTCCAAACATCCCTAAGGCCCTGTAACACAACATGCATTAAAAAAAAACAAAACAAAACAAAAAAAACCCTCCACATCCCCAAATATGAACCACCTACATACAGGCCATCCATATAAGAAGTTAACACTCCAAAAGAACAATCAATATCCTTTCCCATTAGTTGTCTCCACAGATTTTTCATTTAGGCTTTTCCTTAGCAGCCTTAAGGGAAAAAATGAGATGTGTGCGACTGCACAGGAACTAAGACAAGACTCTTAAGGGCATTTAGAGCTGTTATTATATCCATTTCCTCTTGACAGATGAATGAACTGAAGACATTATAAAGAAAGAAAACTGATTTTTATCGAGGATGTTACCTATACATTATGTTACAGCTGGCTGGCCAAGCTTTGGAGCTGCATGAACTGCTCAAAAGCCTTCAAGTGAAGGTCTCATACTAGAGCTATGGCATCTGACATAGCTGATAGGTGCTGATGGATACTCTGAGTCTCTGACCATGGCAAGGCACTGAGTCCAACACCACTGTGGATCTCAGCTGCACATCTCCTTCAGCCCCATCCCAGACTGTTAAGGCATGCCTCAGTATGGGAGCCATAGCTGCCTTCTACTGGCTTCCTTTTCTCATCACTCTAAGACACAGAGCAAGTATCTTGCAAATCCCAGGCATACAAGGATTTTCATATACAGCTCATATGATGGGAGAGTTTGGCCATCCATTCTTGACCACAGAGAGAATGAGAGGCAGCATTAATAGAAAACCTAATAGAAAGCCCATAACACAAACTACAAGCATTACAGGATACTAGTAAAGCACTGCCACAATGCCCAAAGTTGGCTGCATGTCATCTATAGGTCCCATGTATGATCTTTGGGTCTGTTCAGAGTTTGACAAGTCTGCCTGCAATGCTCACATGCACTTTACACACTCCAAACAATAGCAGATAACATCCTTCTCTCAGATCACCACATGTTCTGGGCTCATTTTTGTACCACAGGAGGAAAAAAAAAATCCGGACTATTTATTTGATATATGGACTTAGACTATTCTCATGAAGCTAAGTCTCCAAATTAGAGAACTGAAATAGCTTGAAAGGTTCAAAAGATACATGCTATGGATTAGATTTAAGCTCACATAGTATAGATCTATATTAAATTAATGCAAGCTAGGAACCATTTCTCCATAATTAAAAAGGAGATGCAATGCTATGGAGCTAGATAAGCCTCATGGAAGTCAAACCCTATTACCTCTTTTCTTCAGGCTTGTTTAGAACAGCTAGTTTCCTTTAACATTCTTCAAGACAAAGCAGCATCATACAGTGTAGGAAAAGAACAAAGCATCTGCTTTTATCTGTCTCTCTCTCTTCTGAGTAAATATTGCATCACTGTTCTCCCTAGGAAGTGTCTTTCATCTTTGTTTTAAGGATACAGGCAAACTGATGTAGTTGTGAGTATCCATCAACCTTTTACATCCGAGAACCAGAACTCTGAGGGCATCCTCTCTCCATAACACTCAAGCATGTGCAAAGATTTCCCTCTCATCTTTGTTCACCAAGCTGACGTTGTTCACTGAAGGTCAGATCACTCGAGACTTTTGGCTGCTGAGAGTAGCAAGAATGGCTGCATGCTGAACTTTTTTTCTGAGATGGTGTCAAAACAGCCTGTAAAAATCAAAGCATGTGTGTGCTAGGTGCCATCTGTTACCCTTTCCAGAAAAAGGGCCATGATATTTATATCCCCTGAGAATATCCACATTAGATGTAAGTAAAGACTCTACTCCTTATGTATGGCTCTGCACAGAAATATAACGACTGCAGAACAGCTGAAGGAAAAACAATAAAAA